>NC_091283.1:816189710-816511585 GCF_032444005.1 Ranitomeya imitator
AATGCAGTAAATCTACTACATAAGGGCGATTTGACGATCGCTCCTATGTAGCAGAGTTGATCGAGTTGTGCCAGCTTCCAGCCTCCCATGGAGGTTATTGAAGCATGGCAAAATTAAAAAAAAATGTTTTAAAAAATCTGAAAAAAATAAAAATATGTAAAGGTTTAACCCCTTAGTGACAGAGCCAATTTTGTACTTAATGACCGAGCCAATTTTTGCAATTCTGACCACTGTCACTTTATGAGGTTATAACTCTGGAACGCTTCAACGGATCCCGCTGATTCTGAGAATGTTTTTTCGTGACATATTGTACTTCATGTTAGTGGTAACATTTCTTCGATATTACTTGCGATTATTTATGAAAAAAACGGAAATATGGCGAAAATTTTTAAAATTTTGCAATTTTCAAACTTTGTATTTTTATGCCCTTAAATCAGAGAGATATGTCACGAAAAATAGTTAATAACATTTCCCACATGTCTACTTTACATCAGCACAATTTTGGAAACAAAATTTTTTTTTGTTAGGGAGTTATAAGGGTTAAAAGTTGACCAGCAATTTCTCATTTTTACAACACCATTTTTTTTTAGGGACCACATCACATTTGAAGTCATTTTGAGGGGTATATATGATAGAAAATAATGAAGTGTGACACCATTCTAAAAACTACACCCCTCAAGGTTCTCAAAACCACATTCAAGAAGTTTATTAACCCTTTACGTGCTTCACAGGAACTGAAACAATGTGGAAGGAAAAAATGAACATTTAACTTTTTTTTGCAAACATCTTAATTCAGAACCATTTTTTTTATTTTCACAAGTGTAAAAACAGAAATGTAACCATAAATTTTGTTATGCAATTTCTCCTGAATACGCCAATACCCCATATGTGGGGGTAAACCACTGTTAGGGCGCACCGCAGAACTTAGAAGTGAAGGAGCGCCGTTTGACTTTTTCAATGCAGAATTGGCTGGAATTGAGATCGGACGCCATGTCACGTTTAGAGAGCCCCTGATGTGCCTAAACAGTGGAAACCCCCCACAAGTGACACCATTTTGGAAACTAGACCCCTTAAGGAACTTATCTAGATGTGTGGCGAGCACTTTGAACCCCCAAGTGCTTCACAGAAGTTTATAACGTAGAGCCGTGAAAATAAAAAAATCGCTTTTGTTTACACAAAAATGATCTTTTTGCCCACAAATTCTTATTTTCACAAGGGTAACAGGAGAAATTAGACCACAAAAGTTGTTGTGCGATTTCTCCTGAATACGTCGATACCCCATATGTGGGGGTAAACCACTGTTTGGGCGCACCGCAGAGCTTGGAAGTGAAGGAGCGCCGTTTTACTTTTTCAATGTAGAATTGGCTGGAATTGAGATTGGACGCCATGTCGCGTTTGGAGAGCCCCTGATGTGCCTAAACAGTGGAAACCCCCCACAAGTGACACCATTTTGGAAACTAGACCCCTTAAGGAACTTATTTAGATGTGTGGCGAGCACTTTGAACCCCCATGTGCTTCACAGAAGTTTATAACGTAGAGCCGTGAAAAAAAAAATCGCATTTTTTCTACAAAAATGATCTTTTTGCCCACAAATTTTTATTTTCACAAGGGTAACAGGAGAAATTAGACCACAAAAGTTGTTGTGCAATTTCTCCTGAGTACGCTGATACCCAATATGTGGGGGTAAACCACTGCTAGGGCGCACCGCAGAGCTTGGAAGAGAAGGAGTGCCGTTTTACTTTTTCAATGCAGAATTGGCTGGAATTGAGATCGGACGCCATGTCGCGTTTGGAGAGCCCCTGATGTGCCTAAACAGTAGAAATCCCCCACAAGTGACCCCATTTTGGAAACTAGACCCCCCATGGAACTTATCTAGATGTGTGGTGAGAACCTTGAATGCCCAAGTGCTTCACAGAAGTTTATAATGCAGAGCCGTGAAAATAAAAAATATTTTTTTTTTCCACAAAAAAGATATTGTAGCCCCCAAGTTTTTATTTTTACAAGGGTAACAAGAGAAATTGGACCCCAAAAGTTGTTGTCCAATTTGTCTTGAGTATGCTGGTACCCCATATGTGGGGGTAAACCACTGTTTGGGCGCACGGCAGAGCTCGGAAGGAAGGAGCGCCGTTTTGGAATGCAGACTTTGATAGAATGGTCTGCGGGTATTATGTTGCATTTGCAGAGCCCCTGATGTACCTAACCAGTAGAAACCCTCCACAAGTGACCCCATTTTGGAAACTAGACCCCCCAAGGAACTTATCTAGATGTGTGGTGAGAACTTTGAATGCCCAAGTGCTTCACAGAAGTTTAGAATGCAGAGTCGTGAAAATAAAAAATATTTTTTTTTTCACAAAAAAGATTTTGTAGCCCCCAAGTTTTTATTTTCACAAGGGTAACAGGAGAAATTGGACTGCAATAGTTGTTGTCCAATTTATCCCGAGTATGCTGATGTGCCATATGTGGGGGTAAACCACTGTTTGGGCGCACGGCAGAGCTCGGAAGGGAAGGAGCGCCTTTTTGGAATGCAGACTTTGATAGAATGGTCTGTGGGCATTATGTTGCGATTGCAGAGCCCCTGATATACCTAAACTGTAGTAACCCCCCACAAGTGACCCCATTTTGGAAACTAGACCCCCCAAGGAACTTATCTAGATGTGTGGTGAGAACTTTGAATGCCCAAGTGCTTCACAGAAGTTTAGAATGCAGAGTCGTGAAAATAAAAAATATTTTTTTTTTTCACAAAAAAGATTTTGTAGCCCCCAAGTTTTTATTTTCACAAGGGTAACAAGAGAAATTGGACCCCAGAAGTTGTTGTCCAATTTATCCCGAGTACGCTGATGCCCCATATGTGGGGGTAACCCACTGTTTGGGCGCACGGCAGAGCTCAGAAGGGAGGGAGCACCATTTGACTTTTTGAGCGCAAAATTGGCTGTCGTGTTTGGAGACCCCCTGATGTACCTAAACAGTGGAAACCCCCCAATTCTAGCTCCAACCCCTAACCCTAATCCCAACCTGATCCATAATCCTAATCACTAACCCTAACCATAATCACAACCCTTACCCCAAAACAACCCTAATGTCAACCCTAACCATAACCCTAATCAAAACCCTAAATCCAACACACCCCTAATCCTAATCTCAACCCTAACCCTAATCCCAATACACCCCTAATCACAACCCTAACCTTAACCCTAATCCCAAACCTAACCCTAATCCCAAGCGTAACCCTAATGCCAACCCTAACCCTAATACCAACCCTAATCCAAACCCTAAACCTAATCCCAGCTCTAACCCTAACTTTAGCCCCAACCCTAGCCCTAACTTTAGCCCCAACCCTAACCCTAGCCCTAAGGCTACTTTCACACTTGCGTTGTTTGGCATTCCGTCGCAATCCGTCGTTTTGGACAAGAAACGGATCCTGCAAATGTGCCCGCAGGATGCGTTTCTTGCCCATAGTATTGCCGACGGATCGTGACGGATGGCCACACGTCGCGTCCGTTATGCACTGGATCAGTTGTGTTTTGGCGGAGCGTCGGCACAAAAAAACGTTCAATGAAACGTTTTTTTGTACGTCGCATCCGCCATTTCTGATCGCGCATGCGTGGCCGTAACTCCGCCCCTCCTCCCCAGGACATAGATTGGGCAGCGGATGCGTTGAAAAACTACAGCTGCTGCCCACGTTGTGCACAATTTTCACAACGTGCGTCGGTATGTCGGGCCGACGCATTGCGACGGCCCCGTACCGACGTAAGTGTGAAAGAAGCCTAACCCTAAATTTAGCCCCAACCCTAACCCTAAATTTAGCCCCAACCCTAACCCTAAATTTAGCCCCAACCCTACCCCTAACCTAACCCTACCCCTAACCCTACCCCTAACCTAACCCTAGCCGTAACCCTACCCCTAACCTAACCCTACCCCTAACCTAACCCTAGCCGTAACCCTACCCCTAACCTAACCCTAGCCCTAACCCTACCCCTACCCTAACCCTAACCCTACCCCTACCCCTAACCCTACCCCTAACCCTAACCCTACCCCTAACCCTACCCCTAACCCTAACCCTACCCCTAACCCTACCCTAACCCTAACCCTAACCCTACCCCTAACCCTACCCCTAACCCTACCCCTAACCCTAATTTTAGCCCTAACTGCTGTTCTCCTGCCGGCCGGCAGATGGAGACAGATGGCGGGCGCACTGGGCATGCGTCCGCCATGTTCTTCTGCCGGCGGCCAGGAGGAGCAGCAAGAGGATCCAGGGACCTAGGTGAGTATGCTAGGGTCCCCGAATCCCCCTATTTCTCTGTCCTCTGATGTGCGATCACATCAGAGGACAGAGAATTACACTTTACTTTTTTTTTTTTTTTTGCGGTCGCCGGTAAACAGTTAATTACCGGCGATCGCAAAACAGGGGTCGCTAAAACCGACCCCCGATCATGCTCTTTGGGGTCTCGGCTACCCCAGGCAGCCGAGACCCCAAAGATTCTCCCGGTGCCGGCCGGGGGGCGCACTGCGCATGCGCCCACCATTTTGAAGATGGCGGCGCCCACCGGGAGACACGAGGAGCATCGGGGGAGCTAGGTGAGTATTGGGGGGCCACCTGGGACCCCTTTTCTCTGTCCTCCGATGTGCGATCACATCGGAGGACAGAGAAATTAAAAAGAGATCGCTTTTTTTTTTTTTTTTTTTTTTTTTTTTGCGATCGCCGGTAAACGGTTAATTACCGGCGATCGCAAATGCGGGGAGGGTTAAAAACCCCCCGAATCATGTTCTCTGGGGTCTCGGCTACCCTCGGCAGCCGAGACCCCGGAGAAAATCGGCCTGTGGGGGGCGCTATACACTTTTTCCACAGCGCCGTTAATTAACGGCGCTGTGGTTTAAGTACCCTTAGCGGCCGCCGTTAAAAGGCGTATCGGCGGTCGCTAAGGGGTTAAATCACCCCCCTTTCGCCCCATTCAAAATAAAACAATAAAAAAATCAAACCTACACATATTTGGTATCGCCACATTCAGATTAACCTGAAAAAACAGCTTAGCGAGAAAAAAATTTGAAACGCCAGAATTACGTTTTTTTGGGTCACCACGACATTGCATTAAAATGTAATAACGGGCGATCAAAAGAACTTTTTGTATGTCTGTACAAAGGTTGATTCAAGAGTTAATTTGAGTAATCTAATTTTAGAGGAATGTGAAATGTGTTTAGTATTGTTAGGAGTTGAACAGTTTAGGTGTAGTTGCTATTTTTCACATGAATCTTCCAATATTTATACACCAACATAATCAGAGCTAAGAGATTTATTTGATCCCTTAAGAACATGATCATTTATCATTGTTGTGCTTTCATTTTTTCTCCCCGTCTTCTAAAAATCATAACTTTTTTTTTATATTTTTCTGTCTTTAGAGCAATACGAGGGTTTTCTTTTTTGCAGGTAAATTTTAAATTTTGAATGGCACCTTTTATTTTACCAAATAATATACAGAGTAATGGGAAATACATTCCAAATGGGTTGAAATGGTAAAAAAAGTGCTTTTTTTTAATTTCACTTTTAAGTTGTTCATTGTGTAGGAAAAAGTGGTCTCGCAACATAAGTTTACACGCCAATATGATTACTGTAGTACCAAATTAATACAGGTTTTGTACTTTTATTTTTCTGCTTTAAAACTTATTTTTCTTGCCACATTTTTTTTTCTTGCTGACCTATATCTTCTCATTTTTCCTATATCTGCCCCTTTTTTCTTTTGGATGTCTATTTTTATTTTAGTTTTTGGAGGAAATGCGAAGGCCAGAAAAAAGGCAGTTCTAGTGTTTCAATTTTTTTAGGTTATTTTTTTTTTTTTATTTAATTGGTCAGATAATACTAAACATGTTTATGTTGTTATTTCTATCATTTTAAATTGGCAAAAAAGTTGATTATTCTACCTTTTATATTTTTTACATTTTGTAATATTGAAATATTTTTAAAAACTTTTATTTTTCCTAATTTTCACTTTAATTTTTAGTCCTCCTAGGCTAGGACACTTGAACTTGTAATAACTTGATTGCTTATACTCTGTACTGCAAAACAAGATCCCATAGCACAACAAAGATGATAATGATGAGGGTGGCCTTCGCTAGGCCAATGAAACCCATCTACACCCCAAGTTTGCATTGAGTGAGTCAATAGCAACCATGTAAGTGCCACTATCAGCGATTGACGGTGGCATTTAAATGGTTAAACAGCAGCGATCGGAGCAAACTCTTTAAGTATTACTTCACCCTTAGTTGCAAAGTTCTTTCTTTATGGAAAAATCAAACACATAAAAAAAATGTAATGTCACATTTTATAAAGTATACCTGACTTGACATGTCACACCAGGAGATGCGGCCCGAAAATGGAATATTGCAAATAAAGAGCATAAGCAAGTACAAAAAAATAAACTTTAAGTAAACCTTTAGAGAGATGAACATACTGTCTACCCTCGGTATTAAATTTTAAAGTTATGGTGATAAGCCTGCAACAAGCTGTCAGATTTCGGTGTAGAGCTTTCGGAGCTGCGGCTGGGTGATTTACTTAATAATTTATACTGTTTTCCTTGATCATTTCACAATGTAGTCATGCGGATTACTAATTTTGGAACAAAGTAGCATATTTCCACCGTGCGCCATATTTCTGCCACAAAGTACAATATTTCTTTCTTGATGGAATCATGAGCGAGGGAGATCAGATGATGCCTTAACCTCAGTCATTCCGGCATATTGGCCTCATAAGAACGATCACAATTAATCTTTGCAGTGTTGTGATCGCAGATTTGAGGCATCGAAATCATAAACCAATGACCCGGCAATTCAGGAAAACAAGAAGCCATCATGGGGCGATTTGAGTTACACAATAAAAAAAAGACTTTAGGTGACTATTGTGCCATGGTTTCTTAGTCGGAGGATGAGTCAGAACATTAAGACTTAAAGGAGAGAAGAAAAGTAATACATACGGCTTATAGACTAGAAGGAGAATATTATGGTATGTGCACAATGCCAAAGAAAGGGTCAATGTCAAAAAAGAAAAATATTTCTGAGTAAAGTGATAAATTACAGCAGGGTCAACTTCACGTAACGCTCACCAATATTTTAGAGCTTCAAAAACCTCAGGCTCATAGAGTAAATTCTTTTTTTCATGCATTGTATAATCTCGTACAGAGTGTTATGAAGTCAACAGGAGTTGTGGACCTACTGGGTGGAAAATGATATTAAGTTAGGGCTAATCCAGAATATGGAGTCTAAGGGTACCGTCACACTATAACATTTCGATCGCTACGACGGTACGATTCGTGACGTTCCAGCGATATCGTTACGATATCGCTGTGTCTGACACGCAGCAGCGATCAGGGATCCTGCTGAGAATCGTACGTCGTAGCAGATCGTTTAGAACTTTCTTTCATCGCTGGATCTCCCGCTGTCATCGCTAGATCGGTGTGTGTGACACCGATCTAGCGATCTAGCGATGCGATCCAGCGATGCGTTCGCTTGTAACCAGGGTAAACATCGGGTAACTAAGCGCAGGACCGCGCTTAGTTACCCGATGTTTACCCTGGTTACAAGCGTTAAACTAAAAAAAAACAAACAGCACATACTTACATTCTGGTGTCCGTCAGGTCCCTTGCAGTCTGCTTCCAGCACTGTGACTGCCGGCCGTAAAGTGAAAGCAGAGCACAGCGGCTGTGCTTTCACTTTCACTTTACGGCCGGCAGTCACTGAGTGCGGGAAGCAGACGGCAAGGGACCTGACGGACACCAGAATGTAAGTATGTGCTGTTTGTTTTTTTTTAGTTTAACGCTTGTAACCAGGGTAAACATCGGGTAACTAAGCGCGGTCCTGCGCTTAGTTACCCGATGTTTACCCTGGTTACCCAGGGACGTCGGCATCTTGGTCGCTGGAGAGCTGTCTGTGTGACAGCTCCCCAGCGACCACACTACGATTTACCTACGATCACGGCCAGGTCATATCGCTGGTCGTGATCGTAGGTAAATCGTATAGTGTGACGGTACCCTAAGGGATTATACAGTCATGGCCAAAAGTATTAACACCCCTGCAATTCTGTCAGATAAAACTCAGTTTCTTCCTGAAAATGATTGCAATCACAAATTCTTTGGTATTGTTATCTTCATTTAATTTGTCTTAAATGAAAAAACATAAAAGAGAATGAAGCAAAAAGCAAAACATTGATCATTTCACACAAAACTCCAAAAATGGGCCAGACAAAAGTATTGGCACCCTCAGCCTAATACTTGGTTGCACAACCTTTAGCCAAAATAACTGCGACCAACCGCTTCCGGTAACCATCAATGAGCTTCTTACAATGCTCTGCTGGAATTTTAGACCATTCTTCTTTGGCAAACTGCTCCAGGTCCCTGATATTTGAAGGGTGCCTTCTCCAAACTGCCATTTTTAGATCTCTCCACAGGTGTTCTATGGGATTCAGGTCTGGACTCATTGCTGGCCACCTTAGAAGTCTCCAGTGCTTTCTCTCAAACCATTTTCTAGTGCTTTTTGAAGTGTGTTTTGGGTCATTGTCCTGCTGGAAGACCCATGACCTCTGAGGGAGACCCAGCTTTCTCACACTGGGCCCTACATTATGCTGCAAAATTTGTTGGTAGTCTTCAGACTTCATAATGCCATGCACACGGTCAAGCAGTCCAGTGCCAGAGGCAGCAAAGCAACCCCAAAACATCAGGGAACCTCCGCCATGTTTGACTGTAGGGACCGTGTTCTTTTCTTTGAATGCCTCTTTTTTTCTACTGTAAACTCTATGTTGATGCCTTTGCCCAAAAAGCTCTACATTTGTCTCATCTGACCAGAGAACATTCTTCCAAAACGTTTTAGGCTTTTTCAGGTACGTTTTGGCAAACTCCAGCCTGGTTTTTTTATGTCTCGGGGTAAGAAGTGGGGTCTTCCTGGGTCTCCTACCATACAGTCCCTTTTCATTCAGACGCCGACGGATAGTACGGGTTGACACTGTTGCACCCTCGGACTGCAGATCTGCTTGAACGTGTTTGGATATTAGTCGAGGTTCTTTATCCAACATCCGCACAATCTTGCGTTGAAATCTCTTGTCAATTTTTCTTTTCCATCCACATCTAGGGAGGTTAGCCACAGTGCCATGGGTTTTAAACTTCTAGATGACACTGCGCACGGGAGACACAGGAACATTCAGGTCTTTGGAGATGGACTTGTAGCCTTGAGATTGCTCATGCTTCCTCACAATTTGGTTTTTCAAGTCCTCAGACAGTTCTTTGGTCTTCTTTCTTTTCTCCATGCTCAATGTGGTAAACACAAGGACACAGGACAGAGGTTGAGTCAACTTTAATCCATGTCAACTGGCTGCAAGTGTGATTTAGTTATTGCCAACACCTGTTAGGTGCCACAGGTAAGTTACAGGTGCTGTTAATTACACAAATTAGGGAAGCATCACATGATTTTTCAAACAGTGCCAATACTTTTGTCCACCCCCTTTTTTATGTTTGGTGTGGAATTATATCCAATTTGGCCTTAGGACAATTCTTTTTGAGTCTTTTCATTTAAGACAAATTTAAATGAAGATAATAATACCAAAGAATTTGTGATTGCAATCATTTTCAGGAAGAAACTGAGTATTATCTGACAGAATTGCAGGGGTGTTAATACTTTTGGCCATGACTGTACTTTCTTCACACATAACCATTAGAAGCTGTGGACTTTCCCATCGGGAATCCATAGTTTCCTACTCTAGACAGGATGTGTCAGAAGACAAGCATCGTAGTCTGACTATTATGCGGGTCAAAACAAGAGTGGAGTTTTTTTGTAAAACAGGAAAAGGCCAGAAGAGGCAGCAGAAGACAAGAAGACGTGGTCAAAAAAACATGGAGTGTAAATGCAAAATAGAAGAGGAACCAACACATTGTTATAGTCTTAGGAACCTGGGACCTTATTGCTGAGGCATTGAGCTCTTTGGGATGGATCTTCAAAACATAATACATATGGGGTGTGTGACCTGTGAAAGTGCAAGTGTAAAACAGGCAAAGGTCAGGATAGGCAGCAGACAAGAAGACATGATCAAAATAACAAGACTTGTTGATACAACACAGAACAGGAAGCAAGACAACGTTGTATTTTCAGGATCCGGAGACCGTATTCCACAGTCATTGAGCTCTTTGCCATTAATATCATAAAGACCATTTCAATGTCAATTTTTTTTTCCTATCCTGAAAAGAATGCTGAAATATTATCAGTTTAAAAAAACTAATAAACATTATTTTGTGATAATTTGGCACAAGAGATCTATGCTGCTTTTGTTTTTATACAGCTAAAATGATGTGAAATGTAAACAGGGTTTTGCTCTCGTGTCATGATGTTATATTGAACATACTTTGTGAGGAGTTCAAATTTAAGAAAAAGTAAGGGTGGAGGTATTAAACAACATCTTAAATTGTTTCATGCAAAAATTACTAAAACACTATACTCGCAGTACCATGCCGAGCCACATGGTGTGCTATCCTAAAACGCTTTCAATTATTAAATGCTGACATGTATTAAAAGCTATAAGCTCAAATACTGCTGGGCCAATAAAGCCTGGTAAAGACTCCCATTTTTTATTAAATAGAATACTTTTAGATAGGGTTGAGCGAAACGGGTCGAACATTTTCAAAAGTCGCCGACTTTTGGCTAAGTCGGGGTTTCATGAAACCCGATCCGACCCCTGTGCGGGGTCGGCCATGCGGTACGCGACTTTCGCGCCAAAGTCGCGTTTCAATGACGCGAAAAGCGCCATTTCTCAGCCAATGAAGGTAAACGCAGAGTGTGGGCAGCGTGATGACATAGGTCCTGGTCCCCACCATCTTTGAGAAGGGCATTGCAGTGATTGGCTTGCTGTCTGCGACGTCACAGGGGCTATAAAGAGGCGTTCCCGCCGACCGCCATCTTACTGCTGCTGATCTGAGCTTAGGGAGAGGTTGCTGCCGCTTTGTCAGAAGCAGGGATAGCGTTAGGCAGGGTCCATTAACCACAAAACCGCTTGTGCTGCAGCGATTTGCACTGTCCAACACCACCCTCGGTGTGCAGGGACAGTGGAAGTTTTTTTTTTTTTTCCCCCTCAGCGCTGTAGCTCATTGGGCTGCCCTAGAAGGCTCCCTGATAGCTGCATTGCTGTGTGTACGCCGCTGTGCAAACCAACTGCTTTTTTCAAAGCACAAATCCTCTTGTTCCTTCCTTTCTGCACAGCTATCTTTTTTGTTTGTCCACACTTTTTATTTGATTTGTGCATCAGTCCACTCCTTATTGCTGCCTGCCATACCTGGCTGAGATTACTGCAGGCAGGGAGATAGTAATTGTAGGACATTCCCTGTTTTTTTTTTTTTTTGGTGGGAGATTAAGATTGGCAATTTGGCATTTCTGCTAGAGTGCCATCCCTGTGTGTGCCATCTCTCTCACATAGTGGGCCATAGAAAGCCTTTTCATTTTTCTGTATTTTTTTTTGTGGGGTGTATAAATTCTCCCTGATAAAAATACAGTGGGAGATTAATATTAGCCTTTGGGCTTGTGTGCCAGTCCTGAGTGTGCCATCTCTCTCACAAATAGTGGGCCATAGAAAGCCTATTTTATTTTTTTTTGGGTTTTATAAATTCTCCCTGAAAAAAAGGGAGATTAATATTGGCCTCTGGGCTTGTGTGCCAGTCCTGAGCGTGCCATCTGTGCCAGCCCTGAGCGTGCCATCTCTCTCACAAATAGTGGGCCATAGAAAGCCTATTTAATTTTTTTTTTGGTTTTATAAATTCTCCCTGAAAAAAAGGGAGATTAATATTGGCCTCTGGGCTTGTGTGCCAGTTGTGAGCGTGCCATCTGTGCCAGTCCTGAGCGTGCCATCTCTCTCACAAATAGTGGGCCATAGAAAGCCTATTTAATTTTTTTTTTGGTTTTATAAATTTTCCCTGAAAAAAGGGAGATTAATATTGGCCTCTGGGCTTGTGTGCCAGTTGTGAGCGTGCCATCTGTGCCAGCCCTGAGCGTGCCATCTCTCTCACAAATAGTGGGCCATAGAAAGCCTATTTAATTTTTTTTTTTGGTTTTATAAATTCTCCCTGAAAAAAAGGGAGATTAATATTGGCCTCTGGGGTTGTGTGCCAGTTGTGAGCGTGCCATCTGTGCCAGTCCTGAGCGTGCCATCTCTCTCACAAATAGTGGGCCATAGAAAGCCTATTTTATTTTTTTTTTGGTTTTATAAATTTTCCCTGAAAAATATTAATATTGGCCTCTGGGCTTGTGTGCCAGTTGTGAGCGTGCCATCTGTGCCAGCCCTGAGCGTGCCATCTCTCTCACAAATAGTGGGCCATAGAAAGCCTATTTAATTTTTTTTTTGGTTTTATAAATTTTCCCTGAAAAAAGGGAGATTAATATTGGCCTCTGGGCTTGTGTGCCAGTTGTGAGCGTGCCATCTGTGCCAGTCCTGAGCGTGCCATCTCTCTCACAAATAGTGGGCCATAGAAAGCCTATTTAATTTTTTTTTTGGTTTTATAAATTCTCCCTGAAAAAAAGGGAGATTAATATTGGCCTCTGGGCTTGTGTGCCAGTTGTGAGCGTGCCATCTGTGCCAGTCCTGAGCGTGCCATCTCTCTCACAAATAGTGGGCCATAGAAAGCCTATTTAAATATTTTTTTGGTTTTATAAATTCTCCCAGAAAAAAAGGGAGATTAATATTGGCCTCTGGGCTTCTGTGCCAGTCCTGAGCGTGCCATCTGTGCCAGTCCTGAGCGTCCCATCTCTCTCACAAATAGTGGGCCATAGAAAGCCTATTTTTTTTTTTTTGGGGGTTTTAGAAATTCTCCCTGAAAAAAAAAGGGAGATTAATATTGCCCTTTGGGCTTGTGTGCCAGTACTAAGCGTGCCATCTCTCTCTCTCTCTCTCTCAGTCAGTGGGCCATAGAACGCCTATTTTTGGTTTTATTTGTTTTCTAAATTCTCCCTGAAAAAATCATTTTATTTTATTTGGTTTCTAAATTCTTCCTGATAAAATCATATTTTTTTTATTATTTTTTTTTCTAAAGTCTCCCTGAAAAAAACAAAACAAAAAAAAAAACAAACAAAAAAAACAGTGGGGGATTAATATTGGCCTTTCTGCTTGTGTGCCAGTCTTGACTCCTGTGTGCGTCATCTCTCACTCAGTGGGCCATAGAACGCCTATTTTTTGTTTTATTAGTTTTATAAATTCTCCCTGAAAAAATCATTTTATTTTATTTGGTTTCTAAATTCTTCCTGATAAAATCATATTTTTTTTATTATTTTTTTTTCTAAAGTCTCCCTGAAAAAAAAAAAAAAAAAACAGTGGGAGATTAATATTGGCCTTTCTGCTTGTGTGCCAGTCTTGACTCCTGTGTGCGTCATCTCTCAGTCAGTGGGCCATAGAACGCCTATTTTTGGTTTTATTTGTTTTATAAATTCTTCCTGAAAAAATCATTTTATTTTATTTGGTTTCTAAATTCTTCCTGATAAAATCATATTTTTTTTATTATTTTTTTTTCTAAAGTCTCCCTGAAAAAAAAAAAAAAAAACAACCAAAAAAAACAGTGGGAGATTAATATTGGCCTTTCTGCTTGTGTGCCAGTCTTGACTCCTGGGTGTGCCATCTCTCTCTCTCTCTCTCTCTCTCCAATTGTGGTCCATAGAAAGCCTATATTTTTTTTCCTTGATTTGGGTTCCAAAATCTACCAGAGAAAATAACTACATCAATCATTGGTAGAAAAATATTGGCCTCTGGGCTTGTGTGCCACTCCTGACTCCTGTGTGCGTCATCTCTCAGTCAGTGGGCCATAGAACGCCTATTTTTGTTTTTATTTGTTTTATAAATTCTCCCTGAAAAAATCATTTTATTTTATTTGGTTTCTAAATTCTTCCTGATAAAATCATATTTTTTTTATTATTTTTTTTTCTAAAGTCTCCCTGAAAAAAAAAAAAAAAAAAAAAACAAACCCCCCCAAAAAATGGGAGATTAATATTGGCCTTTCTGCTTGTGTGCCAGTCTTGACTCCTGGGTGTGCCATCTCTCTCTCTCTCTCTCTCTCTCTCTCTCTCTCCAATTGTGGTCCATAGAAAGCCTATATTTTTTTTCCTTGATTTGGGTTCCAAAATCTACCAGAGAAAATAACTCCATCAATCATTGGTAGAAAAATATTGGCCTCTGGGCTTGTGTGCCACTCCTGATTCCTGTGTGCGTCATCTCTCACTCAGTGGCCCATAGAAAGCATATAGTTTGTTACATTTGTTTTCCAAATTCTCCCTGCAAAAATCTATTTTTTTTTTTTTTTTGGGGTTTCTAA
This sequence comes from Ranitomeya imitator, assembly GCF_032444005.1. Classification (NCBI taxonomy): domain Eukaryota; kingdom Metazoa; phylum Chordata; class Amphibia; order Anura; family Dendrobatidae; genus Ranitomeya; species Ranitomeya imitator. The sequence continues at coordinate 816,204,023 of NC_091283.1, forward strand.
AGTGTTCCTGAAAAAAATAAAAATAAAAAAAAAATAATAGTGTGACATTAATATTAACATTTGTGCTTCAGTGACAGTCCTGCGTGTGGGGCATCTCTCTAATTTGCAGCCACCAAAAACAGAGTGTGTAACATTGGGCCTGATTTTCGCTGTGGTCTCACCAACCTGTAAAGGGGTAGCTAAATCATACTGAAGTTATAGCTCACCGTGTAAGTTGTGTGACTGCAACAAATAACGTTAGTTTGGTTACGTTTTTAAAACAATGAGGAAGTCTAGTGGAAGAGGTCGTGGCCGGGGGCGTTCATTGTCAGCTGGTAATGAGGGTAGTGGTAGTGGTGGAGCATCAGGTGGTCGTGGGGAAAAAAATATTGCACCTAAGTCTGGAGCTGTGGAGCCAGGTTCGTCGTCCGGCTACACAAGGCCTCGAACGCTCCCTTTTCTGGGATTAGGAAAACCGCTTTTAAAGCCGGAGCAGCAAGAGCAAGTTTTGGCTTATCTTGCTGACTCAGCCTCTAGCTCTTTTGCCTCCTCTCGTGAAACTGGTAAAAGTAAAAGCAGCGCGTCGTTAGTGGATGTTCACGGTCAGGGACAAGTCACTTCCTTGTCCTCTTCAGCAAAAACAACAACAGAGAAGAATGCAGCAGGCGACACAACGGGTTACTCCATGGAGCTCTTTACACATACCGTCCCTGGCTTAGAAAGTGAAGCAGTTAACAGTCCATGCCCATTACAAGTTGAATCTGACATGGAGTGCACTGACGCACAGCCACAGCCAGACTACTATGCTGGTCCTTTGACTCAGACCACAACATTGCCCTCGCAGGGTGCTGATCAAGAATCAGACCCTGATGAGACTATGTTGCCCCATCACGAACGCTATACCACCAAACGACACGGTGACACAGACGAAGTTGCGCAGGAGGTACAAGAAGAGTTATTAGATGACCCAGTTCTTGACCCCGATTGGCAGCCATTGGGGGAACAGGGTGCAGGCGGCAGCAGTTCTGAAGCAGAGGAGGAGGAGGGGCCGCAGCAGGCATCAACATCGCCACAGGTTCCATCTGCCGGGCCCGTATCTTGCCCAAAACGCGTGGCAAAGCCAAAACCTGGTGGAGGACAGCGTGGCCATCCGGTTAAAGCTCAGTCTGCAATGCCTGAAAAGGTATCCGATGCTAGAAAGAGTGCAGTCTGGCATTTTTTTAAACAACATCCAATTGATCAGCGCAAAGTCATCTGTCAAAAATGTTCTACTTCCTTAAGCAGAGGTCAGAATCTGAAAAGTCTCAATACTAGTTGCATGCATAGACATTTAACCACCATGCATTTGAAAGCTTGGACTAACTACCAAACGTCCCTTAAGGTTGTTGCACCCTCGGCCAATGAAGCTAGTCATCAACGCAACATCCCTTCCGGCAGTGTAGGACCACCATTTAGCGCACCACCTGCTGTATCTGTGCAGGTATCTTTGCCAGGCCAAAGCAGTCAGGGTCAGGGAATCACCAGTTTCGTAGTAGGAAACACTGCATCTAGGGCACCGGCGGCAACAATACCATCTCCCACCGTCTCTCAGTCTGCCATGTCCACCGGCACCCCCGCTAGTTCCACGATCTCCAGCTCTCCAGTCCAGCTCACCCTACATGAGACTATGGTTAGAAAAAGGAAATACTTAGCCTCGCATCCGCGTACACAGGGTTTGAACGCCCACATAGCTAGACTAATCTCGTTAGAGATGATGCCCTACCGGTTAGTTGAAAGCGAAGCTTTCAAAGACCTGATGGACTACGCTGTACCACGCTACGAGCTACCCAGTCGACACTTTTTTTCCAGAAAAGCCATCCCAGCCCTCCACCAGCATGTTAAAGAGCGCATCGTCCATGCACTCAGGCAATCTGTGAGCACAAAGGTGCACCTGACAACAGATGCATGGACCAGTAGGCATGGCCAGGGACGTTACGTGTCCATCACGGCACACTGGGTAAATGTGGTGGATTCAGGGTCCACAGGGGACAGCAAGTTTGGGACAGTTCTGCCTAGCCCACGGTCTAGTAAACAGTTGTCTGTAGCCGTTCGCACCCCCTCCTCCTCCTCCTCCTCCTCGTCCTCCTGCAGAAGCAAGAGCTCGTCCACAGACCGCAGTCGCACAAACACTCCATCCGCACCTGCCACTGTTGCACACCAGGTCTCCCATTATGGGGCAGCTACTGGCAAACGTCAGCAGGCTGTATTGGCTATGAAGTGTTTGGGCGACAATAGACACACCGCGGAAGTTCTGTCCGAGTTCTTGCAGCAAGAAACGCAGTCGTGGCTGGGCACTGTAGATCTTGAGGCAGGCAAGGTAGTGAGTGATAACGGAAGGAATTTCATGGCTGCCATCTCCCTTTCCCAACTGAAACACATTCCTTGCCTGGCTCACACCTTAAACCTGGTGGTGCAGTGCTTCCTGAAAAGTTATCCGGGGTTATCCGACCTGCTCCTCAAAGTGCGTGGACTTTGCGCACATATCCGCCGTTCGCCTGTACACTCCAGCCGTATGCAGACCTATCAGCGTTCTTTGAACCTTCCCCAGCATCGCCTAATCATAGACGTTGCAACAAGGTGGAACTCAACACTGCACATGCTTCAGAGACTGTGCGAACAGAGGCGGGCTGTTATGTTTTTGTGGGAGGATACACATACACGGGCAGGCAGTAGGATGGCAGACATGGAGTTGTCAGGTGTGCAGTGGTCGAAGATTCAAGACATGTGTCAAGTCCTTCAGTGTTTTGAGGAATGCACACGGCTGGTTAGTGCAGACAACGCCATAATAAGCATGAGCATCCCCCTAATGCGTCTGCTGATGCAAAGTTTGACGCACATAAAGGATCAGGCGTCTGCACCAGAGGAAGAGGAAAGCCTTGATGACAGTCAGCGATTGTCTGGTCAGGGCAGTGTACATGACGAGGTACCGGGCGAAGAGGAGGTGGAGGATGAGGAGGATGATGGGGATGAGTATATTTTTAATGAGGAAGCTTTCCCGGGGGCACGGGAAATTGCTGGCGTGGCAAGGCCGGGTTCTGGTTTTTTGAGGGACACAAGTGACGTAGATTTGCCTGCAACTGCCCCTCAACCAAGCACAACCGCAGATTTGACAACGGGAACTTTGGCCCACATGGCGGATTATGCCTTGCGTATCCTCAAAAGGGACACACGCATTACAAAAATGATGAACGATGACGATTACTGGTTGGCCTGCCTCCTTGATCCTCGCTATAAAGGCAAATTGCAAAATATTATGCCACATGAGAACTTGGAACTAATATTAGCAACAAAACAATCAACTCTTGTTGACCGTTTGCTTCTGGCATTCCCTGCACACAGCGCCCGTGATCGTTCTCACACGAGCTCCAGGGGCCAGCAGACCAGAGGTGTTAGAGGGGCAGAAATCAGAAGTGGCGTTGGCCAGAGGGGTTTTCTGACCAGGTTGTGGAGTGATTTTTCTATGACCGCAGACAGGACAGGTACTGCAGCATCAATTCAAAGTGACAGGAGACAACATTTGTCCAGTATGGTTACAAACTATTTTTCATCCCTTATCGACGTTCTCCCTCAACCGTCATTCCCATTTGATTACTGGGCATCCAAATTAGACACCTGGCCAGAATTGGCAGAATATGCATTGCAGGAGCTTGCTTGCCCGGCAGCTAGTGTCCTATCAGAAAGAGTATTCAGTGCTGCAGGTTCAATACTAACAGAAAAAAGGACTCGTCTGGCTACCCAAAATGTAGATGATCTAACCTTCATTAAAATGAACCACAACTGGATTTCAAAATCTTTTGCCCCACCCTGCCCGGCTGACACCTAGCTTTCCTATGAAAAGGTCTTGCCTGTGGACTATTCTGAATGACTTTTCCAATCTCGTAATTTTCTTCACCTGATTGTCCAGCATACGACATGTTTCCACCTCACGAAATGGCCAAACTCCCCACACGGGGCCGTGCTATCGCCACTTTGCGCTTGGACCCTTGAGAGTGCTGTTTGTCTGAAGAGGTGGGTGTGGCCGCTTTTGGTCGACGGCACTGCCACTGGGTCCCTCATAGTACAATAAAGTGTCTCTGGCGGTGGTGGTGCGCACCCAACGTCAGACACACCGTTGTAATATGAGGGGCCCTGTGCCTGTACCGCCGGCCACAAGACAGTTCCCCCCCCCCCAGCTCAAACAGTGCTCTACCACTAGCAAAATTATCTCTCACAGCTTCACCAATTTGTAGTCTAGGCGCTGACATCCTTCAATGCCTGGCACTGACAATACCATTGTTTTGACATTTTTGTTATGTTAGGCCTTCGAAGCCTGTCTGCGGTCCCTTCTTTCTACAACTACTACACTGACCAGGCCACTGCTGGCCGTGTTACCCTGGAACCAATTTAAAAGTGCCTACAGTCAGCCCAATTTTGTTATGTTAGGCCTTCGAAGACTGTCTGCCGTCACTCCTTCCACTAGACTTCCACTGACCATACACTGCTGCCCATGTACCCCTGGAACCAATTTAAAAGTGCCTACAGCCAGCCCAATTTTGTTATGTTAGGCCTTCGAAGCCTGTCTGCGGTCACTCCTTCCACTAGACTTCCACTGACCAGACCACTGCTGCCCGTGTACCCCTGCAACCAATTTAAAAGTGCCTACAGCCAGCCCAAGTTTGTTATGTTAGGCCTTCGAAACCTGTCTGCGGTCACTCCTTCCACTAGACTTCCACTGACCAGACCACTGCTGCCCGTGTACCCCTGGAACCAATTTAAAAGTGCCTATAGCCAGCCCAAGTTTGTTATGTTAGGCCTTCGAAGCCTGTCTGCGGTCACTCCTTCCACTAGACTTCCACAGACCAGACCACTGCTGCCCGTGTACCCCTGGAACCAATTTAAAAGTGCCTACAGCCAGCCCAAGTTTGTTATGTTAGGCCTTGGAAGCCTGTCTGCAGTCACTCCTTCCACTAAACTTCCACTGACCAGACCACTGCTGCCCGTGTACCCCTGGAACCAATTTAAAAGTGCCTACAGCCAGCCCAAGTTTGTTATGTTAGGCCTTCGAAGCCTGTCTGCGGTCACTCCTTCCACTAGACTTCCACAGACCAGACCACTGCTGCCCGTGTACCCCTGGAACCAATTTAAAAGTGCCTACAGCCAGCCCAAGTTTGTTATGTTAGGCCTTGGAAGCCTGTCTGCGGTCACTCCTTCCACTAGACTTCCACTGACCAGACCACTGCTGCCCGTGTACCCCTGGAACCAATTTAAAAGTGCCTACAGCCAGCCCAAGTTTGTTATGTTAGGCCTTGGAAGCCTGTCTGCGGTCACTCCTTCCACTAGACTTCCACTGACCAGACCACTGCTGCCCGTGTACCCCTGGAACCAATTTAAAAGTGCCTACAGCCAGCCCAAGTTTGTTATGTTAGGCCTTCGAAGCCTGTCTGCGGTCACTCCTTCCACTAGACTTCCACAGACCAGACCACTGCTGCCCGTGTACCCCTGGAACCAATTTAAAAGTGCCTACAGCCAGCCCAAGTTTGTTATGTTAGGCCTTGGAAGCCTGTCTGCAGTCACTCCTTCCACTAAACTTCCACTGACCAGACCACTGCTGCCCGTGTACCCCTGGAACCAATTTAAAAGTGCCTACAGCCAGCCCAAGTTTGTTATGTTAGGCCTTCGAAGCCTGTCTGCGGTCACTCCTTCCACTAGACTTCCACAGACCAGACCACTGCTGCCCGTGTACCCCTGGAACCAATTTAAAAGTGCCTACAGCCAGCCCAAGTTTGTTATGTTAGGCCTTGGAAGCCTGTCTGCGGTCACTCCTTCCACTAGACTTCCACTGACCAGACCACTGCTGCCCGTGTACCCCTGGAACCAATTTAAAAGTGCCTACAGCCAGCCCAAGTTTGTTATGTTAGGCCTTGGAAGCCTGTCTGCGGTCACTCCTTCCACTAGACTTCCACTGACCAGACCACTGCTGCCCGTGTACCCCTGGAACCAATTTAAAAGTGCCTACAGCCAGCCCAAGTTTGTTATGTTAGGCCTTCGAAGCCTGTCTGCGGTCACTCCTTCCACTAGACTTCCACAGACCAGACCACTGCTGCCCGTGTACCCCTGGAACCAATTTAAAAGTGCCCACAGCCAACCCAAGTTTGTTATGTTAGGCCTTGGAAGCCTGTCTGCGGTCACTCCTTCCACTAGACTTCCACTGACCAGACCACTGCTGCCCGTGTACCCCTGGAACCAATTTAAAAGTGCCTACAGCCAGCCCAAGTTTGTTATGTTAGGCCTTGGAAGCCTGTCTGCGGTCACTCCTTCCACTAGACTTCCACTGACCATACACTGCTGCCCATGTACCCCTGGAACAAATTTAAAAGTGCCTACAGCCAGCCCAAGTTTGTTATGTTAGGCCTTCGAAGCCTGTCTGCGTCCCGTTCTTTCAACTACAACTACACTGACCAGGCCACTGATGGCCGTGTTCCCCTGGAACCAATTTTAACTTGCCTACAGCCAGCCCTATGTTATTATGTTAGGCCTTCGAAGCCTGTCTGCGTCCCGTTCTTTCAACTACAACTACACTGACCAGGCCACTGATGGCCGTGTTCCCCTGGAACCAATTTTAACTTGCCTACAGCCAGCCCAATGTTAGGCCTTTGATGCCTGTCTGCCGTCACTCCTTCCACTAGGCCTCCACTGACCTGTCTATTGCTGCCCGTGTACCCCTTGAACCAACATCATTAAATATAAAAAAAATTAATTTGATTATAAAAAATAAGATCGTGTTGAGATCTCAAATGCAGACATTTTAACAATCAAAACAAACACACAACAAATATCTGGAACTGTACTACAAAGGTCCAACAGCTACAATTTCTTTCTCCTGCAAGAAGTTAACTGAAAGTTTTTTGGAGTTGTTAACACAGATATGGCATCCACCGAGTGTTGTCCTGTCGTGTCTCCTTTAAATTATTTCCAATAAGATGTTAAACTATTAATTTAATAAAATCAATAATTAAAAAAATAATTGAGTAAGTCAAAAGCACATTGCAAATAAACATTAATTACAAATCAAGAAGCATGGCGCGTCCGAGGGTGAGTAGATACCGAATAAGAATATAATCACCCTCGGACGCGCAATGCTTATTTACAACAGCCTTCCTTCCTAAGAATCAGCCCTTTCGTGGTGTAGAGAGAGGTTGTGTTACACTCCAAGGTGTTCCCCGGGTTGCCTTTCATGAGCTTCGATCTTCCGGCTCTCGTTTAGTAGTTGGTGGAAACTACGCTGCATTAGGCCTACAAATTTGGTATGGGGTGTAGAGACAGGTTGTGTTACACTCCAAAGTTTTCACCAGGTTGCATTTCCTGAGCTTCTATCTTCAGGCTCTCATTAAATTGTGGTTAAATGGAACAACTGCATTTGGCGTACTAGTTGGTTTGGGGCCTACTATCGGTGTCTGTTGCTCCTTGCTGTTCTCCTGGTTTCCTGTCCTGAAATTCCATTTTCAGCCTCTCGTTAAGTAGTTGTTAATGTTAAACTGCATTTGGCCTACTAGTTGGGTTGGGGCCTACTATCGGTGTCTGCCACTCCTTGCTGTTCTCCTCCACTGAACAAAGCTGTGCCGCCTGTTTACTACGGTTGCCAATTTTGAACTGCATTTCGACTACTTACTGATTTGGCCCTACTCTCTGTGTCAGCCTCTCATTCCAGTTGTCCTCCACTGCAATGCCCCCTGGTTATTCCTGTGTTACCAATTTTGAACTGCATTTAGCCCACTTTCTTCTTTGGGCCTATATCTGTGTTTCCACTTCATCGTGCCCATTGCCCAGCCAGTGATAGATGAGTCTGCTGGTACATTGACCCATAACGCAACATTCCCCGTGCACGCTACACAACAACATTGTGACCCTGCTGAAAGTCAGGTTGCTCTTCCCGCATACCATACCACCTTACACGGGGACAAAGAGGAAGGTGCAGATGAAAGTGCAGGTTCCTTCATCAGGTGGGGGGAGGAATACTAGTTGGCGACGTCACTGGCACAGGGCCTCTCATAGTACGCAAAAGTGTTGCTGCCGGTGGGAGGCGCCCCCGCCGTGCAAACACACCGCTGTACTTTGAGGGGCCCTGTGCCAGTGCCAATGCCAACGAGTGGGCCCCCCCTGCTTGCTCAGGTTCACAGCACTTGCAAAGTTGAAATACTTACCTCTCCCTGCTCCACTGCCGTGACGTGGTCCAGATTTCCTGGGCCCACTAATTACTTGAACCAGCCCTACCCCCCACAACTTTAGCCAAATGACCCCCAATTTCAAATGCCTTCCAATTATTATAAGGTAAATTACGCTTGACAAGCTTCATTAAGAAGAATGGATGGTTTTGACATTAAAATGGGCACTCTAGGTGTTTTCCTGGCCCCCACTCACTGCCGACTATGCTGCCCCATTGACTTGCATTGGGTTTCGTGTTTCGGTCGATCCCGACTTTACGTCATAATCGGCCGATTTCACTCGACCCGACTTTGGACATAGTCGGGTTTCGCAAAACCCGGCTCGACTCTAAAAAGGTCAAGGTCGCTCAACTCTACTTTTAGATATTTTGAATCAGGATTTTTTTTTTTAACAGCAAGTCTTTTAACATATTTTCACATCATGTTCCCACTTGCATTAGTTTGATGGCAATACATGATGCCATATGAATAACGAATCTCAGAAAGCAGAGAGCTCTACATTTTAATTTCCACATACCGCATACAAAAATGATTAAAGGTTAAAAAATGTGATCACAAAAGCTTAATTCATTCTTGAAGCTTAATAAACCTTTATCATCCTGATGCAGATACCTTCAGCATTGTTGACTTTACCAGCTTTCCTCTTATGATTACCATTCGAGGGCACTTACCTGGTCATGACCTGTTTCACTTCGTTGATATAATCGTGGGCTGCACAATATAATTTGGTGAATTCCCTACAGTGGGTACAAGATATCGCCCTTCGAACAAAATAAGTCATTTATTCATTAGTCACCTAGTATGACATCTTGGTACATATAGAGCAGGCAGATTTATTCAATTATTCAAAACGCCAGGTTAGTTATCTGTGATTTTCAAGGAGGATAATTTTTGTCTTCCATTTTGAAATGGAAATATCCAAGTGTCAGAGTGATTTATTTTTGAATTTATTGAGCTTAGACTGAAAAAAAAGTGGTTATAAAGTAGAGGAACCTGTCATGATCCAGTTCTGAGATTATGTTCAGCTCTCTTGTCTCTGGACTGGTCATGTGGGAGTTAATCATCTTTGTTTGAGCTCCTGACCTGGATCCCTGTACTAGTGTTCCTCTTTGCCTCTGACTGTCTGCACCCACTTATGACTTGTTCTGACCTTTGGCCTGTATCCCGACTCCGTCTTACGTCTCACGTTTTGGTTACCACGTTCCCGGTAGGTTCTGACTTCTTGCTTGTTCCCGACTATTCTCTGCTCACCCCTTCTGTACCACGTTGCTATCTCCGTGTATGACCTTGGCTTGTTTCATGTCCCTTACATTACCTGTGACACCTGTGTTGTTGTTCAGTGTTGCTGCGCTGTGTGTGCAACCTCCTTTCCTTAACCAGCACCCCCTGGTGGAGGGTGCTCTATACTGCACTGCAGCAGCACATTACAGAACCCTTTGGAGCTGTTTTTGCTGGGGAAAGTAACACTTAGACAAAAGAAATGTAGTATTACATAGAGGACATGATTGACCATGTAATGCATGGAAGACTCAGGTCATCAGGAGTGAGAGCTTGACTTAAAGAGGGGAAACGTCATCTTGACTCATGGTGGGTCACACATTGAGGAGATAACATGGCATATTAATAGGGGATTCTTTGCATGGGACAAGCCTTAATATATTGTAATAAATCATAATATTTACAAATACTTATTAATTCAAGTGCATCATATTCTGCAAGGAGTTTTGTGTGTTCTCCCCGTGATTACTTGAGTTTATTCGGGGTTTCCTCCAGTTTCTTCCCATAATCCAAAGACATTGATAGAGAATGCAGATTGCTAGTGAAGATGATGAAGAGTGATGATGATGTCTGTAAAGCGCTGCGGAATATTATGGTGATATATAGTGACTAAAATAAATACAACTGGATTACCTAGATTCGCCTTGAATCCTATGAAAAAATGTGAATAATAAATTGTTATATTGCAAACGGGCAAACTTTGGGGACGCACTGAGTCTCCTTGGGGCTCGTACACAAGACTGTAAAAATCTAACTAGTTCTATCCATTGTTTTGGCAGATAGCACTTGTCACCATGCTATACTATGGGACCGCGTCCGATTTTTTTCCTCTGTCTGAGGAGAAAATCGCAGCATGCACAATTTGCATACAAGAATGGATGTCAAAATTTGGATGTCATCTTAGTATGATTTTCACTGTCTGACAATATACAGAAGGTGGAGAAACTTTTTTTAAGAAATCAATATGTGCACGTGCACTTTACGTATTGCGCTCTGACCATAAGCAGCGCTGGCTTCTCCCCTCTTAAACTTTATTTTTTTCCACCTCAGATCATACTGGTCCATTCGGGTGCAGATTTGCTTTTCTTGTGCAGGCACAGATATTACACATCAATTAACCTCTTCACGACATATGATGCAAACGTACGTAATTTGTTGTGTCCTAGCCTTTGTTATGGGCTTATATGTTAAGCCCAGATCTTTCATAGATTGTGAACTCAGCTATACATAGCAGAGTTGATGCACTGCTTTGTATAGCACAAGCAATTGCATGATCACAGATTCAAGTCCCCTTAGGGGACTATTAAATCCAGTAAGAAGTGACAAAAAAAGTTGTAAAAAATATGAAAAAAATTAAAAAAACACACAAAAGTTCAAATCGATCCCATTTTGTCCAGTTAAAAATAAAACAATTAAGAAAATAAAAAATACACATATTTGGAATGGCTGTGCTCGTAAAAATCCAATGTATCAAAATATAAAATAAATTAATCCGATCAGTAAGCAGCGTAATGAAAGAAAACATGACAGGATTATGATTTTTTTTGGCCACAGCAACAATGCAGTAAGAGACAATCAAAACATTGTATCTACCAAAAAATGGTGTCAGTAAAAACTTGAACTCAGAACTCAAAAAAGAAGCCATCACGCAGCCACATATCCTGAAAAATGAGAATGTGATGGGTCTCGGAAAATGGAGACAAAAGCAAAATGTCTTTTTCTGACAAATTTCCATTTTTTTTAACCGTTTAAACAAAAAAACTATACATGTTTGATATCTGCGTACTGACCTGGATCAGTGATGTCATCGCTCCTTGCCAACAAGGAGCTGCGGAGCAGCAGAGCGTGGGGATGGTTATATAGTCTTTCACACTTTTATCCCCTGGCTCCCCACTGCGGAAGTTACTTTTTGACTGTAGAGCCCCTTTAACGTGTAGAACGAGTTGCTAAAGTGCCGAAATTATGTTGTTATGGTAAATACAAGCAACGCAAAGCCTTAACACTGTATGGATAGAGTGGCATAAAGCTACAAGCTAATAGCCGATGCTTCATTTTTTAACGGAACTTTCTTTTCTAATTTTTCTGATACAGAGTATAATATTCTACGTAAAATTATATTATAATTTTGCCAGATGGCAGCAATCTTGAAGGCTATAACGGCAAAAATATGGGCTACATATTCAATTATAAAAGCAATATTTTTTCAAAATGTCACAATTTGTGAACTTTCAAGGCTGCAGTTCTTTCCATTACAAAACAGAAATGGATATTCAGATCCCCAGACATGACATTTATTTCTCTGATGGGAGAACTTACCCATTTTGTAGGTGCCAATAATATATAACCATTATCTCTATTGCATACTTTGTGCAGTTAAATGTTATTTCCTGATTGCATTTCTACTGTAAGTATTTTGCGCATTTTACTTTTACTCATAGTCTATTTTTATGAAAAGTTGAGAAAAGAGAACTCTATTATAGATGTAATGGAGATAGACAGATATCCCTCAGGCTCAATACAATCATTTACTTTCTATTCTTATTTTAGAAAAGGAGTATAACTATGCATTTTAGCACATTGTTAAACAAATGTATTTTGTATGATGTGTGTTATTGGTCACTGTGTTATACAATTCATTATAGATGCATGAAATATTATCACCCATGGCAAAACCTTTTCATAGTACTGATGTGATAAAAAATGACAATGTAACACAATTCTGTGATATCACTGTGGATTTTTAAGTTTTATATAGGACTAGCTATTGAACCCGTTCTACGTCCGGGTGGCGAGCATTTATATTGGTATATGGTCTCCATCCTGGTATGTTCTGCTCCATCCTGCGTCCCCATCCTGTCATGTGCTGCTCCATCCTGCGTCTCCATCCTGTCATGTGCTGCTCCATCCTGCGCCCCCATCCTGTCATGTGCTGCTCCATCCTGCGTCCCCATCCTGTCATGTGCTGCTCCATCCTGCATCCCCATCCTGTCATGTGCTGCTCCATCCTGCGTCCCCATCCTGTCATGTGCTGCTCCATCCTGCGTCCCCATCGTGTCGTGTGCTGCTCCATCCTGCGCCCCCATCCTGTCATGTGTTGCTCCATCCTGCGTCCCCATCCTGTCATGTGCTGCTCCATTCTTCGTCACCATCCTGTCATGTGCTGCTTCATTCTGCGCCCCCATCCTATCATGTGCTGCTCCATCCTGCGTCCCCATCCTGTCATGTGCTGCTCCATCCTGCGTCCCCATCCTGTCATGTGCTGCATCATCCTGCGTCCCCATCCTGTCATGTGCTGCTCCATCCTGCGTCCCCATCCTTTCATGTGGTGCTCCATCCTGCGTCCCCATCCTGTCATGTGCTGCTTCCATCCTGCACCCCCTTTCTATCATGTGCGGATCCTGTGCACACGCTACCTGATTCCTTTCCGCCGCCATTTTCTTGGTCCTCCTGCTGCCAGAATCGGGGCCTGCGCAGTCCGCGCTTTCCGGCGCCATTTTCTTGAATACACACTGCAGTGTGTCTTCAAGAAAATGGCGCCGGAAAGCGCGGACTGCGCAGGCGCCGATTCCGGCAGCAGGACCAAGAAAATGGCGGCGGAACGGAATCAGGTGGCGTAAGTAACAAATTGCTGTGGCATGAAGTGCCACAGCTTCATGCCACAGCAATTTGTTACTTGCGCCACCTGATTCCTTTCCGCCGCCATTTTCTTGGTCCTCCTGCTGACGGGATCGGTGTCGGCGCAGTCCGCGCTTTCCGTCGCCATTTTCTTGAAGACACACTGCAGTGTGTCTTCAAGAAAATGGCGCTGGAAAGCGCGGACTGCGCAGGCGCCGGTTCCCGGCAACAGGAGGACCAAGAAAGTGGCGGCGGAAAGGAATCAGGTGGCGTAAGTAACAAATTGCTGTGGCATGAACTACCACAGCATCATCAGGGCGCAATCATGTCCACAGTGTCCCCACATCCGGGTTACGGATCATAAATGTCCCCCTGCTCCCAGCAGTCCGCGCTTTCCGGCGCCATTTTTTTTTTCCTGACACTGGCTATAATGTAACGCTAGGAGTGTCGTGCCTGCGCAGTCTATAAAGGCTTCAGACAAAGTGACGCTCCCAGCATTATATTATAGATGATGCAAATATATCCTGTAAGACCACAAAGTCTTATGATCAGTGGGGTCCGCTCTCTCCTGTAGAGTGTAAGCTCTTATGGTCAGTGGGGTCCGCTCTCTCCTGTAGAGTGTAAGCTCTTATGGTCAGTGGGGTCCGTTCTCTCCTGTAGAGTGTAAGCTCTTATGGTCAGCAGGGTCCTCTCTCTCCTGTAGAGTGTAAGCTCTTATTGTCAGCGGGGTCCTCTCTCTCCTGTAGAGTGTAAGCTCTTATAATTAGTGGGGTTTCTCTCTCCTGTAGAGTGAAAGCTCTTATGGTCAGTGTCATCCTCTTTCTCTTTCTTTTAGCGTGTTGAATAGTGAGGTCTTTTATCTCTACCATAGTGTATAAGCTCTTATGATCATTGATGTCCTCTCTGTCTCCTGTAGAGTGTAAGCGCTTATGATCAATGATGTCATCTCTGTCTCCTGTAGAGTGTAAGCATTTATGGTCAGTGGAGTTGTCATGATCCCAGTGCAGGGTTTCACCTGCATGCCAGGGGTTAATGTGTTTATCAGTGCAGGCTCTGACCTGCACACCTGGGGCTTATTATTGGCCTCTCTTTGGTTCGGGGTGAGCTTCTTATAGCCCTGGGAAGCTTTAATCTCTGTCAGTTATACTTTTGCTATTGGCTGAGTGTGTTGACCTCTGTTTGCTTGTGCCTTGTGCCAGTATTCTAGTTTGCTTGTATGGTTCTGACTCGGTTCTGTTCCCTGGTGTGATTTTGCCTTTTGATTCTGTACTGTGTATCTGCTTCTCTGGTTTTCTGACTCCTGCCACGTCCCTGACTATTCGTTATTTCCTTGCTCCTTGTGTACTGCATTACCACTTCCATTTATCGACATCGGCGTGTCTTGGATTGCGCCTCCCTCTGCCTCATCCTTTCCCTGGTGTCCGGTGACTCCCTTTCCCTTCTCCTGTACCCTTTGTTCCTTTAGTATCCTACATACTCCTGCTACAGGACACTAAGCCCCGCCCCCCGTTGTCACGTGACCACAGGTCCTTTCAGTACACTCACTACCTGGCGTTCTGCTCACTCCAGCTCTGCTGTTATGGTGTTTTCTTGCCCAGCTCTCAGGCGCTGTGAGTACAGCTGTCACAGGCTGTCTAAGACTCTGGGTTCTCGCTGTCAGGGCAGCATAAACTGCTGAGGAGTGCCACCTGGCGGTTTCTCCTGATAGTTTGCCCTGATAGGAGTCCTCTCTCTTTCTCTCCTATTGAGTGTAAGCTAGAGTTGAGCGACCTTGACCTTTTTAGAGTCGAGCCGGGTTTTGCGAAACCCGACTATGTCCAAAGTCGGGTCGAGTGAAATCGGCCGATTATGACGTAAAGTCGGGATCGACCGAAACACGAACCCCAATGCAAGTCAATGGGGCAGCATAGTCGGCAGTGAGTGGGGGCCAGGAAAACACCTAGAGTGCCCATTTTAATGTCAAAACCATCCATTCTTCTTAATGAAGCTTGTCAAGCGTAATTTACCTTATAATAATTGGAAGGCATTTGAAATTGGGGGTCATTTGGCTAAAGTTGTGGGGGGTAGGGCTGGTTCAAGTAATTAGTGGGCCCAGGAAATCTGGACCACGTCACGGCAGTGGAGCAGGGAGAGGTAAGTATTTCAACTTTGCAAGTGCTGTGAACCTGAGCAAGCAGGGGGGGCCCACTCGTTGGCATTGGCACTGGCACAGGGCCCCTCAAAGTACAGCGGTGTGTTTGCACGGCGGGGGCGCCTCCCACCGGCAGCAACACTTTTGCGTACTATGAGAGGCCCTGTGCCAGTGACGTCGCCAACTAGTATTCCTCCCCCCACCTGATGAAGGAACCTGCACTTTCATCTGCACCTTCCTCTTTGTCCCCGTGTAAGGTGGTATGGTATGCGGGAAAAGCAACCTGACTTTCAGCAGGGTCACAATGTTGTTGTGTAGCGTGCACGGGGAATGTTGCGTTATGGGTCAATGTACCAGCAGACTCATCTATCACTGGCTGGGCAATGGGCACGATGAAGTGGAAACACAGATATAGGCCCAAAGAAGAAAGTGGGCTAAATGCAGTTCAAAATTGGTAACACAGGAATAACCAGGGGGCATTGCAGTGGAGGACAACTGGAATGAGAGGCTGACACAGAGAGTAGGGCCAAATCAGTAAGTAGTCGAAATGCAGTTCAAAATTGACAACCGTAGTAAACAGGCGGCACAGCTTTGTTCAGTGGAGGAGAACAGCAAGGAGTGGCAGACACCGATAGTAGGCCCCAACCCAACTAGTAGGCCAAATGCAGTCTAACATTAACAACTACTTAACGAGAGGCTGAAAATGGAATTTCAGGACAGGAAACCAGGAGAACAGCAAGGAGTGGCAGACACCGATAGTAGGCCCCAAACCAACTAGTACGCCAAATGCAGTTGTTCCATTTAACCACAATTTAATGAGAGCCTGAAGATAGAAGCTCAGGAAAGGCAACCTGGTGAAAACCTTGGAGTGTAACACAACCTGTCTCTACACCCCATACCAAATTTGTAGGCCTAATGCAGCGTAGTTTCCACCAACTACTAAACGAGAGCCGGAAGATCGAAGCTCATGAAAGGCAACCCGGGGAACACCTTGGAGTGTAACACAACCTCTCTCTACACCACGGAAGGGCTGATTCTTAGGAAGGAAGGCTGTTGTAAATAAGCATTGCGCGTCCGAGGGTGATTATATTCTTATTCGGTATCTACTCACCCTCGGACGCGCCATGCTTCTTGATTTGTAATTAATGTTTATTTGCAATGTGCTTTTGACTTACTCAATTATTTTTTTAATTATTGATTTTATTAAATTAATAGTTTAACATCTTATTGGAAATAATTTAAAGGAGACGCGACAGGACAACACTCGGTGGATGCCATATCTGTGTTAACAACTCCAAAAAACTTTCAGTTAACTTCTTGCAGGAGAAAGAAATTGTAGCTGTTGGACCTTTGTAGTACAGTTCCAGATATTTGTTGTGTGTTTGTTTTGATTGTTAAAATGTCTGCATTTGAGATGTCAACACGATCTTATTTTTTATAATCAAATTAATTTTTTAAATATTTTATTAGGTTGGTTCAAGGGGTACACGGGCCGCAGTAGACAGGTCAGTGGAGGCCTAGTGGAAGGAGGGACCGCAGATGCGCCACTGTTTCACCCATACACAATTAGTAGGCCTAATGCAGCGTAGTTTCCAACAGCTACTAAACGAGAGCCGGAAGATCGAAGCTCAGGAAAGGCAACCTGGGGAACACCTTGGAGTGTAACACACCATCTCTCTCCACCCCATACCCATTTTGTAGGCCTAATTCAGCGTACTTTTCTACAACTACTAAACGAGAGCATGAAGATCGAAGCTCAGGAAAGGCAACCTGGTGAAAACCTTGGAGTGTAACACAACCTGTCTCTACACCCCATACCAAATTTGTAGGCCTAATGCAGCGTAGTTTCCACCAACTACTAAACGAGAGCCGGAAGATCGAAGCTCATGAAAGGCAACCCGGGGAACACCTTGGAGTGTAACACAACCTCTCTCTACACCACGAAAGGGCTGATTCTTAGGAAGGAAGGCTGTTGTAAATAAGCATTGCGCGTCCGAGGGTGATTATATTCTTATTCGGTATCTACTCACCCTCGGACGCGCCATGCTTCTTGATTTGTAATTAATGTTTATTTGCAATGTGCTTTTGACTTACTCAATTATTTTTTTAATTATTGATTTTATTAAATTAATAGTTTAACATCTTATTGGAAATAATTTAAAGGAGACGCGACAGGACAACACTCGGTGGATGCCATATCTGTGTTAACAACTCCAAAAAACTTTCAGTTAACTTCTTGCAGGAGAAAGAAATTGTAGCTGTTGGACCTTTGTAGTACAGTTCCAGATATTTGTTGTGTGTTTGTTTTGATTGTTAAAATGTCTGCATTTGAGATCTCAACACGATCTTATTTTTTATAATCAAATTAATTTTTTAAATATTTTATTAGGTTGGTTCAAGGGGTACACGGGCCGCAGTAGACAGGTCAGTGGAGGCCTAGTGGAAGGAGGGACCGCAGATGCGCCACTGTTTCACCCATACACAATTAGTAGGCCTAATGCAGCGTAGTTTCCAACAGCTACTAAACGAGAGCCGGAAGATCGAAGCTCAGGAAAGGCAACCTGGGGAACACCTTGGAGTGTAACACACCATCTCTCTCCACCCCATACCCATTTTGTAGGCCTAATTCAGCGTACTTTTCTACAACTACTAAACGAGAGCATGAAGATCGAAGCTCAGGAAAGGCAACCTGGTGAAAACCTTGGAGTGTAACACAACCTGTCTCTACACCCCATACCAAATTTGTAGGCCTAATGCAGCGTAGTTTCCACCAACTACTAAACGAGAGCCGGAAGATCGAAGCTCATGAAAGGCAACCCGGGGAACACCTTGGAGTGTAACACAACCTCTCTCTACACCACGAAAGGGCTGATTCTTAGGAAGGAAGGCTGTTGTAAATAAGCATTGCGCGTCCGAGGGTGATTATATTCTTATTCGGTATCTACTCACCCTCGGACGCGCCATGCTTCTTGATTTGTAATTAATGTTTATTTGCAATGTGCTTTTGACTTACTCAATTATTTTTTTAATTATTGATTTTATTAAATTAATAGTTTAACATCTTATTGGAAATAATTTAAAGGAGACGCGACAGGACAACACTCGGTGGATGCCATATCTGTGTTAACAACTCCAAAAAACTTTCAGTTAACTTCTTGCAGGAGAAAGAAATTGTAGCTGTTGGACCTTTGTAGTACAGTTCCAGATATTTGTTGTGTGTTTGTTTTGATTGTTAAAATGTCTGCATTTGAGATCTCAACACGATCTTATTTTTTATAATCAAATTAATTTTTTAAATATTTTATTAGGTTGGTTCAAGGGGTACACGGGCCGCAGTAGACAGGTCAGTGGAGGCCTAGTGGAAGGAGGGACCGCAGATGCGCCACTGTTTCACCCATACACAATTAGTAGGCCTAATGCAGCGTAGTTTCCAACAGCTACTAAACGAGAGCCGGAAGATCGAAGCTCAGGAAAGGCAACCTGGGGAACACCTTGGAGTGTAACACAACCTCTCTCTACACCACGGAAGGGCTGATTCTTAGGAAGGAAGGCTGTTGTAAATAAGCATTGCGCGTCCGAGGGTGATTATATTCTTATTCGGTATCTACTCACCCTCGGACGCGCCATGCTTCTTGATTTGTAATTAATGTTTATTTGCAATGTGCTTTTGACTTACTCAATTATTTTTTTAATTATTGATTTTATTAAATTAATAGTTTAACATCTTATTGGAAATAATTTAAAGGAGACGCGACAGGACAACACTCGGTGGATGCCATATCTGTGTTAACAACTCCAAAAAACTTTCAGTTAACTTCTTGCAGGAGAAAGAAATTGTAGCTGTTGGACCTTTGTAGTACAGTTCCAGATATTTGTTGTGTGTTTGTTTTGATTGTTAAAATGTCTGCATTTGAGATCTCAACACGATCTTATTTTTTATAATCAAATTAATTTTTTTTATATTTAATGATGTTGGTTCAAGGGGTACACGGGCAGCAATAGACAGGTCAGTGGAGGCCTAGTGGAAGGAGTGACGGCAGACAGGCATCAAAGGCCTAACATTGGGCTGGCTGTAGGCAAGTTAAAATTGGTTCCAGGGGAACACGGCCATCAGTGGCCTGGTCAGTGTAGTTGTAGTTGAAAGAACGGGACGCAGACAGGCTTCGAAGGCCTAACATAATAACATAGGGCTGGCTGTAGGCAAGTTAAAATTGGTTCCAGGGGAACACGGCCATCAGTGGCCTGGTCAGTGTAGTTGTAGTTGAAAGAACGGGACGCAGACAGGCTTCGAAGGCCTAACATAACAAACTTGGGCTGGCTGTAGGCACTTTTAAATTTGTTCCAGGGGTACATGGGCAGCAGTGTATGGTCAGTGGAAGTCTAGTGGAAGGAGTGACGGCAGACAGGCTTCGAAGGCCTAACATAACAAACTTGGGCTGGCTGTAGGCACTTTTAAATTGGTTCCAGGGGTACACGGGCAGCAGTGGTCTGGTCAGTGGAAGTCTAGTGGAAGGAGTGACCGCAGACAGGCTTCCAAGGCCTAACATAACAAACTTGGGCTGGCTGGAGGCACTTTTAAATTGGTTCCAGGGGTACACGGGCAGCAGTGGTCTGGTCTGTGGAAGTCTAGTGGAAGGAGTGACCGCAGACAGGCTTCGAAGGCCTAACATAACAAACTTGGGCTGGCTGTAGGCACTTTTAAATTGGTTCCAGGGGTACACGGGCAGCAGTGGTCTGGTCAGTGGAAGTCTAGTGGAAGGAGTGACCGCAGACAGGCTTCCAAGGCCTAACATAACAAACTTGGGCTGGCTGTAGGCACTTTAAAATTGGTTCCAGGGGTACACGGGCAGCAGTGGTCTGGTCTGTGGAAGTCTAGTGGAAGGAGTGACCGCAGACAGGCTTCGAAGGCCTAACATAACAAACTTGGGCTGGCTGTAGGCACTTTTAAATTGGTTCCAGGGGTACACGGGCAGCAGTGGTCTGGTCAGTGGAAGTCTAGTGGAAGGAGTGACCGCAGACAGGCTTCCAAGGCCTAACATAACAAACTTGGGCTGGCTGTAGGCACTTTTAAATTGGTTCCAGGGGTACACGGGCAGCAGTGGTCTGGTCTGTGGAAGTCTAGTGGAAGGAGTGACCGCAGACAGGCTTCGAAGGCCTAACATAACAAACTTGGGCTGGCTGGAGGCACTTTTAAATTGGTTCCAGGGGTACACGGGCAGCAGTGGTCTGGTCAGTGGAAGTCTAGTGGAAGGAGTGACCGCAGACAGGCTTCCAAGGCCTAACATAACAAACTTGGGCTGGCTGTAGGCACTTTTAAATTGGTTCCAGGGGTACACGGGCAGCAGTGGTCTGGTCTGTGGAAGTCTAATGGAAGGAGTGACCGCAGACAGGCTTCCAAGGCCTAACATAACAAACTTGGGCTGGCTGTAGGCACTTTTAAATTGGTTCCAGGGGTACACGGGCAGCAGTGGTCTGGTCTGTGGAAGTCTAGTGGAAGGAGTGACCGCAGACAGGCTTCGAAGGCCTAACATAACAAACTTGGGCTGGCTGTAGGCACTTTTAAATTGGTTCCAGGGGTACACGGGCAGCAGTGGTCTGGTCAGTGGAAGTCTAGTGGAAGGAGTGACCGCAGACAGGCTTCCAAGGCCTAACATAACAAACTTGGGCTGGCTGTAGGCACTTTTAAATTGGTTCCAGGGGTACACGGGCAGCAGTGGTCTGGTCTGTGGAAGTCTAGTGGAAGGAGTGACCGCAGACAGGCTTCGAAGGCCTAACATAACAAACTTGGGCTGGCTGGAGGCACTTTTAAATTGGTTCCAGGGGTACACGGGCAGCAGTGGTCTGGTCAGTGGAAGTCTAGTGGAAGGAGTGACCGCAGACAGGCTTCGAAGGCCTAACATAACAAACTTGGGCTGGCTGGAGGCACTTTTAAATTGGTTCCAGGGGTACACGGGCAGCAGTGGTCTGGTCTGTGGAAGTCTAGTGGAAGGAGTGACCGCAGACAGGCTTCCAAGGCCTAACATAACAAACTTGGGCTGGCTGGAGGCACTTTTAAATTGGTTCCAGGGGTACACGGGCAGCAGTGGTCTGGTCTGTGGAAGTCTAGTGGAAGGAGTGACCGCAGACAGGCTTCCAAGGCCTAACATAACAAACTTGGGCTGGCTGTAGGCACTTTTAAATTGGTTCCAGGGGTACACGGGCAGCAGTGGTCTGGTCAGTGGAAGTCTAGTGGAAGGAGTGACCGCAGACAGGCTTCCAAGGCCTAACATAACAAACTTGGGCTGGCTGTAGGCACTTTTAAATTGGTTCCAGGGGTACACGGGCAGCAGTGGTCTGGTCTGTGGAAGTCTAGTGGAAGGAGTGACCGCAGACAGGCTTCCAAGGCCTAACATAACAAACTTGGGCTGGCTGTAGGCACTTTTAAATTGGTTCCAGGGGTACACGGGCAGCAGTGGTCTGGTCAGTGGAAGTCTAGTGGAAGGAGTGACCGCAGACAGGCTTCCAAGGCCTAACATAACAAAATTGGGCTGGCTGTAGGCACTTTTAAATTGGTTCCAGGGGTACATGGGCAGCAGTGTATGGTCAGTGGAAGTCTAGTGGAAGGAGTGACGGCAGACAGTCTTCGAAGGCCTAACATAACAAAATTGGGCTGACTGTAGGCACTTTTAAATTGGTTCCAGGGTAACACGGCCAGCAGTGGCCTGGTCAGTGTAGTAGTTGTAGAAAGAAGGGACCGCAGACAGGCTTCGAAGGCCTAACATAACAAAAATGTCAAAACAATGGTATTGTCAGTGCCAGGCATTGAAGGATGTCAGCGCCTAGACTACACATTGGTGAAGCTGTGAGAGATAATTTTGCTAGTGGTAGAGCACTGTTTGAGCTGGGGGGGGGAACTGTCTTGTGGCCGGCGGTACAGGCACAGGGCCCCTCATATTACAACGGTGTGTCTGACGTTGGGTGCGCACCACCACCGCCAGAGACACTTTATTGTACTATGAGGGACCCAGTGGCAGTGCCGTCGACCAAAAGCGGCCACACCCACCTCTTCAGACAAACAGCACTCTCAAGGGTCCAAGCGCAAAGTGGCGATAGCACGGCCCCGTGTGGGGAGTTTGGCCATTTCGTGAGGTGGAAACATGTCGTATGCTGGACAATCAGGTGAAGAAAATTACGAGATTGGAAAAGTCATTCAGAATAGTCCACAGGCAAGACCTTTTCATAGGAAAGCTAGGTGTCAGCCGGGCAGGGTGGGGCAAAAGATTTTGAAATCCAGTTGTGGTTCATTTTAATGAAGGTTAGATCATCTACATTTTGGGTAGCCAGACGAGTCCTTTTTTCTGTTAGTATTGAACCTGCAGCACTGAATACTCTTTCTGATAGGACACTAGCTGCCGGGCAAGCAAGCTCCTGCAATGCATATTCTGCCAATTCTGGCCAGGTGTCTAATTTGGATGCCCAGTAATCAAATGGGAATGACGGTTGAGGGAGAACGTCGATAAGGGATGAAAAATAGTTTGTAACCATACTGGACAAATGTTGTCTCCTGTCACTTTGAATTGATGCTGCAGTACCTGTCCTGTCTGCGGTCATAGAAAAATCACTCCACAACCTGGTCAGAAAACCCCTCTGGCCAACGCCACTTCTGATTTCTGCCCCTCTAACACCTCTGGTCTGCTGGCCCCTGGAGCTCGTGTGAGAATGATCACGGGCGCTGTGTGCAGGGAATGCCAGAAGCAAACGGTCAACAAGAGTTGATTGTTTTGTTGCTAATATTAGTTCCAAGTTCTCATGTGGCATAATATTTTGCAATTTGCCTTTATAGCGAGGATCAAGGAGGCAGGCCAACCAGTAATCGTCATCGTTCATCATTTTTGTAATGCGTGTGTCCCTTTTGAGGATACGCAAGGCATAATCCGCCATGTGGGCCAAAGTTCCCGTTGTCAAATCTGCGGTTGTGCTTGGTTGAGGGGCAGTTGCAGGCAAATCTACGTCACTTGTGTCCCTCAAAAAACCAGAACCCGGCCTTGCCACGCCAGCAATTTCCCGTGCCCCCGGGAAAGCTTCCTCATTAAAAATATACTCATCCCCATCATCCTCCTCATCCTCCACCTCCTCTTCGCCCGGTACCTCGTCATGTACACTGCCCTGATCAGACAATCGCTGACTGTCATCAAGGCTTTCCTCTTCCTCTGGTGCAGACGCCTGATCCTTTATGTGCGTCAAACTTTGCATCAGCAGACGCATTAGGGGGATGCTCATGCTTATTATGGCGTTGTCTGCACTAACCAGCCGTGTGCATTCCTCAAAACACTGAAGGACTTGACACATGTCTTGAATCTTCGACCACTGCACACCTGACAACTCCATGTCTGCCATCCTACTGCCTGCCCGTGTATGTGTATCCTCCCACAAAAACATAACAGCCCGCCTCTGTTCGCACAGTCTCTGAAGCATGTGCAGTGTTGAGTTCCACCTTGTTGCAACGTCTATGATTAGGCGATGCTGGGGTAGGTTCAAAGAACGCTGATAGGTCTGCATACGGCTGGAGTGTACAGGCGAACGGCGGATATGTGCGCAAAGTCCACGCACTTTGAGGAGCAGGTCGGATAACCCCGGATAACTTTTCAGGAAGCACTGCACCACCAGGTTTAAGGTGTGAGCCAGGCAAGGAATGTGTTTCAGTTGGGAAAGGGAGATGGCAGCCATGAAATTCCTTCCGTTATCACTCACTACCTTGCCTGCCTCAAGATCTACAGTGCCCAGCCACGACTGCGTTTCTTGCTGCAAGAACTCGGACAGAACTTCCGCGGTGTGTCTATTGTCGCCCAAACACTTCATAGCCAATACAGCCTGCTGACGTTTGCCAGTAGCTGCCCCATAATGGGAGACCTGGTGTGCAACAGTGGCAGGTGCGGATGGAGTGTTTGTGCGACTGCGGTCTGTGGACGAGCTCTTGCTTCTGCAGGAGGACGAGGAGGAGGAGGAGGAGGAGGGGGTGCGAACGGCTACAGACAACTGTTTACTAGACCGTGGCCTAGGCAGAACTGTCCCAAACTTGCTGTCCCCTGTGGACCCTGAATCCACCACATTTACCCAGTGTGCCGTGATGGACACGTAACGTCCCTGGCCATGCCTACTGGTCCATGCATCTGTTGTCAGGTGCACCTTTGTGCTCACAGATTGCCTGAGTGCATGGACGATGCGCTCTTTAACATGCTGGTGGAGGGCTGGGATGGCTTTTCTGGAAAAAAAGTGTCGACTGGGTAGCTCGTAGCGTGGTACAGCGTAGTCCATCAGGTCTTTGAAAGCTTCGCTTTCAACTAACCGGTAGGGCATCATCTCTAACGAGATTAGTCTAGCTATGTGGGCGTTCAAACCCTGTGTACGCGGATGCGAGGCTAAGTATTTCCTTTTTCTAACCATAGTCTCATGTAGGGTGAGCTGGACTGGAGAGCTGGAGATCGTGGAACTAGCGGGGGTGCCGGTGGACATGGCAGACTGAGAGACGGTGGGAGATGGTATTGTTGCCGCCGGTGCCCTAGATGCAGTGTTTCCTACTACGAAACTGGTGATTCCCTGACCCTGACTGCTTTGGCCTGGCAAAGATACCTGCACAGATACAGCAGGTGGTGCGCTAAATGGTGGTCCTACACTGCCGGAAGGGATGTTGCGTTGATGACTAGCTTCATTGGCCGAGGGTGCAACAACCTTAAGGGACGTTTGGTAGTTAGTCCAAGCTTTCAAATGCATGGTGGTTAAATGTCTATGCATGCAACTAGTATTGAGACTTTTCAGATTCTGACCTCTGCTTAAGGAAGTAGAACATTTTTGACAGATGACTTTGCGCTGATCAATTGGATGTTGTTTAAAAAAATGCCAGACTACACTCTTTCTAGCATCGGATACCTTTTCAGGCATTGCAGACTGAGCTTTAACCGGATGGCCACGCTGTCCTCCACCAGGTTTTGGCTTTGCCACGCATTTTGGGCAAGATACGGGCCCGGCAGATGGAACCTGTGGCGATGTTGATGCCTGCTGCGGCCCCTCCTCCTCCTCTGCTTCAGAACTGCTGCCGACTGCACCCTGTTCCCCCAATGGCTGCCAATCGGGGTCAAGAACTGGGTCATCTAATAACTCTTCTTGTACCTCCTGCGCAACTTCGTCTGTGTCACCGTGTCGTTCGGTGGTATAGCGTTCGTGATGGGGCAACATAGTCTCATCAGGGTCTGATTCTTGATCAGCACCCTGCGAGGGCAATGTTGTGGTCTGAGTCAAAGGACCAGCATAGTAGTCTGGCTGTGGCTGTGCATCAGTGCACTCCATGTCAGATTCAACTTGTAATGGGCATGGACTGTTAACTGCTTCACTTTCTAAGCCAGGGACGGTATGTGTAAAGAGCTCCATGGAGTAACCCGTTGTGTCGCCTGCTGCATTCTTCTCTGTTGTTGTTTTTGCTGAAGAGGACAAGGAAGTGACTTGTCCCTGACCGTGAACATCCACTAACGACGCGCTGCTTTTACTTTTACCAGTTTCACGAGAGGAGGCAAAAGAGCTAGAGGCTGAGTCAGCAAGATAAGCCAAAACTTGCTCTTGCTGCTCCGGCTTTAAAAGCGGATTTCCTACTCCCAGAAAAGGGAGCGTTCGAGGCCTTGTGTAGCCAGACGACGAACCTGGCTCCACAGCTCCAGACTTAGGTGCAATATTTTTTTCCCCACGACCACCTGATGCTCCACCACTACCACTACCCTCATTACCAGCTGACAATGAACGCCCCCGGCCACGACCTCTTCCACTAGACTTCCTCATTGTTTTAAAAACGTAACCAAACTAACGTTATTTGTTGCAGTCACACAACTTACACGGTGAGCTATAACTTCAGTATGATTTAGCTACCCCTTTACAGGTTGGTGAGACCACAGCGAAAATCAGGCCCAATGTTACACACTCTGTTTTTGGTGGCTGCAAATTAGAGAGATGCCCCACACGCAGGACTGTCACTGAAGCACAAATGTTAATATTAATGTCACACTATTATTTTTTTTTTATTTTTATTTTTTTCAGGAACACTTTAGAAACCCCCCCAAAAAAAAAAATAGATTTTTGCAGGGAGAATTTAGAAAACAAATGTAACAAACTATATGCTTTCTATGGGCCACTGAGTGAGAGATGACGCACACAGGAATCAGGAGTGGCACACAAGCCCAGAGGCCAATATTTTTCTACCAATGATTGATGGAGTTATTTTCTCTGGTAGATTTTGGAACCCAAATCAAGGAAAAAAAATATAGGCTTTCTATGGACCACAATTGGAGAGAGAGAGAGAGAGAGAGAGAGAGAGAGAGAGAGATGGCACACCCAGGAGTCAAGACTGGCACACAAGCAGAAAGGCAAATATTAATCTCCCATTTTTTTTTTGGGTTTGTTTTTTTTTTTTTGTTTTTTTTTTTCAGGGAGACTTTAGAAAAAAAAATAATAAAAAAAATATGATTTTATCAGGAAGAATTTAGAAACCAAATAAAATAAAATGATTTTTTCAGGGAGAATTTATAAAACTAATAAAACAAAAAATAGGCGTTCTATGGCCCACTGAGTGAGAGATGACGCACACAGGAGTCAAGACTGGCACACAAGCAGAAAGGCCAATATTAATCCCCCACTGTTTTTTTTGTTTGTTTTTTTTTTTGTTTTGTTTTTTTCAGGGAGACTTTAGAAAAAAAAATAATAAAAAAAATATGATTTTATCAGGAAGAATTTAGAAACCAAATAAAATAAAATGATTTTTTCAGGGAGAATTTATAAAACTAATAAAACAAAAAATAGGCGTTCTATGGCCCACTGAGTGAGAGATGACGCACACAGGAGTCAAGACTGGCACACAAGCAGAAAGGCCAATATTTATCCCCCACTGTTTTTTTTGTTTGTTTTTTTTTTTTGTTTTGTTTTTTTCAGGGAGACTTTAGAAAAAAAAATAATAAAAAAAATATGATTTTATCAGGAAGAATTTAGAAACCAAATAAAATAAAATGATTTTTTCAGGGAGAATTTAGAAAACAAATAAAACCAAAAATAGGCGTTCTATGGCCCACTGACTGAGAGAGAGAGAGAGATGGCACGCTTAGTACTGGCACACAAGCCCAAAGGGCAATATTAATCTCCCTTTTTTTTTCAGGGAGAATTTCTAAAACCCAAAAAAAAAAAAAAATAGGCTTTCTATGGCCCACTATTTGTGAGAGAGATGGGACGCTCAGGACTGGCACAGATGGCACGCTCAGGACTGGCACAGAAGCCCAGAGGCCAATATTAATCTCCCTTTTTTTCTGGGAGAATTTATAAAACCAAAAAAATATTTAAATAGGCTTTCTATGGCCCACTATTTGTGAGAGAGATGGCACGCTCAGGACTGGCACAGATGGCACGCTCACAACTGGCACACAAGCCCAGAGGCCAATATTAATCTCCCTTTTTTTCAGGGAGAATTTATAAAACCAAAAAAAAAATTAAATAGGCTTTCTATGGCCCACTATTTGTGAGAGAGATGGCACGCTCAGGACTGGCACAGATGGCACGCTCACAACTGGCACACAAGCCCAGAGGCCAATATTAATCTCCCTTTTTTCAGGGAAAATTTATAAAACCAAAAAAAAAATTAAATAGGCTTTCTATGGCCCACTATTTGTGAGAGAGATGGCACGCTCAGGACTGGCACAGATGGCACGCTCACAACTGGCACACAAGCCCAGAGGCCAATATTAATCTCCCTTTTTTCAGGGAAAATTTATAAAACCAAAAAAAAAATTAAATAGGCTTTCTATGGCCCACTATTTGTGAGAGAGATGGCACGCTCAGGACTGGCACAGATGGCACGCTCACAACTGGCACACAAGCCCAGAGGCCAATATTAATCTCCCTTTTTTTCAGGGAGAATTTATAAAACCAAAAAAAAAATTAAATAGGCTTTCTATGGCCCACTATTTGTGAGAGAGATGGCACGCTCAGGGCTGGCACAGATGGCACGCTCAGGACTGGCACACAAGCCCAGAGGCCAATATTAATCTCCCTTTTTTTCAGGGAGAATTTATAAAACCCAAAAAAAAATTAAATAGGCTTTCTATGGCCCACTATTTGTGAGAGAGATGGCACACTCAGGACTGGCACACAAGCCCAAAGGCCAATATTAATCTCCCACTGTATTTTTATCAGGGAGAATTTATACACCCCACAAAAAAAAATACAGAAAAATGAAAAGGCTTTCTATGGCCCACTATGTGAGAGAGATGGCACACACAGGGATGGCACTCTAGCAGAAATGCCAAATTGCCAATCTTAATCTCCCACCAAAAAAAAAAAAAAACAGGGAATGTCCTACAATTACTATCTCCCTGCCTGCAGTAATCTCAGCCAGGTATGGCAGGCAGCTACTATCTCCCTGCCTGCAGTAATCTCAGCCAGGTATGGCAGGCAGCAATAAGGAGTGGACTGATGCACAAATCAAATAAAAAGTGTGGACAAACAAAAAAGATAGCTGTGCAGAAAGGAAGGAACAAGAGGATTTGTGCTTTGAAAAAAGCAGTTGGTTTGCACAGCGGCGTACACACAGCAATGCAGCTATCAGGGAGCCTTCTAGGGCAGCCCAATGAGCTACAGCGCTGAGGGGGAAAAAAAAAAAAAAAACTTCCACTGTCCCTGCACACCGAGGGTGGTGTTGGACAGTGCAAATCGCTGCAGCACAAGCGGTTTTGTGGTTAATGGACCCTGCCTAACGCTATCCCTGCTTCTGACAAAGCGGCAGCAACCTCTCCCTAAGCTCAGATCAGCAGCAGTAAGATGGCGGTCGGCGGGAACGCCTCTTTATAGCCCCTGTGACGTCGCAGACAGCAAGCCAATCACTGCAATGCCCTTCTCTAAGATGGTGGGGACCAGGACCTATGTCATCACGCTGCCCACACTCTGCGTTTACCTTCATTGGCTGAGAAATGGTGCTTTTCGCGTCATTGAAACGCGACTTTGGCGCGAAAGTCGCGTACCGCATGGCCGACCCCGCACAGGGGTCGGATCGGGTTTCATGAAACCCCGACTTAGCCAAAAGTCGGCGACTTTTGAAAATGTTCGACCCGTTTCGCTCAACCCTAGTGTAAGCTATTATAGTGGGATCCTCTCTGTGTAGAATGATGTAAGCTCTTATGATCAGTGGGGTGCTATCTTTCCTCTGGAGTGTAAGCTCTAATGGTAAGTGAGAGTCTCACTCTCTTTCTCTCTGTCTCTCTCTCTCTCTCGTAGAATGTAAGATCTTTTATAGCCAGCAGAGTCCTCTCTCTTTTGTACAGTTGAAGCTCTTATGGTCAGCGGGGTCCTCTCTGTCTCCCATAGATTGTAAGCTCTTATGAACAGTATGGTCCTCATTCTCTTTCTCTCTCTGTCTTTCTCTCTCTTGTAGAGTGTAAGCTCTTATGATCAGTGAGGTCCTCTCTGTCTTCTGTAGATTGTAAACTTTTATGGTCAGTGGGGTCCTCTTTCTCTCTACTGTAGAGTGTAAGCTATTATGGTCAGGGGGTCCTTTCTCTCCTGCAGAGTGTAAGTTCTTATGTTCAGCAAAGTCCTCTCTCTTCTGTAGAGTGTAAGCTCTTATGATCGGTAAGGTCCTCTCAATCCTGTAGAGTGTAAGCTCTTATGATCATTGGTGTCCTGTCTCTCTCCTGTAGAGTGTAAGCTTTTATGGACAGCAGAATCCTTTCTCTATCTCCTGTAGAGTGTAAGCTATTATGGTCTGTGGGGTGTTCTCTCTCTCCTGTAATGTGTAAGTTCTGATGGTCAGCAAGGTCCTCTCTTGTAGAGTGTAATCTCTTATGATCAGTGAGGTCCTATCTGCCTCCTGTAGAGTGTAAGCTTTTATGGTCAGCAGGGTTCCCTTTTTCTCTCTCCTGTAGGGTGTCAGCTATTATGGTCAGTTGGGTCCTCTCTCTCTATCTCCTGTAGAGTATAAGCTCTTATGATCAGCAGGGTCCTCTCTCTCCTGTAGAGTATAAGCTCTTATGATCAGTGAGGTCCTCTCTCTCCTGTAGAGTGTAAGCTCTTATGATCAGTGATGTCTTCTCTCTCTCACGTAGAGTGTAAGCTCTGATGGTCAGCGAGGTCCTATCTCTCCTGTAGAATATAAGCTCCTATGATCAGTGATGTCCTCTCTCTCTCCTGTAGAGTGTAAGCTCTTATGGTCAGTGAGGTCCTCTTTCTCTCCTCTGGAGTGTAAGCTCTTATGGTAAGTGAGGTCCTCTCTTTCTCTTTCTCTCACAGAATGTAAGCTCTCATGGTTAGGGGAGTCCTCTCTCTCCTGTATAGTTTAAGCTCTTATGGTTAACAGGGTCCTCTCTATCCTGTAAGCTCTTATGATCAGTGAGGTCCTCTCTGTCTCCTGTAGATTGTAAGCTTTTACGGTCAGTGGTGTTCTCTCTGTCTGCTGTCGAGTGTAAGCTTGTATGGACAGCAGAGCTCTCTCTATCTCCTGTAGAGTGTAAGCTCTTATGGTCAGCGGGGTCCTCTCTCTCCTGTAGAGTTCAAGCTCTTATGGTCAGCGGGGTCTTCTCTCTCTTGTAGAGTGTAAGCTCTTATGGTCAGCGGGGTCCTCTCTCTCCTGTAGAGTGTAAGCTCTTATGGTCAGCGAGGTCCTCTCTCTCCTGTAGATTGTAAGCTCTTATGATCAGTGAGGTCCTCTCTCTCCTGTAGAGTGTAAGCTCTTATGATCAGTGAGGTCCTCTCTCTCCTGTAGAGTGTAAGCTCTTATGATCAGTTATGTTCTCTCTGTCTCCTGTAGAGTGTAAGCTTTTATAGTCAGCGGGGTCCTCTCTCTCTCTCTCCTGTAGAGTGTAAACTATTATGGTAAGTGAAGTCCTCTCTCCTCTGGAGTGTAAGCTCTTATGGTAAGTGAGGCCATCTCTCTCTTTCTCTCTGTCTGTCCCTCTCTCTTGCAGAAAATAAGCTTTTTTGTTCCCTCTCCTCTCCTGCATATGTATTTTCTGAGCAATTACAAGCTTTCCAGTATTGAGATTCATGCAAATTTATTCACCAATATTTTTGAGTTGATAATTCTTCTTGGTCACCATTCTTCCAGCACTATTGGTGTTAGATAAGCTTTTCCCTTACTTCCAGCATGAATTGCTCCTGCTATTGTCCAATGGTTTGCTTGTCTTGAACTAAAAGTTTGCCTCTTTTTTATACCTTTATACATTTTGGCAGAGAGGATAGTCCCCTTTTTCTTTAATCCAGATTGGTGTCGCAGGTCCAAGAGTCAGACTACACATGACACTAAATTACATAGAAGAGAGACATACAGTGGCCAGCACTTTGGATTGATTATTCAGGGGTAGAACAACAAACTTTGACACAGTCCAAAAATTTTATGCGTCGAGTATTGTCATGTACATGAGACTTTAATGTGCATGGTGGCCGTAAAAACTAGCTAAAAGTGGGCTAATGATCTAATATACATTATTATTTTTTAAGAAAAAGACTCCTGTGCTGGATAAATCCTTTGTTTCTACATGTGCCTATACGTGGTAGTCAGCCAATGAATTACAGGCACGGACGGTCTCTAGCATATTCTGATGAGCAACTATCCTCCTTCCCATTCCTTTAATTTGATACCAGAAACAGCTGATCGACGGGATGCCAGGTGTCAAACCCCCACCGATCAGATATTGATGGCCTCATCTAAGGATAGGTCATCAATGGGGAAAGTCATGCACAACCTCTTTAACTTATTTATTTCTGAGATCCATTGGTTTTTGGTCACAGAAGAATGCCTAGGGCGGCCACAGTCACTGCACATAGCACCCCTTAATATACTATACTATCCCGCACCGGAACTTTGATTGACAGCCAGCTCAAGTTGCCAGGGTGTACTTACATCTGCGCTCACAATGCTGTGAGCTGTGACTGTAACCACTTTGTGCACCTTCCCCAGGAATAGTAAAGTTCACTTTGTCCCAGGAGACACACTTTCAGTAAGGCGGCAGGACAGCATTAACTGCAGATTAACCCTTCATTTGCAGGTTAATAACATATGTGGACATGACAAGATCCCATTAACTTTTTACTTTTTCTTAAAGTTTAATGTTCTTTAATTGCTATCCAAATAATTATCAAAGGGTTTTTGGGACCGGTGATACCATTGTTTAATTGAAAAAGCACTTGCCTAATTGATGTAGCACTTGCCATGCTTAAACTTAGTGCATGCTGTCATCTCCGCAGTATTATGCCCAACATACCAGATGCTCCTCAATGTGATGCTCGGAGAAAAGTAATGAGTTCCTATTGGAAGCATTTTGCCTTTCACTTCCTCCCAGCGGTTGGCACCATTTTAATACAAGTGATCATCATGTAATAACAATACTGATGCATTTTCAGCATAAATGCCATTTGCCAGCCACATCTGTATTTGTTTGCTGCTAAAATGTAGATTTTCTAAAACCCCAGGTGACCAAGAGAAAAGCAACAAGATATTCCGGCAATGTGAAATTCAGTTTAACTAAAATGAGGATGTAATAGCGCAAAGTTGGTCATTTGGCACAACCTGCTGGGATAGTAACATGATGTCAGTGCTTTTCCAAACTGTTAGAGGTAAACATACTGGGTCATCCTAATAGGAAGAGTTATGACAAAGTGCCAACCGCAAAGTCTCAAAGATGGCAAATGTAGTTCAACTGCTATAAATTATCGACAATTGGATCAATGTCCTAAACAGAGACGGTGAGATTCGATTGCTCCATTAATCAGAGTAAAAAACAACATCTAGCCCCGAATAATCCCAACCTCACGGAGGAGACGCTAGAATTCATTGCTAGAAGTTGCATATATTTCGCCAAAGACATCAACAAGGTGAAACTGGCTGAATGCCTTAAAGGGAACCTGTCACCAGTTTTGTCACTTACTTTGTGACTTATATAACCCCCTGACTCCCCCTGTATAGCCCCAAAAGCCTTTTTGATTTCTCTGGCCCTGTAAGCTAATCGGGTCCATCTGGTCCGATGGGCGTGGCTTTGGTTCTCTCCGCCCCTCCCCCTGTCACTGCTCTCTATCCTTGACATGGATGAGGTCTCCTGCATGTGCCACTTCTGTTTTTCGGCTTTGCCCGCAGTTGGGCAAAGCATACTGCACAAGTGTGAGACATGATTTGTCAAGGATGGTGAGCAGCAGCCAGAGGGAGGAGTGTAGAGAACCTAAGCCACGCCCATCGGACCGGACAGACTCAATTAGCATACAGCACCGGAGAAATTAAAAAAAAATTGGGCTATACAGGGAGAGTCAGGGGGTTATATAAGGATTTAGGGAATGCAGAGCAAGAGTAAGAGCGCTGAGTAAGATGAAATTTTTGAGCTGCTATTTGACAAAACTGGTGACAAGTTCCCCTTAAGAAAGAGTTGTAACACTGCAGCCTCGCAGCACTGGGGTCCTGGGTTCAGATACCACCAAGGACAACATCTGCAAGGAGTTTGTATGTTCTCCCCGTGTTTTGTGGGTTTCCTCCGGGTTCTATGGTTTCCTCCGGCACGCCAAAGACCTACTGATAGGGGTTAACTCAACTGTGGGTCTTCTCAAGTCATTTTCCTTAAAGGAGCGGTTGATTAGAATCCTAAAATCTGTTTAATGTCATAATCTAATCTCTTTTCTAATATACCGTACTTTAATTTAAAAGTCCCTATGTCTTTATTTTCTGCTTTTTTTTTTTTTCAAAGGCAGCCATAGACTGGTCAAGTACTGTTTAACCCTGCGTAAGGCGCAATAGGCCTGATGTACACACACAGTTCACATATTTTTTGTTTTCCTCTCCAATGCACTAGGGGATCTCACCCCCTCTCATTACCTTCCTATCTTTAGGTGCTGCTTGTATCCCCCCCACTCAGTTTTACCGCCGTCCTTGCGAAGAGCAGATGTGTCCTCCGGGGCCTCTCAGGCTCATTGCACCTGAAGGTTCTCACTTTTGAAGGTTCGTACTTTCTGGGGGGTTTTCATGACAGTTGCTTATTTTGCTCGTTTTATGAATGAATAATGCAAAGTTTGTGGATATTTCATAGAAATAAGTAGGGTTTTCATACCAATAAGAGGGTTTTCTTAGAAATGGCCTCTCAGGCACATTGCGCCCGAGCACGTAATCTCTGATATGATGTGACATGATAATATGATCGGCCAATGTGTTTTTTCTGCTGAACTTTTAACCTCTGAATCTGAATGACTATGAGTCCAGTAGCATTTAAGTTATTTACAATAAAGTTTTATTCCTAATTTTAATGTTTAGTAATAGTTATGTCCTGAAAACTGGACGCTATTTGGTGTCAGTTGTGAAATTTCGGCACTTTTTGTTTTACTACAATTATGGCTATTAAATGGGTTTTTTTGGCATCTGATTTTGTGCACTCTCTTTTACACATCCCTATGAAGGTCGCTGATTAATTTTAGAGCCCAGAAATTGAGATAATTTGATATTATAGGCGGTTTTCAAACCTGTGTTTGTCAGATGCACTGCGTCTGAACTCGGGAGTGCCAGAGATGCGCCTTAACCGTGGCTTAAAGGGGTATTACCATGTCCAAGATCCCATCCCAATAATAGGTGTAATAATAATAGCAAATAACTCCAATTAGAAATATGGTATAGTTTTTCCAATTCGCCATGTCTCTTTCCTCATATGCAGGCATGGCAGGACCTTAGGTAACCATGATTATGACCACTGATATAGTGACAGTTAATTAGCTAGTAGCTAATAGGCATAACCAGGAATACCTAAGGCCCTGCAATGCCTGCACATTAGGAAAGAGATATAGCTAATTAGATAAACTATACTATATTTCTAATTAAAGGTATTTGTTAATATTATTACACCTACTACATATTGGGATATGATCTTGGAGATGGGAATACCCCTTTAAGTCACTGCAGGTAATTGGCGCATTGTGTCAGACCTATCAGTGCATGTTGAGTTGGTTTTTTTTTTACAACAGATGCAAAACCACATGTTGACGATGACTGGTAAAGTAGGAGACGGAAAACACACAGGTCTGCAGTAGTAAGAAAATGCTGTCCATGGTCCTGAAACACAAAATCTAGAAACAAAGAAGTAGGAAGGACAATGAAAAGAACAAAACAGGTTTGCATTGAATGTAATGAGGTCACTCCTTTCCCTCATCTTTTTATAGATTGAAAACTTTTGTACCCGTCTCTGCTGAACTTGAAAGAGTATTGACTGTTAAGACTACAATCAGAGGGAACAGTTCTAAAAGCCGATGTCATAATTAGGGTGACTAGTTTGGAGGAGACAACACCTTTAATCTAAACTTCATATCAAGCAAGCATTGAATTAATGGACTTACACTCAATGGTTTCAGTTTTGCATCGCAAATTCATTCAGTTTAAATAGAATCTATAAGTATCTCCCAAAGTTTCCAAAATCAGAATTGAATGTAAAAATATAACAAAATGAAAAAATTACAATCTGCACACCTTTACTATTAATTTAAGATTAATTTAAGGTATAGGTGCATAAATACGCTATGTGGCCAATATACGAACATATGCAGTGCATGCATGATGACTAGTGAATACATGAAGTACAATATTAAAAATTATGTTAAAAATGTAAGACACTAAGTTAATACGTTTGTTATCAAAAGTTGCAAAAGCCATCCAACCGTGTCAAGGTGTACCTAAATATGGATGGTCTCCGCCACTTATTTAAACATCCTTTCCGGACAAAGTTTTAATTATGAGCTGTCAGATTTCTTTTCTTTCTTTTGCAATTCAGATGAGGCCTGGTTTAGCACATGGGGAGGTACCATCCATAATTATGTACACCTTGAAGTGGTTGGATGGCTTTTACACTCTTTGATCAAAAACTCTAAGTACCTTGCTGTACGTATTAAACGTTTGCAGCAATATTGAAGTTCATGTATTCAGTAATATCAGTGTGCTGACACATCATGTACAGTATGTATGATATTAAAATATGGAACTTGTGCTTTATTGGTTACACATTAAAATTTTCTGGAATTTTACAGCAGTAAGTTCTGATTTCAAATGACAAGTATTGCAACTGATTCATTTTTTTAAGTTTAAAAATGATAACATAATTTTGCACCTGGAGCAACGTGGAACAACAGAGCTGAATAAGCTAGACGGCACTTAGAACAACATGGAACAGCAGAGCTGGATATGCTGGAGAGTAGTTGGAGCAGCATAGAACAGTAGAGTTTGGTATGCTGGGCAGCACCTGCATTAGCATGAACAGTAGAGCTGGATATGCTGGACAGCACCTGTAGCAGAATGAGCTGCAGACCTGGATATGCTGAACAACACCTGTAGCAGCATGAAAAACAGAGCTGGATATGCTGGACAGAACCTGGAGCAATATGGAACAGCAGAGCTGGATATGCCAGAGAGTACTTGGAGCAGCATAGAATAGTAGAGTTTGATATGCTGGGCAGCACCTGGATAAGCATGGAACAGCAGAACTGGATATGCTGGACAGCACCTGGAACAATAGAGCTGGATACGCTGCACAGCACCTGTAGCAGCATGAACATCAGAGCTGGATATGCTGGACAGCACCTAGAGCAACATTAAACAGAAGAGCTGGATATGCTGGACAGCACCTGGAGCAACCTGGAACAGTAGAGCTGGATATGCTGGACAGCAACTTGTCAGAGACGAGATGTTCTCTCTCTAGTAGAATTGATTGGCATAGGTACCTAACATTGTTGAAGACTAAACAGCAAAGACACACACACCAGGTTGTCTTTCAAGAGAATTTTGTTTATTATGTCATTAGCCCATTTTTGTATAGGTTGCTATTGTTATGTAAATTATTTCATAATATTTTACAATGATCGGCACACATACTGGTAGAATCAATGATTTGGCAGAGACAAGGACTTTTGATATGATGGATTATAATCTGATTCATGATGTCTAAAATTTGTCTAAAAAATCACCATAAATGGTTTGTCCTTGGCAGGAATAGAAATTCTGTACTTTCCCATGATTTCTGAGAAAAAGTGTATTTTGTACAGACAGAACAGAAAAATAACTTCTATCCGGTCAAGGTCAACTATTGCTCAATTTTAAGAGAACAAGGATGTTATGGAGACAGAAATGATAGCCATTGCAAAGGAAATAAACATAAGAACAGAAAAAAGCAAATTTTAACCATTTCTTTAACAACCTGGAGAAGCTGGATTTGGTCATCAGCTTGAGGAGCATGTAACAGCAGAGCTGCATATCATAGACAGCAGCTGAAGCAGCATGGAACTTACAGATTTGGATATTCTAGACTGCACTTGGAGTAGCATGAAACAGCAGAGCTAGGTATGATGTACAGCACCAGCTGCATGGAACAATAGAGCTGGGTATGCTGGACAGCATCTGGATCAAAACAGAACCGGATAAGCTGGATAGGACCTGAAGCAGCATGGAATATCAAACCAGGATATGATTGATAGTACTAGGAGTAGTGTGAAATGATACCTGGAACAGCTAAGAACCGGATAGTGGTGGACAGCACCTAAAGCAACATCAAACAGCAGAGCAGGATATGATGCATTGCACTGGGAGCAGCATTGAACACCAAATCTGGATATGTGGATGGCACCTGGAACAGCATAGAACAGCAGAGTTGAATATGATGGATGGCACTTGGAACAGCATAGAACAGCAAAGCTGGATATGATGGATGGCACCTGGAACAGCAAATAAGAGCAAAGCTGGATGTGATAGATGGCACCTGCAACAGCAGAGCACAGCAGAGCTGGATATGATGGATTGAAAACAAATTGCAAAAAACTCACCGTCCCATCCAAACATAGACTAAGTGTGAACAGGTGCTGAACCTAGAGTCACCGACTCGTATACAGTCAAATAAATAAGGCAGCACACTGCGGCGCTAAAACATGAAACATGATACATGAAAATTGAACTGCATTACTGCACTAGAAATATGAAAAATGAGAGCGTTTGGCGCATAAATTGGCCAATTCATGTGTACTTGGTAGCCACATTAGGGCATCATGTTTTGGCGCTGCAGTGTGCTGCCTTATTTATTTGACTGTGTACGAGTTGGTGACTCTAGGTTCAGCACCTGTTCACACTTAGTCTATGTTTGGATGTGACGGTCAGTTTTTTGCAATTTGTTTTCATTAGCCTTCTGCCTTTTAGCCGCAGGTGTTTTAATCTTAGCAGGTCCATTACCCCTCCACAGAGAGAGAGAAATTTAGTCTAAGAAGAAGTTTCACAGGTACCCATTCAGATGAAGACGTTTATTCTCAGTGAGGAAAGGAAAGTTTAGGACCTGGTATACGAGAGATGCCCTAATGTGGCTACCAGGTCACCGGCCATAAAGCACAGCGGTGACGTCACCGCTGTGCTCTGCTTTACGGCGGGCCCTCACAGTCAGTGCGGGAAGCTGACGGCGAGGGACGCGACAGACACTGGAATGTAAGTATGTAGTGTTTTTTTTTTTTTTACGTTTACAATGGTAACCAGGGTAAACATCGGGTTACTAAGCGCGGCCCTGCGCTTAGTAACCAGCGACCACACAACGACGAAACAGCGACGCTGCAGCGATCGGCATCGTTATCTATATTGCTGCAGCATTGAATTGAGATAAGAAAAGAGACCCCCTGGAATGCTGAGATAGCAGAGAAGAAAAAAAAACATTTGGCAGACATGACTCATTAGCATTTCAGGTCTGCTTTGCTCAGAGAACCAACACAAGGAAAAAAAAACCTCTTTTCTTTTACAATATGCAATCTGGACAACAGAATTTGTTGATTCAAATTCAAGCTTGAGGAGGCTAACTTGCATATTCCAGGTGCCTTCTGGGAAAAGCAAAGAGTCTCCCTAAGCTAGAAGATCGTTGGGTACAGCCAGGACCAGCTGCTTGGAAAGCATCACCAAACCAGGGATTCAAGCTTGAGGAGGCTAATTTGCATATTCCAGGTGCCTTCTGGGAAAAGCGAAGAGTCTCCCTAAGCTAGAAGATCGTTGGGTACAGCCGGGACCAGCTGCTTGGAAAGCATCACCAAACCAGGGATTCAAGCTTGAGGAGGCTAATTTGCATATCCCAGGTGCCTTCTGGGAAAAGCGAAGAGTCTCCCTAAGCTAGAAGATCGTTGGGTACAGCCGGGACCAGCTGCTTGGAAAGCATCACCAAATCGCAAGCCTTACGGCGCGCAAATTTTTGCCTGTAGGACATTATTGCAAGAGAGCTTGGCTGAGTAGATTACACAAGAAGGAAAACACACAGCAAGTCAGCAGGATCTAGGAGCAACATGGCAGATGTGACAACCTACATGGTGAGCTGCAGCATGTGCTACATGTTCACAGATCGACCAGAAGAAGAATCAAATTTCACCTGTCAGAAGTGTAGACTAGTGGCCCTTTTAGAAGAAAAGGTGCGGGGTCTGGAAGAAAGAATAGCAACTTTGAAACTCATCAAAGAGAATGAAGACTTTCTAGACAGAACAGAAGCATCTCTACTGGTCACAGAAGGTGAAAAAAGTGTCAGAAAACCTCCCAAAGCAGATGAGTGGAAGCATGTGACCAAAAGAAGCAAGAAGACCATGGAGAAATCACCAACCACACAACTGAAGAACCGATATCAAATCTTTGTAGAGGATGAAGATGGCACACCTAAGGATGAAGCAATACCAGCAAGAAAAAAAAGAAAAGGGCACACAGCAACAATTGACATCAAAAAGTACAGCCAAGAAGCGACGAAGAGTGGTGGTGGTGGGAGACTCACTACTGAGAGGCACAGAAGCAGCCATCTGCAGACCGGACATAACTGCAAGAGAAGTATGCTGCCTTCCAGGTGCGATGATCAAGGATGTGACCGATAGGATACCAAAGCTCTTCAGCTCCAAGGACGTCCACCCATTTCTTCTGATACATGTTGGCACCAATGACACGGCAAGGAAGGACCTACCGACAATCTGCAAAGACTTTGAAGAGTTGGGGAAGAAAGTAAAGGAACTGGATGGACAGGTAGTTTTTTCTTCTATCCTTCCAGTAGACAGGCATGGCACCAGGAGATGGAACAGGATCCTTGATGCAAACAACTGGCTAAGACGATGGTGCAGTCAACAAGGATTCGGATTCCTGGACCACTGTGTGAATTACTTGTACGATGGACTCCTCGCCAGAGACGGACTACACCTCAACAAACCTGGGAAACACACATTCGCCAGAAGACTCGCTACACTCATCAGGAGGGCGTTAAACTAGAAGAAGAGGGGACGGGAAGAAAAACATTAGACTTGAACAAAGAAGACCCAGGAAAACATACTCAGAAGGGAGGTAAGAACATTTCTAAAACAATCCACAGCGAGGAGATTGGAACAAAACAAAATCCTCTAAACTGCATGCTCGCAAACGCCAGAAGCCTGACAAACAAGATGGAAGAACTAGAAGCAGGAATATCTACAGGTTACTTTGACATAGTGGGAATAACAAAGACATGGTTAGATGAAAGCTATGACTGGGCAGTTAACTTACAGGGTTACAGTCTGTTTAGAAAGGATCGTAAAAATCGGAGAGGAGGAGGGGTTTGTCTCTATGTAAAGTCTTGTCTAAAGTCCACTTTAAGGGAGGATATTAGCGAAGGAAATGAGGATGTCGAGTCCATATGGGTCGAAATTCATGGAGGGAAAAATGGTAACAAAATTCTCATTGGGGTCTGTTACAAACCCCCAAATATAACAGAAACCATGGAAAGTCTACTTCTAAAGCAGATAGATGAAGCTGCAACCCATAATGAGGTCCTGGTTATGGGGGACTTTAACTACCCGGATATTAACTGGGAAACAGAAACCTGTGAAACCCATAAAGGCAACAGGTTTCTGCTAATAACCAAGAAAAATTATCTTTCACAATTGGTGCAGAATCCAACCAGAGGAGCAGCACTTTTAGACCTAATACTATCTAATAGACCTGACAGAATAACAAATCTGCAGGTGGTTGGGCATCTAGGAAATAGCGACCACAATATTGTACAGTTTCACCTGTCTTTCACTAGGGGGACTTGTCAGGGAGTCACAAAAACACTGAACTTTAGGAAGGCAAAGTTTGACCAGCTTAGAGATGCCCTTAATCTGGTAGACTGGGACAATATCCTCAGAAATAAAAATACAGATAATAAATGGAAAATGTTTAAGAACATCCTAAATAGGCACTGTAAGCGGTTTATACCTTGTGGGAATAAAAGGACTAGAAATAGGAAAAACCCAATGTGGCTAAACAAAGAAGTAAGACAGGCAATTAACAGTAAAAAGAAAGCATTTGCGCTACTAAAGCAGGATGGCACCATTGAAGCTCTAAAAAACTATAGGGAGAAAAATACTTTATCTAAAAAACTAATTAAAGCTGCCAAAAAGGAAACAGAGAAGCACATTGCTAAGGAGAGTAAAACTAATCCCAAACTGTTCTTCAACTATATCAATAGTAAAAGAATAAAAACTGAAAATGTAGGCCCCTTAAAAAATAGTGAGGAAAGAATGGTTGTAGATGACGAGGAAAAAGCTAACATATTAAACACCTTCTTCTCCACGGTATTCACGGTGGAAAATGAAATGCTAGGTGAAATCCCAAGAAACAATGAAAACCCTATATTAAGGGTCATCAATCTAACCCAAGAAGAGGTGCGAAACCGGCTAAATAAGATTAAAATAGATAAATCTCCGGGTCCGGATGGCATACACCCATGAGTACTAAGAGAACTAAGTAATGTAATAGATAAACCATTATTTCTTATTTTTAGGGACTCTATAGCGACAGGGTCTGTTCCGCAGGACTGGCGCATAGCAAATGTGGTGCCAATATTCAAAAAGGGCTCTAAAAGTGAACCTGGAAATTATAGGCCAGTAAGTCTAACCTCTATTGTTGGTAAAATATTTGAAGGGTTTCTGAGGGATGTTATTCTGGATTATCTCAATGAGAATATCTGTTTAACTCCATATCAGCATGGGTTTATGAGAAATCGCTCCTGTCAAACCAATCTAATCAGTTTTTATGAAGAGGTAAGCTATAGGCTGGACCACGGTGAGTCATTGGACGTGGTATATCTCGATTTTTCCAAAGCGTTTGATACCGTGCCGCACAAGAGGTTGGTACACAAAATGAGAATGCTTGGTCTGGGGGAAAATGTGTGTAAATGGGTTAGTAACTGGCTTAGTGATAGAAAGCAGAGGGTGGTTATAAATGGTATAGTCTCTAACTGGGTCGCTGTGACCAGTGGGGTACCGCAGAGGTTAGTATTGGGACCTGTTCTCTTCAACATATTCATTAATGATCTGGTAGAAGGTTTACACAGTAAAATATCGATATTTGCAGATGATATAAAACTATGTAAAGCAGTTAATACAAGAGAAGATAGTATTCTGCTACAGATGGATCTGGATAAGTTGGAAACTTGGGCTGAAAGGTGGCAGATGAGGTTTAACAATGATGTAAGGTTATACACATGGGAAGAAGGAATCAATATCACCATTACACACTGAATGGGAAACCACTGGGTAAATCTGACAGGGAGAAGGACTTGGAGATCCTAGTTAATGATAAACTTACCTGGAGCAGCCAGTGCCAGGCAGCAGCTGCCAAGGCAAACAGGATCATGGGGTGCATTAAAAGAGGTCTGGATACACATGATGAGAGCATTATACTGCCTCTGTACAAATCCCTAGTTAGACCGCACATGGAGTACTGTGTCCAGTTTTGGGCACCGGTACTCAGGAAGGATATAATGGAACTAGAGAGAGTACAAAGGAGGGCAACAAAATTAATAAAGGGGATGGGAGAACTTCAATACCCAGATAGATTAGCGAAATTAGGATTATTTAGTCTAGAAAAAAGACGACTGAGGGGCGATCTAATAACCATGTATAAGTATATAAGGGGACAATACAAATATCTCGCTGAGGATCTGTTTATACCAAGGAAGGTGACGGACACAAGGGGGCATTCTTTGCGTCTGGAGGAGAGAAGGTTTTTCCACCAACATAGAAGAGGATTCTTTACTGTTAGG
The DNA here is from genome assembly GCF_032444005.1 of Ranitomeya imitator. NCBI lineage: Eukaryota > Metazoa > Chordata > Amphibia > Anura > Dendrobatidae > Ranitomeya > Ranitomeya imitator. Next base: position 816,247,321 of record NC_091283.1, read on the forward strand.
GCAGTGAGAATCTGGAATTGCTTGCCTGAGGAGGTGGTGATGGCAAACTCAGTCGAGGGGTTCAAGACAGGCCTGGATGTCTTCCTGGAGCAGAACAATATTGTATCATACAATTATTAGGTTCTGTAGAAGGACGTAGATTTGGGGATTTATTATGATGGAATATAGGCTGAACTGGATGGACAAATGTCTTTTTTTCGGCCTTACTAACTATGTTACTATGTTACTATGTTATATTTTTTAGAGGAAAAGAAGGGTAAATAACATACAGAGAAAAAAAAATTGCACAGAACTGTACTGAAAGCCAATGCGTATGGTTTGTACTGAAAGCATGTGTAAATCTGCACCTAAAGCAACTGTTTAATTCATAAACAATAGTAGATGCAATAAGTAGTCTGAAAAGAAATTATAACTCATTTGTTTTACTCAAAAATGGTTAAATTAGCATAAAATGCTATTCGGTCATTTTTGACCGGGTACAGTACAAGTGTAAAAAAAATGTGGCACAAAAACTAAACTAAAAAAGAACAAAAAAAGTACCCTTAGAAAGAGCCACTCAAATTAGGAAAATAGAAGTAACCACAAGTTTCAGAACCGCATAATTAATTTTTTTTAAAATATCAAAGTTCGAAAATGGTCATTTTTGACCGAACAGTACAGCAAGGTTTTTAAGGGACGATGTAAATTACTAAAAATGATCCAGACTAATATAAAATCCAGCATCACAGTAGTGGTATTCCGTGCATACTGATGACAATTGGTTGTATAATTTTATTTTTTCTCAAATGGAAATAAGCAAACACATATTAAAATCCCCTAATGGGACAAAGAAAAATAAGAAAAGGTAAAATAAGGTTACAAATATGTTAAGATAGTGTAAGTTTAAAAGAACAAATATAAAAATGGAAACCCTCTACCCCTCCCGCTATAGTATTCAAACAAAATCAAAGTTTGGCGCATCTGTAACTATAATCTATTCAGAATTGTTAACCTGCACAGTAAAAAATAAATAATGAAAATCTGTTCCAAAGTGAGGTTTAGAATATTTTACAAAAATGGTACCAGTAAAATTTATAGCTCATTCCTCAAACAACAAACTTTTGCACAGTATCTTCGATAAAAAAAAATGTGTAATATCTTCATATTGCTCACTGATCCCTTAATGAAACAACATGCTCAGAAAACACAAGGTAAGATACTAATCTGGTTTCTTCATCTTCATGCTTGCCTAGCTTTGTTGCGCTCATAGACGCACTGTTGGCATCTTTCTATACTACCTTGTTTCCTTTAGAGCTCTGGACATTGAATTTTCGGTTTCATTTCTCCACGCTATGTTCTCCTGCTGACTAACCTAAATTACATTTTACAGTTTATTACGCATCATATAGTAGAGATTTTCTGGTTGTGGACAGCTGCTGTAATCATTTCCTCTAGTGTATTCCAGTGTCTTTCAGTCTCATTACTACCGGGAGCAAAAGCAAGACTCTTAAGTGTCTATCCTGCTAAATCACCACTCCAGCGTTTTTTTTTATAATTTCAGTGCTGGGGTGGTGCCACTAATCTAAGGTCCCTGTCCCTAATAGTATACTTACCAGCTGCCATCTTCAGTTCTTCCCAGCCCTGCTCCGGTTCTGTGTTGCCATCTTGTGAATGCAACTTCTGATTCACCTGAAGTCAGAGGTAATGATCATAAGCCCTATGTAAGTCTATGAGATTCTCCTACTGGCCTCGTTTTGGCTCTCATAGACTTACATTGAGTTGGGACTTCCAGCTCGCCCAGGAAAAACTGTAGCGATCCAGCTGGTCAAAGCTGCAGAAGACCGACTGGCAACGATAACAGATGAAGATGGCTGCTGGTAAGTATAATACTAGGGTCAGTGAACTTAAATTTATGACACCACTGCATTGCTGAAATAATAAAAAAGTGCTGTAGTGGTGCTTTAAAGAACAAATACCCCAATGCACCAGAAAACTCAAATATACCCAAAGTATTCCTTTCTACACATGATCCATTTTGGAGAACACCCTAATGTCCTCCTTTAGACCTAAGCTTTAGCTTGAGTTGAGCCATCAATTTTAGGAGGCAATCATGATCTTTCAGGTTTCTGCATAGTACAGTGTTTTCTATGCATTCTGCCAAGGAGCATTGCATGGCCAGATAAACCAAATGTGATAAATGTGCAGCTATCCTGTAGGCTAAGGGTACATTTCTATTTTTAAAGAACAGTAAGTTATAGTTTTCTAAAGGTAATATACTATTAAGCTCATCATTTTTTTTGTTTTTGTTTGGCCCTTGATTCCTCACTTGGGGATGGCATAGCTGTAGACACAAACAAGATGAAACTAAAAAAGGCTCAAGATGTGGCAATTCATTTAGGGTTGCAACCTCTCAAAGAGGGTACAAGCCTAGTGGATGCACATTACATTTTTGCGCAGGGCTTGGCAGGTTCACAGCTATGAATTTGCAAAGCTTGGCAGTCATACTTCAAGATTGAGGCACAGAGATTGGTAAAAATACAGTTCAGTACATTATCTTTCATTACATCTCCAGTGACGTCACTTACGGGGGCGGCACTGGTCTCTTCTTTTCCTTCATGTCAACTATTCTGTTTACAATGCACACTGACAGTGCACTCTCTTGCCGGCTCCTTCTGATCAGAGCCGAAGAGCAAGCACACTGTCACTGTGCATATTGCACAATGACAAAAATCTACTAAGCATGCTTCAGAATTGACAACAGACACATGCTCAGTAAAGCAGGGAGGAGCCCAGTTCCTGAATTGGGCGTCACTGATGAAGCTTTGTTTCAGGGAGGGGCAAAGGTTGTGGCTTTAACTGCAGTCTCTGCCCCATGATGACGACCCCATATTCAAATGAAAAGGAAGTAGCAAAAAAATAAAGCAGTTAGATAGTGTTGTGAGGGAATGGGACTTTTTAATAAACAGTAAGTGTATTAGAAAAGAGATTAGATTTTGACATTAAATAAATAGTAATTTAAGATTAAAATAAATTTTAGTTCTGGATTACCCCTTTAATTATTGCAAAGTGAAATTAATTATCTCTTATGTGCATTACCCGTATACAGTTTTGGACTGTACATTGATCACAGTCTATGTGAAATTAAACAATTATTGTGAAATGTTCTAGAATTATGCGATCGGCTATTTGTAGCTCCTATAATGATTACACGTGGATTTCTATTTTTCCATTTTAAACAGCATAAATATGAAGGAAATGGTCGTTATCCAAGTTTTGCGAAAGTAGGAAAACACATGTCGCAATGATTTGATACATTTACAATAATATTCGATGCCTGGGGATATCAACTAAATTTATTCTAGATTATTAAAGGTCATGCAAGAGTGAGAATCAGCGGAACAGATGTGTGTGAAATCTGGAAGATATGCATTATTTCATTGTTAGCCTATTCCACAGAGGGAAGGTCAACTCAAATCTTCTAATGGACTCTCATCGCAAGTATAGATCCTGAAATAGGGAAGCTGTAAATAGATAATGCAACATATTAAATAACTGTTCAACTTCAATTAGGTTAATTACTGTATAGATGCAAACGTGATTTGATGAGCATTTTTTGCCTAAGTTAAAAAAGACATACAAAGTAATTATCTGTTTTCCTAAATGCAATATATGGTCTAGGCTAAATTATTTTTAATTTAAAACCCTAATATTTTTGCAACCCCCACTCCACTCGTATGTTAGACGTGTCAGAATTCTAGGGCATTTTGCGCCAAAAACTGGTGTAAATACCTACAGATGCCTCCCCAAACATTTACTGCTCATTTCACAAGGAAAATATTAAAATTTGAGAGTTCTCAGTGGTTAACACCTTTTAGTAGCTAACTTAAAAGATGGTACAAATAGCAAGTTTTCGAGACTTCTCAGGAGGCTACTTGTCACTGTTGACAAGCAAAGTGATTTAAAGGGAGATGTGAGTTTAAAAGTGTTGTGAATTTAAACTGGCAATCATGTCCCAAAATTAACAAAAATGTCCCCTGGTGTGCCAAATTTATCATCCAGACTTTCTAGTCCAAGTGTGTGTCCAAATTTAATCCAAGTTCTTAACCACGTTTATAGACAGTAGAGATGAGCGGATCAGTCAAAATATGAAACTGTCTCTTTTGCATGGATTTTACCATGCATGCAGAGCATGCGCAGAGCATGCGCTGTGAAGTCCATGAACTACTTACTTGCCCTGATTAGAGTAAGCACCGGGCTGGAGTTGCAACTTGACAAAGGCACAGTTGGCATGGAGCATCAGCGCGATCAAAAATTGTAAGCAGCCTTCAAAAGGTTAAAAAGAGAAAAAGAAAAAAATATACTCACTATGCCCCTCACTATTCCAGCTGTCCCAATTGCTGGCTGCACGATGTTCAGTCCACCACACCTCCATCACGTCACATCTTCAACCTATTATTCTCTCTTGTCAATGGCATCCAGAAAAGCAGGCCCCGGACATCACTACAGATTATACTGACCTCCTGGGCCTGCAGCCAGAGTTTGTGGCCTGGTGTTCACGCTAGGCCTAGATTTGAAGCCATGAGTGAACTCCTGCTTGCTGCCTGACAAAATGCTCCTACATGATGGCTGATTTAATCAGCCATCATGTGCCTCTCACAGCTCCGCTCTAACCACGGTGGTTAAGCTGTTAATGCTGCTGTCAATCTCTGACAATTGCTTTTAATGTTCGTCGGCAGGGAGTGCATCATTCCACCCGCCCGTGACTGTGATTTAATGGCGGTGAGCCAATGATTTGCCTTGACATCCGAGGGTTTGCTAATGACCACCATGCCTATAATTACCAACCTCCTGACAAAGTCAGCATTTAGCTGGCGTTCTTAAGAGATCGTGAATTTAACAAATACAGTAAAAAGTTAAAAAAATAAATTTTAAAAAAATATGAAAAAAGCCCACAAATCCCATTAAGAATAAAACAATTAAAACAAAAATACGGATATTTGGTATCGCTGCATTCAGTAAAGTCTGATCTATCAATATATAAAATAATTGAATCCTATGAGTAAATGATGTAACAAAAAAATCCCAAAGCACCAGAATTACTTTTTTTTGGCTGCGCAGCATTGCTATTAATAATGCAATGAGGGGATGAAAACATCATATCTACTCTAAAATGGTATCAGTAAAAACTTCAGCTCAGGGCACAAAATATGAGCACTGACACATTTCCATATCTAAAAAAATGAAAATGCCACAGACCTCGGAAAATGGACACAAGCAAAATTAATTTTTCTTACAAAATTCCCAATTTTTCAACACCACCTGAGAAAAACTATACATGTTTGTTATCTGTGTACTAGCACTGACCGGGGAAACCACATTACCAGGTCAGTTTTACTGTACAGTGAACATGGTAAATGAGTAACAAAAAATAATTGTGGCATCGAACTTTTTTTTTGCAATTTCAACGCACCTGGAATTTTATTCTCACTTTCCAGTGCATCACATGACAAAAATATTTTATGTCGTTCAGTAGGAGTCTTCCCGCAAAAAAAAGCCGTCATATTGTGCATGGAAAAATGAAAAAAGTTATGGAAAATTACCCGGGGTGAAGTGGTTAAAATTCTGGTGACAGCCCTATAACAGCTAGTATGGCTGACAACGGTGTCTTGGCCTTTAAATTGAAGACTGGCAAAGTCTGGGGTAAAAAGTTATTGCACTCGGTTCCTAGAACTACAATTTAATTTCGAGAGCACAGAAAAGATCTATACAATACAGAGTAATAAAACTATGCAAAGCAACAAAAAAGTTCCATCTACAGCCTCCAATATTTTACCGTCTTCTACAATGGCTTATACGTAAATCCCTGGGGGACGAGGGTAAATGTTTTATTTTTTTTGTTTTCTATGGCACGATGTGCTGAATTCATTCACAGCAGTTTTAAATCAATATAAAGAACCGACGGAGAATAACAATTAAGAATGATAACCCTGCAAAGCAAATCTGTTTTTTCCTTTTTCCTCTGTACTTTATGCCTATGACTTTTTGCACTTTATTAAAACCCGTTCCTACACCAACAAGAAATCATGCTGATTTTAAAAACACATTTAATCCTTCATTGATTCTTTAATTGCTCCAATTATTAAAAAAAAAAGATAAAATAGTAATATATTCTACAGAACTTTTATGAACGTATTATATGTTTTTTTGGTCTATTTTTTCACTTGATAAGAGTACTTCAAAAAAACAATATCTTTTTTGACACAGTGAGAAAGCCCCATGGTGTACAATTGGAAAAAGGATTACTGTATAATGAAATAGTCAGGTCTTTGTTACTCGCTAAAAAGAAAATCGCTCACATCAAGGAGCCAAGTGAAATTATTCTGTCTCAACCTAGTTCTTTAGGAGCAAAGAACAAAAACTGTTGTGCCTCTATAGGAGTCTGGATGTAGATATGGTACTAAATTGTGCGGTTCAGGGGTAAAATAAAGTTCTTTAAATCATTAAAACTCATTAATAGTGATGAGCATTCCGATACTGCAAATATCGGGTATCGGCTGATATTCGCTGTATCGGAATTCCAATACCGAGTTCTGATGATGCACTATAATGGAGTGTGGGCGGTGCGTGGGTGGAGACTGTGTGTCTGTGTGTGCGGGCGGGGTCTGTGGGTGACCGTGGGGGTCTGTGCATGCCTGCTGGGGGTCTGTGCGGGCCTGCTGGGGCTCTGTGCGGGCTGCTGGGGGTCTGTGCGTGCCTGCCCGGGGTTCTGTGTGGGCTGTTGGGGCTCTGTGCGGGTTGCCGGGGCTCTCTGAGGGCTGCCGGGGGGCTGTGCGTGCCTGCTGGGGGTTCTGTGCGGGCTGCCGGGTCTCTGTACGGGCTGCCCGGGCTCTGTGCGGGCTGCCGGGGCTCTGTGCAAGCTGCCAGGGGTCTGTGCGGGCTGCCGGGTCTCTGTACGGGCTGCCCGGGCTCTGTGCGGGCTGCCGGGGCTCTGTGCAAGCTGCCTGGGGTCTGTGCGGGCCTGCTGACGGTCTGTGCAGGCCTGCCAGGGCTCTGTGCCGGCTGCTGGGGGTCTGTGTGTGCCTGCCGGGGGTTCTGGCTTCGGGAAACAAAGTGACAAGTAATGGTGAATATGTACTCTATCTTTAATGTACTGTATATCTGTATGTATAGCCCGCCAGAGCCCCAGCAGCCCGCACAGAGTCCCGGAAGCCTGCACAGAGCCCAGGCAGCCCGCACAGAGCCCCAGCAGGCATGCACAAACCCCCAGCAGCCCGCACAGAGCCCCGGCAGCCCTCACAGAGCCCCAGCAGCCCATACAGAGCCCCTCGCAGTAACACACAGACCCCCAGCAGCCCGCACAGACCCCCAGCAGCTCGCACAGAGCCCCGGCAGGCCCGCACAGAGCCCCGGCAGCTCGCATAGAGCCCCGGCAGGCACGCAAAGATCCCCGACAGCCCACACAGAGCCCCAGCAGGCCCACACAAAGCCCCGGCAGGCCCAACCAGACCCCCGGCAGCCAGCACAGAGCTCAGCCAGGCCCACACAGAGCCCCGGTAGTCCACACAGAGCCCCAGCAGCCCGCACTGAGCCCCAGCAGGCCCATACAGACCCCCGGCAGGCCCACACAGAGCCCTGGCAGGCCCGCACAAAGCCCCAGCAGGCCAGCACAGACCCCCGGCAGCCCGCAAAGAGCCCCGGCAGTTTGCAGTGAGCCCAGCAGGCACACACAGACCCCCAACAGCCTGCACAGAGCCCCGGCAGGCTCGCACAGAGCCCCGGCAGGCCCGTACAGACCCCCGGCAGCCTGCACAGAGCCATGGCAGGCCCGCACAGAGCCCCGGTAGCCCGCACAGAGGCCCGGCAGCCCGCACAGAGCCCCAGAAGGCCCATACAGACCCCCAGCAGCCCGCACAGAGCCCAATAGCCTGCACAGAGCCCTGGTAGCTCGCACAGAGCCCCAGCAGGCCCTCACAGAGCCCCGGTAGGCCCGCAAAGAGCCCCGGCAGGCCCGCACAGAGCCCCGGCAGGCCCGCACAGACCGCACCCGCACACACAGACACGAACAGTATCTGCCCACACACCGCCCACACTCTTCCCCCCTCCAGAACAGTATGTAGAAGGACAGAAAGGGCTTATTTACATTCTGATATTTGTGTCCCATTGACTTGCATTGGTATTGGGTATCGGTATCGGCGATATCCGATATTTTTTGGATATCGGCCAATCCAATCCGATACCGATACTTCTGGATATCGGAAGGTATCGCTCAACACTACTCATTAATTAATATCATATCTATTGTCTATTGTACAGAGCATAAACAATCTATTGTTGATATTTATGTGCTGTAAAAGTGATATAAATGATGAGATGCAAACAAAGAGTATGGCACCACTTGGTTTTTAGACTGTATGATAAGTACATCCACCTCATTGAGTGTTGCTGGAAACACATGCTTAGGCGTCATTCACACGTCAGTATTTGGTCAGTATTTTGCGTCAGTGTTTGTATACCAGATATACTTTCTACCAGCATCCCAGTTTATAAGCAGTGCCATAATTTCCTTCTTTCTCCCTCTAAATGCATGTCTTCCTGTATGTTACTTATGCATCTATGTGAAGACAGACAGACAAAATGCAAAAATGAAGCCAGCATTCCCAAAGTAGAAAATTTGAAAAAATTTAATAGCCCATAGTGACAGCAACGATTTGGACTTTTCTCAATCATCAATTAATACACCATTTACATACAATACGCATAATTTATAAAGAATACAACAGATTAATTATATACAAAGTGGTGCACATATTGCATGTTTACATTCATTTATACAGTACATAAATCTATATAGGACAAAACGTATCATTTACAGATCTGTGCAAATATGATGATGGCAGCATTAGAGGAAGACTTTATCTATGTGTCCAACCACTTTGCACATGTGTTGAAGTGTTGGAGGTACGTAGATGATGTTCTTCAACTTTGGAATGTTTCTGTAATTGAGCTACTGGAATTTAAGGAAATTCTTAATTTGGATTATGACACTAAATTTTTACTTTGGAACGGTGGCCTCAGGCCCCTCTTTTTTTTGCTGGTGCTGACTTGATTTTTCGTAGATAGATTATTTTTTATGTTTGTAGCATTAAAACTGCCTTCTCATGTATACAAATAGGTAATTAGATGCACAGAAGCTGAAAAATCTCAAAGTATAACAAGGCCTTGAAAAAGGTTCAGTATCTAGAGCTGAAACATGACATAGATAGAAAAATAATATCCAAAAATGGCAGCATTTCTCCTATATAGCTAGATAGATAGATAATAGATAGATAGATGATAGATAGATAGATAGATAATAGATGATAGATAGATAGATACAGTAGATAGATAGATAGATAGATAGATAGATAGATAGATAGATAGATAGATAATAGATAGATAGATAGATAGAAAGATAATAGATAGATTTGAAAGCAGCACTAGCAAACAATTACAGTAAATGGGTACCAAACCTTCCAGACATGGACCAATCCTCCCAATAATGCAAAAAAATGAAGGCAGCACACCATTTTGGAAAAATGTGATTTAATAGCCCATTGGGGCTCAGTGATGTTTCGGTTCAACTGTGAACCTTTTTCAAGCAGACAGACAGATAATCTATATATCTATCTATTATCTATCTACTATATAATTGTCTAAGGGTAACTTCCATCTGTCTGTCTGTCACAGATATTCATTGGTCGCGGTCTCTGTCTGTCATGGAAATCCAAGTTGTTGATTGGTCGCGGCAAAACAGCCACGACCAATCAGCGACAGGCACAGTCCGGAAGAAAATGGCCGCTCCTTCCTCCCCGCAGTCAGTGCCCGGCGCCCGCATACTCCCTTCCAGTCAGCGCTCACACAGGGTTAATGGCAGTGTTGACCGCGGTGTAACGCACTCGGTTAACGCTGCTATTAACCCTGTGTGACCAACTTTTTACTATTCATGCTGCCTATGCAGCATGAATAGTAAAACGATCTAATGTTAAAAATAATTTTAAAAAAATAAAAAATCTATATATATAATTGCCTAAGGGTTTTTCCGTCTGTCTGTCTGTCTTTCTGTCTGTCTGTCTTTCTGTCTGTCTGTCCTGGAAATCCCGGCTCTCTGATTGGTCGAGAGCCGGGATTTCAGAGACCGGCACAGCATCGACGTAGAAATCCCGCGTCTCTGATTGGTCGTGGCCGCCAGGCCTCGACCAATCAGCAACGGGCACAGCGACGATGCACAGCGACAACGGGCACAGCGACGATGATGTCATAAAGGACGTAGAAATCCCGCGTCTGATTGGTCGAGGCCGCCAGGCCTCGACCAATCAGCAACGGGCACAGCGACGATGATGTCATAATGGTTGCCATGGCGACGATGATGTCATAAAGGTTGCCTCGACCAATCAGCGATGGGCACAGCGACGATGATGTCATAATGGTTGCCATGGCGACGATGATGCCATAAAGGTTGCCTCGAACCAATCAGCGACGGGCACAGTCTGCCGCGAATTCTGGAATCATCATTGTCCATATACTACAGAGACATGCATATTCTAGAATACCCGATGCGTTAGAATCGGGCCACAATCTAGTAGTTATATACTCACCCTCTGGTGGCCCCCAGATCAAAGCTGTTACCGACGCCTTGCGACGCTCCAGTGACCGCTCCATGATTTTTTTTAACAGGGATATGGTGCCCACATTGCTATAAACTGGGTGGGCTGTGCAATATACTACGTGGACTGTGCAATATACTACGTGGGCTGGGCAATATACAACATGGACTGTGCAATGTACTACGTGGGCTGGGCAATATACAACATGGACTGTGCAATGTACTACGTGGGCTTTGCAATATACTACATGGACTGTGCACTGTACTACATGGACTGTGCAATATACTACATGGACTGTGCAATATACTACGCGGGCTGTGCAATATACAACGTGGGCTGCGCAATATACAACGTGGGCTGTGCAATATACTACGTGGGCTGCACAATATACTATGTGGGCTGGGCAATATACAACATGGGCTGCGCAATATACTACGTGGGCTGCGCAATATGCTACGTGGGCTGCACAATATACAATGTGGGCTGTGCAATGTACTACAAGGGCTGGGCAATATACTACATGGGCTGCGCAATATACTATGTGGGCTGCGCAATATACAACGTGGGCTGCGCAATGTACTACGTGGGCTGGGCAATATACTACGTGGGCTGCGCAATATACTACGTGGGCTGTGCAATATACAACGTGGGCTGCGCAATATACAACGTGGGCTGCGCAATATACAACGTGGGCTGTGCTATATACTACGTGGGCTGTGCAATATACTACATGGGCTGCGCAATATACAACGTGGGCTGCGCAATATACAACGTGGGCTGCGCAATATACTACGTGGGCTGGGCAATATACAATGTGGGCTACGCAATATACACCGTGGGCTGTGCAATATACTACGTGGGCTGCGCAATATACAATGTGGGCTACGCAATGTACACCGTGGGCTGCGCAATATACTACAAGGGCTGGGCAATATACTACGTGGGCTGTGCAATATACAATGTGGGCTGCGCCGTATACTACGTGGGCTGTGCAATATACAATGTGCGTTGCGCAATGTACTACGTGGGCTGGGCAATATACTACATGGGCTGCACAATATACTACATGGGCTGCGCAATATACAACGTGGGCTGCGCAATATACAACGTGGGCTGCGCAATATACTACGTGGGCTGTGCTATATACTACATGGGCTGTGCAATATACTACGTGGGCTGCGCAATATACAACGTGGGCTGCGCAATATACAACGTGGGCTGCGCAATATACTACGTGGGCTGCGCAATATACAATGTGGGCTACGCAATGTACACCGTGGGCTGTGCAATATACTACGTGGGCTGCTCAATATACAATGTGGGCTACGCAATGTACACCGTGGGTTGCGCAATATACTACAAGGGCTGGGCAATATACTACGTGGGCTGTGCAATATACAATGTGGGCTGCGCAGTATACTACATGGGCTAAATTCTCTATTCATGTATTGCTCTCTCTTTATGTTATTACAATATAATGACAAGTATATTGTGATTTGAAGTATATTCATGAATCGCTTTGTGTATTTTTTGCCTTTAGTGTGACTAGAGTTTATTGTTACAGTACATTATCTTTGCAAACTGATGTAGCAGACTTCTTATGTATACACTGTCTGTTTTTGGTAAGCTGTAAAGCCTCTTGTTTTGTGCCTGTGGCTGGATCCGGGATGAGCGCACCGTCACTGCTGTCTGCTCTCATGTAGTTCTACATCGCCGGTCACCGAGTTACTGAATCCATTCATGGATTTCCCTTTGTCTCTGTAATATTACTTATACTAAGTAATATAGAAATGAGTTAACAGTGAGTTGGACATTTGCTCTGTAGCCAGCAGCTCTCAGTGATGTAGCCGCCCGCTCGGTTGACAGCTTCTTACTGCATAATAAGACATAATGACTTTGTCACGGTCATGACCGAGACTCAAAACTTGGATTGACGTTCTGTAGCCAACACAAGGACTAGAGGTGAATCTCACAGGCACGAATTTATCAGTTAATGTGTATTTTACTATGTAATAAATAGGGGCGGAACAAGGAACCACGAGGCTTCAAAGAAAAATGTTTGCTTGGGGCCCCATGTACCACAACCACCGTATATAGCAATGGGGACCAGTTTATGTTTTGTTTTTATGTCAGCCTGATTCTATGTATTTTTTAAGTTCTTCTTTGATGTGGATCCAATGTTTAATTTCCCTATTTGATTCCTTTTTCTGTCTTTCATGTTGATCCTAGTACATCACCATTGGAGTACAGAGGACACACACCTGAAGTGGTCGCAATGACCCTCTGCCAATTGAGAAGACAAATGTATTAAAAATGGCACCTGATCTTTGCTAATTATAGGGCTCCATTCATCACTGCATTTCTGCCTTTCTGTGGTCTTGTTTTTGGTGTTATTTGCTTGTTTCTTTATTTGCATCTGTTTTTATATATATATATGGGGAGAAGTGGATGCGTTTGATTCATGAATTACAACTTTTTAAAACGTTACATACAGTAAGTTTGTCATGGATCTATCCCAATCCCCTCCTCCTGCAATTATTCTATACTAGATTGTGGCCCGATTCTAACGCATCGGGAAATCTAGAATATGCATGTCCCCGTAGTATACGGACAATGATGATTCCAGAATTCGCGGCAGACTGTGCCCGTCGCTCATTGGTCGAGGCAACCTTTATGACATCATCGTCGCCATGGCAACCTTTATGACATCTACGTCGATACTGTGCCCGTCGCTGAATCAGAAACGTGAGATTTCTACGTCCTTTATGACATCATCATCACTGTGCCCGTCGCTGATTGGTCGAGGCCTGGCGGCCTCGACCATTCAGAGAGACGGGATTTCCAGGACAGAGAGACAGACAGACAGACAGACGGAAACACCCTTAGGCAATTATATATATAGATACTCTATATATTTCTCTGAATGCTGAGCTCTGCATAACCACATCCACATCACTGATTGACAGCTTTCTGCGTACGCTGTGCATAGGCAAAAAGCTGACAATCAGTGGTGTGGGTGGGGTTATACAGAGCTCATGGACTACATGGGAGCTATTCTACAAGTCCTCTAGTGATAATCTCCTGCTGTTAAAACAGTGATTTCAAACTAAAGCAAGTAGTCCAGTAAGCAACACTGCTGGAATCAGAGTCTCTGCCCCTACATTATGCTTCTCTCTTGTAAGTAGCAAACCCCTGGTGGCAGAGTTCCTTTAAGGCTCTCATACACATTAAAGTGAGTTAAACTCTTCAATTTAGGCAAAACTAGACCACCATGAAATGTGAGGTAGTGAGAGGAATAATATACGAGGGCCGGTATGTGTCCCCAAGATGCATATAGAAACATATTAAACGCGCTGGAATGCATTGTGATTAAATAAAAAATGTCTGTGATTACAAGACAGAGTAAAAGTGAGTGTGGATTTGGCTGAAATAGTTGACCAAGTCAGATTTTTGAAAAAACGACATGGCCTTTTTTTTTTAGTGATATGCTTGTGTGGTAGTGGGGTGAATCCCTGCCTACACTCCAGGTTTTGGGAGTAGCTCTATGTCCATGATTCCCACTTAAACTCTCTGTTTTGTCTTGGGTAGGTCAGTTTTTGTTTTGCAATCTGCAGAGCAGGAGGCTCTGTGCAAACCAGGCCTGTGTAAGGCTTACACAGAGCCAGCTGACGCAGCCAAGAGTTACGGCGGGGCAACGGGTTTGGACACGGACTGTTTTGAGGACCTGGTTGTGAACCGGAGGATATCACTTAGCTGTTTTTGTGAGTTTTCTGGAATAAAGACACTTAATGTTGAATTTTAATTGTTCTATGCCTATCTGTTGCACTGTGTGAACACGGCTGCACTACAGGGCCCAATGTCTTTTCCCTTGACAAATGATATTAAAATTAGATGTCCTTGGAGTAAAGTTTTATCCAAAATTGACCATCAGCGGCTTACTTCACTACACCTTTATTTCCTATACTGAAAACATGAACACTTGGCTGAGCCTTGAAAGTTATCTGAAGGGCAAACAAGTATTTAGCTGTCTAGCCTATATGACTAGCTTTTCCTCTATATACGCTCTATTTTACATGACTAGCGTCTTGCCCATGCACAGCCACCAGTACAAGCTAATTAGCTCATTAGTGGCATTTTTACAGAAGTATTAATCACTGACATCCTTATATTGATATGTTTCCGAACTTCAGTGTGTATACACGGCTGATATAGATGTCCAAAAGAATTGCTCCTACTGGGGAAATTAATCGCAATACAGACAAAACACTCTTTGTGTAATTACTCTTCATTAGCTCACAGGGGAATGCAGAAAATATATGTTATTGATAGGACACTGAATTTTTCCACTAGTTTCAAAACAAAGAAAATTGCTTTTAAATTACACTTACAATTATTATTATTTTTATTATCATTAATTTTTTTGTCTATCGGTTTACATAAGATAAAATGATGACAGTAATTTGACTTTCGTCTAATAATGTCCACATTGACAAATGTGCTTTATTGCTCTGGAGTTACAGGTTTGGATAAAAATACAGAAAATAATTGTCAGCATGGTGGGCTATTTTGCAGCTGCTGAATCATTCACTGCGGAGGACAGTCCGTGTGCCTAAGGGAAGCGGCTACTGACCCAGACTGACTACAGAGGAGACTGATTGTAATCAGGAATCCAGGATCCAATGAAAGCCGCAGGATTCTGCAAACCGGCAGCAAATGCACTAAGAAAAGAAGCAGGAGCAATGAGACAAAAAAGTAAATAAGGAAGTTTCTCTGGTGAGAAGGAGGCATTTTATAACACAGGGCACGGGCTTCTTCGTGTACCATTTTCGATGAAAGATTCAGCATAATTTGCATTTTATTTATTGCAATTCCTCTTTTTTCTGTCCTGGACAGTGAATGGCTGTGCTTGCAGAGATCACTGTATGATCACTAGATAGGACCGCCTACTGGACTACTAAGCGTGAAAAAGAGGAGGGATAAAGGGAACCCTGTCATGTCACCAAACACTATTAATCTGCAGATATGAGGTTATTCTGCATGATCCAATCATTTCATTGTTGTCCGGCTGTATCACTGAAAGTGCGGCTACCAGGAAAAAATGAATTTATTCCTCCCGGGTGGCGCTGGCTTTCAGTCATAGAGGCGTGCCAGAAGTGACTACATTTACCGCTCAGTACACAGCTGTAAGCACGCCCTGACACTTTGATTGACAGCTCACGCTGCACTGATGCTGGAGGAAAAAAACATTTTTTCTCCCAGTTGCCAACTTTTAGCGCAGTCGCCGAACAGCAATGCAACTACTGTATATTAACCTGCAGAATAGTCCGACATGTGCAGGTTATCAGCATTTAGTGACATTATAGGTTCCCTTTAAGATAAATTTCACAGTGTTAAAGGGACTCTGTCACCTGAATTTGGAGGGAACAATTTTCAGCCTTGCGCAGGCGTGTACTATGGAGGACAGAGAATGAACTTCAATCCAATATTGCAGCCAGCATGCAGCCAGCGGGTAAGGAAAGGGTGAATCAAACACCCGATAACCCCGCCTCTATGGCTGAAAATTGTTCCCTCCAAATTCAGGTGACAGAGTCCCTTTAAGTCCATGTAGTTAATAGCTGCTGGCTTTGACTTGCGTAGTTGAACTTGTCATGTAAAGATGAATTAATGGTCCATTGAATAAATGTACAAAACTGAAATTCTTTCTTACCGTCTCACCCATCACTAATCAAGTGTTTGTACGAGGTAAAATGGAGAAACTCCTTCTCGCCACGTCTCATATATTAAATAGAATTAACCAAGCCACTAAGCCCAGCGGGCAGATAATTGATTTTATGTAACCCAGGGACTTCAAATGAAGGGTTTACAGCAGTATAATTTTTATTATATGCAAGGAATATCCTGCCCATATTAGACTCATGATGACTGGGTGTGTGTGCATTATCACTGATCACTGAAGGTTGGAGAAGAATACACACAGCGAGATGTTTGACAGCTAAGTGGGCTTTATTATTCTAAAAATGTGTCCAAATGGTAAAATCACATTTAAAAAAAAAAAAAAAAAAGAAATACTTAAGCTGCCTTTATTATTCTCTCTACTTAAAGGGAACCTGACAACTGATGAATGCTGCTCAATCCACGGGCAGCATCTACAAGCCTATATGATATCAGGCTGGTGTGTTTGACTCCGAAATGCTCTGAATAGTCTCCTGTGCAATTTGTTCCTGTGCAGCTGCTCCCCGCCTGCTCTCCTGGAGTGACAGGTCTCTTTCTATGCAAGCATTCAGGGAGAGATCTGTCACTCCAGTGGGTGGAGAGAAAACGTCAGGAACGCACCTGCCCAACTAATTTCCTGTGCAGCTTGGTCCTCGGTGGCTTCTCCTCGCCTGCTGTCCTGGAGTGACAGGTTGCTTCCTATACAGGGAGTCATCTGTCACTCTAATGGGTGGAGAGAATATGTCAGGAACCCACCTGCCCAACTAATTTCCTGTGATGCTTGGTCCTCGGTGGCTTCGCCCCAAACTGATCTCCTGCATAGCTTGGTCCTTGGTGGCTTCTCCTTGCCTGCTGTCCTGGAGTGACAGGTCGCTTCCTATACAGGGAGTCAACTGTCACTCCAATGGGTAGAGAGAAGCTGCCAGGGACCCACCTGCCCAACTAATTTCCTGTGCTGCTTGCCCCAGGGGGCTTCTCCCCAAACTAATCTCCTGCATGGCGCTTGGTCCTCGGTGGCTTCTCCTCGCCTGCTGTCCTGGAGTGACAGGTCGCTTCCTATACAGGGACTCAACTGTCACTCCAATGGGTAGAGAGAAGCTGCCAGGGACCCACCTGCCCAACTAATTTCCTGTGCTGCTTGACCCCAGGTGGCTTCTTCCCAAACTAATCTCCTGCACGGCTTGGTTCTCGGGGGCTTCTCCTCACCTGCTGTCCTGGAGTGACAGGTCTCTCTCTATACAAGCATGCATGGAGAGACCTATCGCTCCAGCTGGCTGGGAGGCGAGGAGGGGGACCCACCTTTCCAACTAGTCTCCTATGTGGCTCGGTCTCTTGTAGCTTTTGTGCTTTTCATTGAAACGTCGCAGTGTTTCGCTGTCAAATTTACATGGGCAAAGTCATACAGCCACTAGCATGGATTTGGAAGTATGTATCAGATATCAGGTTTCCTTTAATCTTGACAGTAGCATTTGGGGGGAATGCCGTGGAGAAGCTGAATTCTAGGTGAATTTCCTCGTCAGTGCTGATAGGAAAATAATTTATCTCCTATTTTTGAGAGTTTTTCCAGTATTAAGATATTGATGGATTATAGTAAGGGTATGTCATCAATATCACATTGAAGGGGGTCCAACACCCAACACCACCACCGATCAGCTGTTTGCAGTTCCATCAGCAGTAGGAGGTAAATACCGCCTACACTGTTTAGCAGCTGATTTGCAGTATTCAGGAGCTTTTACTAAACTATGTGATGGAGTGACTGGCAAATTTAAGCTCTGACATTAACCCCTTTCTGACAATGGATGCACTGTTACGTCCAATTGTGGGTCACCACCTTCTTTAATAAAGAGAACACATTAGATCTATTCAAAAAGAAGGCCAAGAAAAGTCACTTAAATAGTTTTTAATGATTGCAGCAATTAAGGCAAACAAAGCTGGTTACGCTCCAAACATAAATCTAACAACATATATCACACAATCACACAATATTGTACGGGCTGACCCATAGAAGCGCAGGCACAGCGCAAAACGGCCGTCGTCCTTGTTCTCCCCTGCTCACACGAGCTTCGGCTCTGTCATTCCCGGCCATGAATTTTATCTGGATGTGTTGCCAATAAAGTTTTGCATTTCATGAAGACCGGTGAGTGCCCTCATCTTTTTCCTATAGTTGGACTACACAGCTGGTTTTTCTTGCTGAGGAGCACCCGAGGTCAGAAATGTCATGGCTGTTTTAATCGCTGCCAAGCACCCAGTATGAGGCAGCAGTCTGGTCATAACCTCTGTACTAGAGACTGTGCCGCCCTGCTTGTATTTTTTGTTGAAGGACACAATATTGTAGCCTAATGGGCAGATGAAGAACTTAGATTAGAAGGTTAAGCATATGAGTAGATTTACTTCTTGGCATTCCCAACAGGTTATGTTTTGTTTTTTTGTGCACCAGATGAAGCCAAACTTGGTGAAACTCATGTCAGGCATGGTCTGATTTTAATGAATTTCTTGTAAGTAGAATAAACCTCTTGTGGAAATAAGTCTCTAATACTGGTTGTGTTATTCAGCCATCATATGTTGAACGCACCTATCAGCTTCCCATTACGCAATGGAAGGATTCCAGTTGGTTGATACGGCAGCTGGGGGTCTGCTGAAGACCGCTATTCCCTATGCCTGTAATTATTGTACGTCTGCTAAAATAATTATGGATTTGCTTTTCTTTACACAATTTCAAAGCACTTGGATTTCTTTTACATTTCCTAGTACATTGAATGGTAAAATGAATGGTATTTTTCAAAGCTACAACTTACCATGCAAAAAATCAAGCCATATAACTATGTAGATGGAAAAATATAAAAAGTTTTGGCTCTTGGAAGAAGGAAAATAAAATCATCATGTCTGGAATAGGTCGATGGGCTTTTCATGAGGACCATGATCGCAAAATATATTTTAATTTGTGAGATCACAATTATTCTTAATACTAAAGATACCTATAGATGTGTTCACCTTTACATTATCTTGTTATTTGGTTACAGATTACATATTCTCCCAAAAACATTTCAATACATTATCGCAACGTGCTAGCAAAACCCTCATATTACAATCCCAAGGTGGCCACGTACAGACATATAACATAAACATCTCCCGACAGAGTGTCACAAAATCATATTTTCTTTTAGCAAACTGGTCATTTTTCCCTATACATTTTGAGATATGTTGAGCTAAAAGCTAAGAAACGACATAATGGTATTGAATGTAGCCCAATTTACTAAATCTGTTCTTGCAATAGATATATTGGCTACATCCATGCAGTCACATTATTCAGTAATGCTACATTTTGGACAGCTTATTGTAATAATTCTCCATTTGCATTGAAAAACATGGAAAATATATAAAGCACACAGCACAAAGATGAATATTAGACTTGTAGATTTATTCTCTGTAAATGTGTATTGCTGGTTCCTGCACCCCCCATTGGAGCCACCGACGTTACCTGGATCGGCAATTACGTTTCATCAATTAAAATGTTCTTTGTTCATAACCTTGAAATCCATCAGTGACTGACAAAGCACAAAGTGTATGTGTGCAATAAGGAAATTAATTGTCTCAATTGTTAATGCCCTTCATTGGAACTTTCACCTGCAGATAGGAAATTCAATGCGTTTCTTTATTGCATGTTTATTGATGACTAGCAGACCTGGTGTCAGAAAGAAAATAAATCTAAATGGTTATTAGTATTACATTAAAGGACAGTAAAGCCTGGGAAAGCAACATGAAGGATGTCGTGTGTATATATATATATATATATGTATATATATATATATACATATATATATATGTAGAGGAGGTGGAGGGATGCTCTAGTATAGGGCTGGCTAATAACTCTGCATTGAAACAAATAATGATAGTTATGAGTATTGCGTGCTCCCTACTGAGATTAATCAAAACTGACCACAGTGTAAATGCTTTTTGTGGTATTAACATATATTAACCAGAGTTCCTTGGAATAATATGTGAATTATGGGAAAATGCAATTAAAGGTAACCTATTATACATAACTTGATTTTTGGGGGAATAACCTTTTATCTTCCATCCAGTAGCGGACACAAAAAGACCAGGTCACCTCTGCAAGAACAATATGTATGGGTCCTCAGCAGTCCAATAGCTCATCATAATGCACAATTCCTCCTACTTTGCGTGTAGAAATGGGTGTTCTTACCTCCAAGGCCCATGTACGTTTGTGTAAGAGGATGTGATAATGCTTCTAAAAAACCTTCAGTGCTGTGTATGATTGGTAAGAGAAGGCTGCCACCTACAGTCCAGAAGAGTCCATGCGGAACTAACTGGGACAGGAAGAGTTGCAGGGAGACTTCTCTGTTATTTAAATTGAACCCTAAGGCTACTTTCCCACTAGCGTTGGTACGGGCCCGTCGCAGTGCGACGCATACTGTGAAATAAAATCACAATGGGGGCAGCGGATGCAATTTTTCAATGCATCCGCTGCCCTATTGTAAGGTCCGGGGAGGAGGGGGCGGAGTTCCGGCCACGCATGTGTGGTCGGAAAAAGCGGAACCGACGGACAAAAAAACATTGCATGGAACGTTTTTTTGTCCCGACGGACTGCAAAAACACGACGCATCTGTCGCACGACCGATGCGACGTGTGGCAATCCGTCACAATTAGTGTTGAGCGATACCGTCCGATACTTGAAAGTATCGGTATCGGATAGTATCGGCCGATACCCGAAAAATATCGGATATCGCCGATACCGATATCCGATACCAATACAAGTCAATGGGACATCAAGTATCGGAAGGTATTCTCATGGTTCCCAGGGTCTGAAGGAGAGGAAACTCTCCTTCAGGCCCTGGGATCCACAGAAATGTGTAAAATAAAGAATTAAAATAAAAAATATTGATATGCTCACCTCTCCGGCGGCCCCTGGACATTACGCTGCTAACCGGGAGGCTTCTTTGTTTAAAATGCGCGCCTTTAGGACCTGCAAATGACGTCCCGGCTTCTGATTGGTCGCGTGCCGCCCATGTGACCGGCACGCGACCAATCAGAAGCCGCAACGTCATTCGCAGGTCCTCAATTCCTAGAATTAGGAGTTTTTGTGAATGAGAATGACGTCGCGGCTTCTGATTGGTCGCGTGCCGATACCCGATACTTGCGGTATCGGAATGCTCAACACTAGTCACAATGCGTCGCTAATGAAAGTCTAAGGAGAAAAAAACGCATCCTGCAGGCAACTTTGCAGGATGCATTTTTTTCTCCAAAACGACGCATTGCGAAGGAGGCCAAACGAAGCTAGTGTGAAAGTAGCCTAAGGCACCTGATTTACAGTTGCACAGGTTGCACCTATGATATTTCCGCCCCTGATTCCACCAATAGGATAAGGAATAATTTGCTGATCGCTGAGAGCCTTTCTGCATCCTGCAGTGCATTAGTATTGTGACCAGATATTGGTAAGCCTATAATTTTTTCCAAGATTTTTGGGGGGATTTTATCTCTTTTTCATTGATTTGTTTTTAATTTTAGAGTAAGGATTCACAAAACAATAAGGACCCTTGACTTCATTTCCGAGATTCTGTATTTTGACCAAAATAGCTACTAACACCTGATGTATTTTTTATCTCTCCAAGAACCAGATATGTCCCTCTAATGTTGGTGTCGGGAAATCGCGTGTCTGTCATTGCGGGGTGCACTTCCATTGTGCTGGACTGCCCACTTGATCTAATCGTATAGGGGTTACCAATAGACTGTTGAACACTACACATCTCTATGTGACCTTATCTGTGTGCATTTAAAAGAGGAGGTGCAGACGGCCCTATTTTCTCTCGGCAGATGCAACTCTCGTCAGAGTTTGATCAAAGTGTGATCATAGTGCGATCCGATACTCTCGGATGAGTAGAAGATGGAAACAATTTTTTTTTTACCATCTTTGCCACTCTGTGAGACCATGGAACTTGGAGATATTTATAAGTCTCAGTTCACACACATACATTGCCCTCTGATAAGCACTACATTGAGCTTTCTGTTATAGTGGCGGTGCATGGTGCGGGTACAGTCACCGGTCAGTACGCAATGAATGATGGCTATAAGCATGCCCTGGCACATTGATTGACAGCTCGCTCTGCACAGATACACTCAATCAGTAGCTGTCAATCAAAGTGCTGACTGTCGTCGCTCATTGTGGAGTGAGTGTTGTCTTTAGCCTTTCCAAGCACTCCTCAATGAATTATAGCTATCAGCTCCTGTGTGTAATTAAAATTATTTACTCCCGGTGTAACAGGTCATAGTATACCCCAAGTCCAGACTACTGTATACCTGGGGCTAAAGTGGCCAAGGCTTGATTACACCCTGGGTATATTATGGTTTAGGCCATTTCATACCCCTCATACTAGACTATAGCCTACTTGATATCAGCAGCTTTGAGTGATATACACAAGAATTGCTTAATTTTTCAGCATTGGGGGTTCATGTTTGTCAGTTAAGTTATGTGAGAGGATAACTGATTAAATGTTAAAGTACTAAACACATAGACTTTTGTTAATTAAACCAGAAAAATATTAGACTTCCACAGAGATCTAATGAGATAAAGAATCTGCCGCACTTCCCAGTAGTTACACATTACAAGCAGCTATATGTCTGATAGAAATAGATCTGCACGCTTTAGGCTATGTGCTCACGTTCAGGTTTTTTCACGTTTTTTTCACGTTTTTCACAGTAAAAACGCTATAAAAACTCATTAAAAACGCATACATTATGCATCCTATCATTTAGAATGCATTCTGCATGTTTTGTGCACATGATGCGTTTTTTTCTGCGAACGCATCGCGGTAAAAAAAAGCAGCATGTTCATTAATTTTGTGGATTTTCTGCGTTTTTCCCGCTATTCTATGCATTTGGGAAAAAACGTACAAAAAACGCACCAAAAAAGCATCAAAAACGTGTCAAAAAAGCATGAAAAAACACGAAAAAAACGCATGCGGATTTCTGGCAGAAATGTCCGGTTTTCGTCATGAACATTTCTGCAAGAAATCCTTACAACCAGAAACAGGGTGAGAAAACCAGTATAGTGATAAGACCAAGTTACAATTGCATTCTAAGGCAAAATCATTTATCTCTCTAGACAACAGTGTAATCTCAGATGTAATAACTGATGTCCGTTACCAGTCATATTGTATTGTAAGATCAATCTTCATCATGTGATTAACAGAACAAATACCTTCCCACTACATGTAAGTCAGTTTGCAGTTATTAAAAAATGACATCTAAAATCTATCTCCTTTACAAGGGCTCATAAAATAGAGGGGTACATTGTAGCCTGGATATAGTTTGGCCAAGTTTATTCCATGTTGTATGCTCTGGCCATGGCCAAACTGTATCTAGGTTTAACCCCTTGACGACATTCGCCGTACATATACTGCACATGTGGTGTCCCTCCCTTTGATGTGGGCTCCGACACGTCAGCTGTTTTGAACTAACAGCCGCGGGTGGAATCGAGATCCACCCACAGCTATCAACCCGTTAAATGCCGCTGTCAATCACTGACAGCGGCATTTAATGTGATCGCGCTGGAAGCGCGTCACTAATCCCACCCGTCTGTGCCCGTGTCACATGAATGCCAGTCACCGATGGATTGGCATGACAACCTGGGGTCTGCAGGAGACCCCTGTGGTTGTCATTGCGGTCGGCGTTCATAGCATATGAGCATTTCTGCTACATGCAGGCGATCTGATCATCGCCTGTGTGTAACAGAGGCGATCAGACAACTGCAGCTTCTAGTCTCCCATGGAAACTATCAAAGCATGCAAAAAGTAAGAAAAAATGCTTTTAAAAATATTTAAAAAATAAAAAAAAATAAAAGTTCAAATCACCCCTTCCCTTAGTCCAATTTAAAATAAAACAATTAAAAATACACATATTTGGTATCGCCGCATTCAAAATCACCGGGTCTATTAAGCTATAAAAAGAATTAATCTGATCAGTAAACGGACTGGCAAAAAAAAGGAAAAATGCCAGAATTATGTTTTTTGGTACCTGAATCATTGCATCAAAAAGATCAAAAGATCGTATCTACACCAAAATGGTATCATTAAAAACACTAACTCAGCATGCTAACTATAAGCCCTTACCCAGCCCCAGATCAATAAAAATGGAGATGCTATGGGTCTCCGAATATGATGCAATTTTTTATTTTTTTAACAAACTTTTGATTTTTTTTCACCATTTAAATAAAAAAAAACTATACATGTTTGCTATCTGCAAACTCGAAATGACCGGGAGAATTATAATAATAGGCCAGTTTTAGCATTTGGTGAACATGGTAAAAAAAAATCCATAAAACAGTTGTGGAATTACACTTTTTTTGCAATTTCACCTCACTTGGAATTTTTTTCCCATTTTCGAGTACACGATATGGTGAAACCAATTGGGCCGTTCAGAAGTACAACTCGTTCTGCAAAAAAAAAAAGGCCCTCACATAGCCATATTGATGGAAAAATAAAAAAAAAGTTATGTCTCTGGAAAGTAGAGGAGCGTAAAACAGAAACTCAAAAATGAAAAAGGGCTGCTGCATGAAGGGGTTAATCTAGACAGGGGTTAATTTGGCCTGTTACACCGGTAGCAGCATTTTCAGTACAGTGGTCAGGCAGCATTATAATGCTATTTAACTGCAAATTAACCCGATAGTTGCTGGTTAATAGTGTTTGGGGGCATGACAGGTTCCCTTTAACTACAATCCTGGGTTCCGGTGTAATATTTTACCCAGGGGCGTGCATATCATTGGTGCAACCACACAGTGGTCCAAGAGGTCAGAGGGCCACTACCATCTTCTAAGCTGGTGGAATTGTGCATTATGATTAGCTGTTGGACTGCAAAGGGCCCATGTATTGTTGTTGCCCAGGGGCCTCTTCTGTCTGTGTCCGCTTCTGGTTACTTACCTACAGCAACGGTCTGCAATAAAGCAAATAAACCAGTATTAAACGATAGCTAATGCAAGGTCCATCCGTACTGTTGGACCTTTCGGAGAAGCAGACCTTTGTTCTGACACTGCATTAGGTCTTTTCCCTTTGCTCTTCTCCGTTTCTCACTCGCTGTTGCTGTGGATGACTCTGGGCCACATTCATGCTCCTCACGTGCAGCTGTCGTGCTGAGTAAAAGAATAATACTAGACCATCATAATTTTATATGGCGTGGGCCGGAATAGCAGGCCGGGTTACTTGGGTCAAGCTCAAACAATTCTTTTCATCATTCTGGAGGCTTGCATCTCATGAAATGAATGGACATTTATTCTGTGCCATTTACTGTGATAACAGCCTGACGCATTCAGCTTCAACAGCCTAAATGTAATGACTCGCTGACAGACAGAACGGGAACCTGATGTCTCGGAGGACAACAATTGGGGGCCGTGCACTCACATATATCTTATCTATAGTGACCCACATGTGAAACCTGTGAAAGGGGACCAATTTTTAAAATATCTGGGTATAATAACTCAAATTATCCATGCCCCTTGACTCAATATTATACCCATCAACTTTCACGTGTATATTTTTGTTGGATACCTTTTTAGACATTTTATATTTTTTCGAGCACAGTTATCACTTCTAATTAAAGGTTTAGGCCAAAACTATTACATATTTATTCCTAAATGTCTGTCTACTTAAAGTATTAATATAATTGCTTTTCTAATTTACTTTAATTAACTAACTGCGTCATTTTTATTTCTACTTCTTGTTGATGATGCTTCATTTGAGAATCCCCAGTGAATGCTGGCACACTCAACTGAAAAGTCATCAGGGGGCAGAGTCTGCGGTCACTGCCACAGCCTCTGCCCCCACCCTGAAAACAAAGTGTTAACAGTCAGTTTCAGGGGCTGGGCCAGTCTCTGCTCTACTGAGCATGTGTCCATTGGGAATTCCAACACATGCCCAGTAGGATCTTGTCACTGTACAATATTCTTTTTAACCCTTTCAGTACATATAATGTATATTTAAAAAAGAATATCTGATATCGCTGCTTTCAGAAATGTACGATCTATCAAAATATATATATATGGTGGACAAAGAGCACCATGTGTGCTCGAAACGCGTTCAGATAACTTACGGCTTCTTTTCTGGAATAGTTGGGCAGTTACTTGCAAGCAGCTTTTTCCGAATTTTAAATATGTGGAAATAAAATTGATGACTTTTACTCCGGAGCTGGATTTTTTTTCTTACTTACACATATTGGAGACGGGATTTCATAAAATCCCCTCCACTATGCTGTAACATCTGGACACTGCGGATTGGACGCTGTGGCTGTATGCAGCGTCCAATCCACAGCAAATCCTGATGTAATCTGCCCAGTGGAAACTTACCCTAAATGTTAACTTCTCTTTAAAGGGAGCAACATCTATGGAAATTGAGCTACAGCATGCAATGGGACATGACACTTTTATGTGCATAGATCTATGAGAAAAATGCCACTTAGGACTACAACATCGACCTATTGCAGGTTGTATGTGCCATATTACAAATCTGTGCAACAATGCTCCATAATATAACTGTGTGCATACAGCATATGTGGGTTTATACAATATTTATCTCAAGACAGCCAAAAAAGTTGGCTCCAATAGTAATATTGCCCAAATTCCAATTATATCGCACATCACTTTATCACTTTGGATCACTGATTAATAAAAGAGACATAAAAGAGTCAGACGTTGCATGATATCCAAATTGTCTGCATTATCTGCAAAATCTTATGTGTCCAGACATAATATTCTTTGTACAGTACATTTTTCTGATGTCTTTATGGAAACTGAGAAGTTTAGAAAAAGTTTAGATGGAACATGAGTAAATCAAACATTTAAAGTTTTAACATTGCATTACTTGTATTGCAGAGAAAGAAACAAACACATGACACAATTTATGAATATAAATTATACTTGTGTATATTGTATTGTAGATAGATAGATAGATAGATAGGTAAAGACAGTTCGATAGATGATAGATGGTAGCTGAATTGATAGATGGAAGACAAAAAATGGAGGCAGCACATTAGTTTTAAAGGTGAAAAAGTGCTATTTAATAACCCAAACTGGCAATGTTTCGACTCTAACTGTGAGCCTTTCTCAAGCTCAACTTAGAGCCAAGACGTCCATTTCTTGTCTTCAATATTGAAGGTTTGGTATTTGCTTGGGAGGCATGGCACACAGAAACATTGCTGCACCCAGATAGGTTGTCACAACTCTGTTGTCAAAATACCTGCTGCCAGGAGCTCCTTCCCTGTCCATAATGCTAATGGCGCCATAGCTATCCCTGTCCCCAGATTAGTTCTGATGGTGAAGGCGCCGGGGCCTCGTACCTTGCTGGACTCATGAATCAGTTCTATATCCATTTTCCTCCCCCACCCAGGGAAATTGGAGTAATAGTGTATGTATATACACAAACCAGACTAACAAGGGAAAATGTACAGGGATAAATGAAATACCAAACATACAAATATGCACTCACAGACAACAAAGTGATATATTGGGGAGAAAAGGAAGGAAAACCAAATAGAAGAGGATTAGGATTTACACACAGCTGAAACATCAAGCTCCAGTTACAGATCAACACTCCAAACGCCTCTACCAACAACCGACTCCTCCACTCCACACCAGACAGTACAAAAGTAACACTGGCAATCCATATTGCCAGAGGTGGGTATATATAGGAGAGAGGATTTGCCCATACTGCAGAGCTGAGATCATTCAAGCAGGAAAGCTTCAGAGACTCTAACAGTTTAACCTTTGCACTGTTAACAGAAACCTACACCGTTTAATATGAAGGAGAGATGCTTCTATGATTAGTGGAGAAGTATGTGAAATCACACGCTGCAGTCTTCTGGCCTCTTTCTGTCATGGTAATCCCATGATACAGATCAATAGATAGATACATACTATATGGTTACATAATTAATAGATAGATAGATAGATAGATAGATAATAGATAGATAATAGATAGATAGATACTATATGGTTACATAATTAATAGATAGATAGATAATAGATAGATAGATAGATAGATAGATACTATATGGTTACATAATTAATAGATAGATAGATAATAGATAGATAGATAGATAGATAGATAGATAGATAGATAGATACTATATGGTTACATAATTAATAGATAGATAATAGATAGATAGATAGATAGATACTATATGGTTACATAATTAATAGAGATAGATAGATAGATAGATATACCAAAAAAGAAAAGGAACAGCACAGAAATACTTATCTTCAGGTGCAGAGCCCCAAGACGATCTGTCCAGCGATCATCCACATTTATAAATATCCAAAAATGAGGCAGCACTCCATAGCAAATGTCAAAAAACGTGCAGGGTTTAATTTACCCACATATTGTGGCAACGTTTCAGCTCGCAATGAGCTTTTCTCAAGCAGTGAGTAAATCTCTGTGCCCTATATTTATACATGGCTCAATCATCCTTAATTGTGTTCCACCTTATACATTCAATTCAGTGTTTCTCAATTATAAAGTACATATGTGCAATATATCTTGTGCAATTAATACATATATATACTACATAGCTGTACAGTGCCTCTTACTTTGCTCCGTGGACACATGCTCTGCGTGGAGGACGCCATTCTCTTCGGCGTCTCATAATGCCTACTGCGCATGTCTGACTACGTCACTACTGCAAGATAGATGGCCGGCCAATCATCTCGTCTGTACGGCATATTCACATCGCGCCTGCGCGAGTCAGCGCCATATTTGTTGGGGCTTATTTCTCTTCCCATAGTGCTCCTTGTAGGGGAGCACCCAGACCACGCATGCGCAAATCGGCAAAAAACTGGCTGAGGATTCTCACATCCTCCCATAGATTAATTTACTTTGCTTTACACTCCTCACAACGGGACCCGGGTTAAATACCCATTCAATATATTATATCACGCCATATGGACCAATGTACAGGCGCATCTTCCCACCCTGACCCTCTGGACGGCACCTTACTCAGGCTGTCTCCGGGGGTCATGCGCTACAGCGACCCAGCAACTTAACCCTTTAAGGCCAAGCTGCTGCAGCCACACACGCTAAGGGTGATAGCGCCCTAGTCCTGGCTAATGCTCTACTTTTCTATATGCCCCCACGTGAAGGAGCGACAAATGGCAACATATTTGATTGGCATGCCATCTATTCTCCTATATAAATAAAAATTAAAAAATATAATTGTTTCACAATGATTTATTGAAATAATAATGTACATTAAATTTATTCTAAGTGTATATACTGAGTTTAATTATCCTCCACACAGTCATGTTCCACTTGGCATCAATTTTCACACCTTGGTGCATCTAAAAAATAAATAATACAACAATGAATACACATAACCAAAAACGTGCAATACTTAAAAATTGGGTATCTCAAAACTAGACAGAAACACCAATATATAACTACCGAACTTCATATTATACTGTTAGACTCAGCAACCATACCAAGATATTCATTCATATGGTCCCATGTATACTAAAATCTACATTTAACCCCTTAGGTTTAAGGGTGTTCAACTCATAGATCCACATGAGCTCCCTTTTCTTTAGCATTTGTTCCCTATCCCCCCCTCTCCTTTGGAAAGGCATTGCATCTATTATTTTAAATTTCAATTCTCTCTCAGTGTGATTGTGTTCAGTAAAATGCTTTGGTACTGGGAGGTGCATTCTCTTTTTCCTAATAGTGTACCTATGCTGGTTCATCCTCACTTTGAATGTACACGTTGTTTCCCCAATGTACCACAAATTACAAGGGCACATCAGTAGGTAAACAACGTAATCAGAGTTGCACGTGAGGTAATGTTTAATCATGTGGATCATGTGGATCTATGAGTTGAACACCCTTAAACCTAAGGGGTTAAATGTAGATTTTAGTATACATGGGACCATATGAATGAATATCTTGGTATGGTTGCTGAGTCTAACAGTATAATATGAAGTTCGGTAGTTATATATTGGTGTTTCTGTCTAGTTTTGAGATACCCAATTTTTAAGTATTGCACGTTTTTGGTTATGTGTATTCATTGTTGTATTATTTATTTTTTAGATGCACCAAGGTGTGAAAATTGATGCCAAGTGGAACATGACTGTGTGGAGGATAATTAAACTCAGTATATACACTTAGAATAAATTTAATGTACATTATTATTTCAATAAATCATTGTGAAACAATTATATTTTTTAATTTTTATTTATATAGGAGAATAGATGGCATGCCAATCAAATATGTTGCCATTTGTCGCTCCTTCACGTGGGGGCATATAGAAAAGTAGAGCATTAGCCAGGACTAGGGCGCTATCACCCTTAGCGTGTGTGGCTGCAGCAGCTTGGCCTTAAAGGGTTAAGTTGCTGGGTCGCTGTAGCGCATGACCCCCGGAGACAGCCTGAGTAAGGTGCCGTCCAGAGGGTCAGGGTGGGAAGATGCGCCTGTACATTGGTCCATATGGCGTGATATAATATATTGAATGGGTATTTAACCCGGGTCCCGTTGTGAGGAGTGTAAAGCAAAGTAAATTAATCTATGGGAGGATGTGAGAATCCTCAGCCAGTTTTTTGCCGATTTGCGCATGCGTGGTCTGGGTGCTCCCCTACAAGGAGCACTATGGGAAGAGAAATAAGCCCCAACAAATATGGCGCTGACTCGCGCAGGCGCGATGTGAATATGCCGTACAGACGAGATGATTGGCCGGCCATCTATCTTGCAGTAGTGACGTAGTCAGACATGCGCAGTAGGCATTATGAGACGCCGAAGAGAATGGCGTCCTCCACGCAGAGCATGTGTCCACGGAGCAAAGTAAGAGGCACTGTACAGCTATGTAGTATATATATGTATTAATTGCACAAGATATATTGCACATATGTACTTTATAATTGAGAAACACTGAATTGAATGTATAAGGTGGAACACAATTAAGGATGATTGAGCCATGTATAAATATAGGGCACAGAGAGTTACTCACTGCTTGAGAAAAGCTCATTGCGAGCTGAAACGTTGCCACAATATGTGGGTAAATTAAACCCTGCACGTTTTTTGACATTTGCTATGGAGTGCTGCCTCATTTTTGGATATTTATAGATAGATAGATAGATGCTAAATGGTTACATAATAGATAGATAGATAATGTATTTAGATAAATATGTACAAAGACAGCATCTTATTCATTTAACAATCTACCTAGTTCATTGTTATGTAAATGAACCCCAGTCCGACACTGAATAGAAAAATAGATAGACAGATAGACAGATAGATAATAGATAGGAAAATAGATAGATATTAGATGGCTAAGTAGATAACAGATATAAAATAATTAACATATTATATTTATATTTAGACTATTTCACTTAAATTTATTACAAGAAATTGAAAGAATTAATGGAAGCTCAGCCATTATGTTACTGTATTTTCCTTTATGCTGCTTTTTCTTTTTTTTCAGGGAAAGATTCATGACCCATCTCATGTATCAGTCTTTCTGCTCAACGCACCAAGCACTTCTTTCACAATATGTGGCCAGAATCCTAAAAGGTTTTCTCTCGCATAAAGTACTCATCTTATTTTAAGTCCTTGTCTCTGGATGACTTGCATGTTAATTGTCACTGCCATCTCATAGTCATAGCCCATGAACGGAATGAAGTCCATTATATATTTTGACTTGGTGTTTACTCCTGTATTTCTATTTTACACTAAGACAATTCACTTTCTTTTTTTTTACTTTACACACAAAGGATTTTACAATTTTTAAATAATTTTTAGGTTTCTACAGTCTGACAAAATAAAAAACAATAAAAATGTTTTCCCATTTAATCTAATTTAAGAATAGATATAGATTCATTAAAATAAAATAGACATTTGTTTTCATTGTTAACTGACATTCGTCAGGACTAAGGACTACTTCCGTCTTTCTGCCTGTCCTTCTGTTTGTCTGCAACTTCCGTCACGGAAATCCCGCGTCGCTGATTGGTCTCGTCAGCTGCCTGTCCAGGCTGCCGCGACCAATCAGCGACGGGCACAGCCAGGCTGAGAATTAGTCCCTCCCTACTCCCGTCCAGTCAGTGTCCGGCGCCCGCTCCATACTCCCCTCCAGTCAGCACTCACACAGGTCGCGGGTAACGCACTCCGTTAACGCTGCCATTAACCCTGTGTGACCAACTTTGCAGCATCAATAGTAAAAAGATCAAATGTTAAAAATAATAGGAAAACAAAAAACCTGCTATCCTCACCTTCCGTTGTCCGCCGAGGCACACGCAGCTGCCGCCAGCTTCCATTCCTAGAGATGCATTGCAAAATTACCCAGAGGACTTAGCGGTCTCGCGAGACCGCTACTTCATCTGGGTAATTTCGCAATGCATTCTGGGAACGGAAGCTGGCAGCAGCCGCGCGCGTATCGACAGAGCTTCGATGGACGATGGAGGGTGAGTATGGAATTATTTTTTATTTTAATTATTTTTTTAACAGGGATATGGTGCCCACACTGCTAAATACTACGTGGGCTGTGTTATGAACTGCTTGGGCTGCGTTATATACTACATGGCTGCTATATACTACGTGGGCAGTGTTATATACTATGTGGGCTGTGTTATATACTACATGGGCTGCGTTACTACATGGCTGCTATATACTACATGGGCTGTGTCATATACTACATGGCTGCTATATACTACGTGGGCAGTGTTATATACTATGTGGGCAATGCTATATATTACTTGGGCTGCGTTATACACTACATGGCTGCTATATACTACGTGGGCAGTGTTATATACTATGTGGGCAGTGTTATATACTATGTGGGCTGTGTTATATACTACATGGCTACTATATACAGTCATGGCCAAAAGTATTGACACCCCTGCAATTCTGTCAGATAATACTCATTTTCTTCCTGAAAATGATTGCAAACACAAATTTTTTGGTATTATTATCTTCATTTAATTTGTCTTAAATGAAAAAACACAAAAAGAATTGTCCTAAAGCCAAATTGGATATAATTCCACACCAAACATAAAAAAGGGGGTGGGCAAAAGTATTGGCACCCTTCGAAAAATCATGTGATGCTTCTCTAATTTGTGTAATTAACAGCACCTGTAACTTACCTGTGGCAGCTAACAGGTGTTGGCAATAACTAAATCACACTTGCAGCCAGTTGACATGGATTAAAGTTGACTCAACCTCTGTCCTGTGTCCTTGTGTGTACCACATTGAGCATGGAGAAAAGAAAGAAGACCAAAGAACTGTCTGAGGACTTGAGAAACCAAATTGTGAGGAAGCATGAGCAATCTCAAGGCTACAAGTCCATCTCCAAAGACCTGAATGTTCCTGTGTCTACCGTGTGCAGTGTCATCAAGAAGTTTAAAACCCATGGCACTGTGGCTAACCTCCCTAGATGTGGATGGAAAAGAAAAATTGACAAGAGATTTCAACGCAAGATTGTGCGGATGTTGGATAAAGAACCTCAACTAACATCCAAACAAGTTCAAGCTGCCCTGCAGTCCGAGGGTACAACAGTGTCAACCCGTACTATCCGTCGGTGTCTGAATGAAAAGGGACTGTATGGTAGGAGACCCAGGAAGACCCCACTTCTTACCCCGAGACATAAAAAAGCCAGGCTGGAGTTTGCCAAAACTTACCTAAAAATGCCTAAAACGTTTTGGAAGAATGTTCTCTGGTCAGATGAGACAAAAGTAGAGCTTTTTGGCAAAGGCATCAACATAGAGTTTACAGAAGAAAAAAAGAGGCATTCAAAGAAAAGAACATGGTCCCTACAGTCAAACATGGCGGAGGTTCCCTGATGTTTTGGGGTTGCTTTGCTGTCTCTGGCACTGGACTGCTTGACCGTGTGCATGGCATTATGAAGTCTGAAGACTACCAACTAATTTTGCAGCATAAAGTAGGACCCAGTGTGAGAAAGCTGGGTCTCCCTCAGATGTCATGGGTCTTCCAGCAGGACAATGACTCAAAACACACTTCAAAAAGCACTAGAAAATGGTTTGAGAGAAACCACTGGAGACTTCTAAGGTGGCCAGCAATGAGTCCAGATCCGAATCTCATAGAACACCTGTGGAGAGATCTAAAAATTACATTTTGGAGAAGGCACCCTTCAAATATCAGGGACTTGGAGCAGTTTGCCAAAGAAGAATGGTCTAAAATTCCAGCAGAGCATTGTAAGAAACTCATTGATGGTTACCGGAAGCGGTTGGTCGCAGTTATTTTGGCTAAAGGTTGTGCAACCAAGTATTAGGCTGAGGGTGTCAATACTTTTGTCTGGCCCATTTTTGGAGTTTTGTGTGAAATGATCAACGTTTTGCTTTTTGCTTCATTCTCTTTTGCGTTTTTTCATTTAAGACAAATTAAATGAAGATAATAATACCAAAGAATTTGTGTTTGCAATCATTTTCAGGAAGAAAATGAGTATTATCTGACAGAATTGCAGGGGTGTTAATACTTTTGGCCATGACTGTACTACGTGGGCAGTGTTATATACTGCGTGAGCTGCGTTATGTACTACATGGCTGCTATATACTACATGGGCAGTGTTGTATACTATGTGGGCTGTGTTATATACTGCATGGGCTGCTTTATAATAATAATCTTTATTTTATATAGCGCTAACATATTCCGCAGCACTTTACACTTTGCACACATTATCATCACTGTCCCCGATGGGGCTAAAAATCTAAATTCCCTATCAGTATGTCTTTGGAATGTGGGAGGAAACCGGTGTGCCTGGAGGAAACCAACGCAAACACGGAGAGAACATACAAACTCTTTGCAGATGTTGTCCTTGGTGGGGTTTGAACCCAGGACTCCAGCGCTGCAAGGCTGCAGTGCTAACCACTGCGCCACCGTGCCGCCTATACTACATGGCTGCTATATACTATGTGGGCAGTGTTATATACTATGTGGGCTGTATTATATACTGCGTGGGCTGCGTTATATACTACATGGCTGCTATATACTACATGGGCAGTATTATATACTATGGGGGCAATGTTATATACTACGTGGACAGTGTTATATACTACTTATGCTGTGCTATATACTGTTTGGGCTGTGTTATATACTGCGTGGCCTGTGAAATATTCCGCGTGGCCTGTATTAATGCATCGGGTATTCTACAATATGTTGCGGCCCATGCTATATACTATGTGGCTGCTATATACATACATACATATATATTCTAGAATACCTAATGCGTTAGAATCGGGCCACCATCTAGTAAAAATATAATGGTGGCGGGAGCTCATGGAATGCTCCCAGACCCCCAAGAGTTAAATATTTTTATGTACTTGTACAGTACAGACCAAAAGTTTGGACACACATTCTCATTTAAAGATTTTTCTGCATTTTAATGACTATGAAAATTGTAAATTCACACTGAAGGCATCAAAACTATGAATTAACACATGTGGAATTATATACTTATCAAAAAAGTGTGAAACAACTGAAAATATGTTTTATATTCTGGGTTCTTCAAAGTAGCCACCTTTTTCTTTGATGACTGCTCTGCACAGTCTTGGCATTCTCTTGATGAGCTTCAAGAGGTAGTCACCGGAAATGGTCTTCCTACAATCTTGAAGGAGTTCCCAGAGTTGCCTTCACTCTGCGGTCCAGCTCACCCCAAACCATCTCTTTTGGGTTCAGGTCCGGTGACTGGAGGCCAGGTCATCTGGCCTAGCACCCCATCACTCTCCTTCTTGGTCAAATAGCCCTTACACAGCCTGGAGGTGTGTTTGGGGTCATTGTCCTGTTGTAACATAAATGATGGTCTAACTAAACGCAAACAGGATGGTATAGCATGACGCTGCAAGATGCTGTGGTAGCCATGCTGGTTCAGTATGCCTTCAATTTTGAATAAATCTCCAACAGTGTCACCAGCAAAGCACCCCCACACCCTTACACCTCCTCCTCCATGCTTCATGGTGGGAACCTGGCATGTAGAGTCCATCTGTTCACCTTTTCTGTGTCGCACAAAGACACTGTGGTTGGAACCAAAGATCTCAAATTTGGACTCATCAGACCAAAGCACAGATTTTCACTGGTCTAATGTCCATTCCTTGTGTTCTTTAGCCCAAACAAGTCTGTTCTGTTTGTTGCCTGTCCTTAGCAGTGGTTTCCTGGCTGCTATTTTACCATGAATGCCTGCTGCACAAAGTCTCCTCTTAACAGTTGTAGAGATGTGTCTGCTGCTAGAACTTTGTGGCGTTGACCTGGTCTCTAATCTGAGCTGCTGTTAACCTGTGATTTCTGAGGCTGGTGACTCAGATAAACTTATCCTCAGAAGCAAAGGTGACTCTTGGTCTTCCTTTCCTGGGGTGGTCCTCATGTGAGCCAGTTTTTTTGTAGCGCTTGATGGTTTTTGCAAATTCACTATGGGAAACTTTCAAAGTTTTCCAAATTTTTCGGACTGATGGACCTTCATTTCTTAAAGTAATGATGGCCACTCGTGTTTCTTTACTTAGCTGATTTTTTCTTACTATAATACAAATTCTAACAGTCTATTCAGTAGGACTATCAGCTGTGTATCCACCAGACTTCTGCTCAACACAACTGATGGTCCCAAACCCATTTATAAGGCAAGAAATCCCACTTATTAAATCAGACCGGGCACACCTGTGAAGTGAAAACCATTTCCGGTGACTACCTCTTGAAGCTCATCAAGAGAATGCCAAGAGTGTGCAAAGCAGTCATCAAAGCAAAAGGTGGCTACTTTGAAGAACCTAGAATATAAGACATATTTTCAGTTGTTTCACACTTTTTTGTTAAGTATATAATTCCACATGTG
Organism: Ranitomeya imitator; assembly: GCF_032444005.1. Lineage (NCBI taxonomy): Eukaryota > Metazoa > Chordata > Amphibia > Anura > Dendrobatidae > Ranitomeya > Ranitomeya imitator. Next base: position 816,284,463 of record NC_091283.1, read on the forward strand.
TTAATTCATAGTTTTGATGCCTTCAGTGTGAATTTACAATTTTCATAGTCATGAAAATACAGAAAAATCTGTAAATGAGAAGGTGTGTCCAAACTCTTGGTCTGTACTGTATGTGGAACAGGTAAAATACCCCCTTGGGCTGCAGTTAGCTGGGACAGGGTTAACTGATGTGGCCAGCCTAGATGGAAGGGGGAACTGAGTGTTAGAAACAGAGGCAGGAAGTGACCATTACTTAATGCAAGGGCAGCAGTGAGTACGCAGTGGGACTTTTGGGCTGCTAGGGACAACGTGAGACTAATACATTCGGGGCAGCAGATTGTTATAAATACCTTTTGTGTGATTCCGTCTAATGGCCAAGGGCAACCTCGAGATGGATGTCAGGGGCCAGGGGCGCACACAGCTTATGAAGCTACAGGAAAGGATGGACTCAGACCACAAGGGGTGGAAGGTATTGCAATCCAGAAATGCTCCTAGAGGTGAGGAAGATCCCCAAGTGCTAGGAAAGCCAGGGAGGGGGATATGCCACCTATCCCGAGAACCAGGGCTAAAGTTGTATCTGGTACCTGCGGGAAAGATGACAATCCATGGGGCCTTATCCTTTAAACATGTTTGTAAATAATGTACAGACTGCCATTTTCTAACTAAAAGTTTGGTGTTTGTTAACCACGTGTCTCCTGGATTGTTTGCTGCCCTGGTTCCAGAAGAGGGATTCCTGGACTCAGAAGAGGCCTGCAGGCTAGAAGTAAGTGGGAAGCATCACATACACAGCAGAGCACCAGGACTGAGACACCCCTTGTCTGCAGGATGCCAGAGCGAGTGGGGACTGAAGCTCGCCCACGACTACCTCACTTGGGCATCTTACACATATGTAGCAAATCCTAAATTATCAGACAAGGAAGATGTTATGATGCAGAAAACTAACGTTTAAAGGGAACACTGCAGATATAGGGTTAATATGGTGATTAATAGCGTTAAGGTCACCGGTTGTACATCTCCTGGGAGAAAATGAACTTTATTAATCCTAGGAGGCACAAACTTTCAGTCATAAAGGCATGCCGACATGGCTACAGTACACACTGAGCGGCAGCTGTGAGCTTTCCCCAGCACTTACACCATATTACAAAGCAGTGGGCGGCCAATGCTGATAGGAGAAGTAGATAAGAACACATACACAGTGATTGACCTCATTCATTTATTTATTCTTGTTTTTTCATTGCTGTTTATTCAGAAATCAATAAGGCAGAGATAGTAAAAAACATTTCTGTCCAGTCCTCTCGGTTGTTGGCTAGCTCACCATTTTGCCATATGATCCTGAAAAGCTAACATAAAGAAAAACGTGTCATACAACTTTCAAGCCATTTTTTAAAATTCTGTAGATCAACTTAAGCAAAAAACATCTAAAAAAAAAAAACTAATCGCTCACAAAATTGTCACAAATGTAAACACTTTATAGTCTGTTTCATACTTTATTATGGGCTTTAAAAGGAACCTGTCACCATAAAACTGCAGACCAATCTCCTGACACCATATTATAGAGCAGGGGGAGCTGAGCAGACTAATATATAGTTTTATGGGAAAAGAATCAGTATAACCGGTGTATTAATCATCTAAGCCTCTGGATTTTCTGTGATTTTTAGTCCAGTGGGAGGTCCTATCAGCGACTGACATCTATCTCAGCATTCACTACTATACAAAGACAGCTGTCAGTCATTGATAGGACCAAAAATCACAAAAAGAGCAGAGGAATAAATAATTAAATGTCTGGATATAGTGAATCTATTCTCACAAAATGATATATCAATCTGCTTTAGTTGAACCTGTTCTATAAAATGGTGCCAGCAGATTGGTCTGCATTTTCCCTTTAAATCTTTTGCGATGTTGGGTGTAATAGTACGCCCATGTCGGCCTTCCCCTTTCTATTCCGGTGTACTAAGGAGTCCATTTTCTTGAGATTCTCCTGCTGCATAAAGAAGGGTCCCTGTTGCCCGCACTAGTTATGGCAGAGGAGACAAACCTTTTAAAGTGCAATATAGTCACAATATTTTTGTCCAAAAAAGCTCAAATGAATTATACCATGGAACACTATATGAAAAACATGCTGCAGAATCCGGTGTGTAAAACCAGCCTTAAAGCATTAATAACTGTTATGACAGTATCATTCCATTTTAGATAATGGCCTTCACTGCTTGCAGAACGCGCTCATCTCATAAAAGCAAATGCATCTGGAAGTGGTTAAAGATGAAGCAATGTTTACTTGCTCCAGTCTTACAAGGCAACAGGGATTCAATATGGTTTATTAAAATGATGGGATGACCCAAGCTACGCACGGAATGGAGAAAATAATGTCCTGCTGTTTATTTTACACTTTGTGACATTTCTCAATTCATTGTTTGGCGGTTCATCTAATAGACTGGTGCCTCCCTGCAGTATTATAGCGCGTCATAAAAGTGTCAAGTAATGAATTCATACCACTATGGAGTTCCTATCCCATAAATCTTGAATGAAGTGCCAGATCCAGGGCTGGCCATATTGCGGTGGGTGTCATTGTAATAGGTGGTTTCTTAAAATAAAGAAGTCGGAAGAATAAGCGAGGGGCTCGATGGAAATAAATGTCAAGGCTGCGAGTGAAGTGTTTGCTCTAATTATTCTGCTGGAGATCACCGTGAGATTAAAACATGAAGGGCAAAATATTACTCCCCAAAACAGTTTACACCAGGTATGATTCTCACTTATTGCATTTTGTAGAAAATATTGACATTAAATGTTTATATATAAACTGTAATCTCATTGATACTGTTGGATGTTTTCTACATTTGATCTGGTCATTGTCTTGTTCTTCAGATCAATATTACAGGAGCAATTTGTTTATTTAAAAAGTAACTAAACAGTAAAATAATTTCAATATATTGTAATTCCTTGTAAAGATTATTGATCGGAGGAGATCCACGACCTCAGACCACATCCAGTCGCACAAACTAAACCATTGGGCTTAGCTTACGTTCGAGTATTGAATGGGTTACAAATAGCGTTGAGCGAGAATACTCTTTACTCGGGTTTCCCCGAGCTAGCTCGGGTGATCTCCGAGTATTTGGATGTGCTCAGAGATTAAATTTTTGTTGCCGTAGATGCATGACTTGCAGCTGCTAGACAGGCTGATTACGTGTGGGAATTCCCTAACAAACAGGCATCCCCCACATGTATTCAGGTTGTCTAGCAGTAGCAAATCATGCAGCTGCGGCGATGAAAACTAAATCGGGAAAACCCGAGTAACGAGTATACTCGCTCATCACTAGTTACAAAGAAAGAATTTGTGGGTTTTTTTTGTTACCTTTCATTTTGGTTTTGCAGTATTCATTGCCTGTTTTTTTTTTTTTTTTCGCCTAATTCTTCATGGCTCATGAATTTTTGCACAAAATGAAAAATCATCTTTATTTTTATCTTTATATAGTGCAAAAACACGTTGTAAATTTTTGCAAAATGGCACAAAAATTGCTGACATGCATAAAATCAATCCGGTGGGGAAGTTGAGTATACTGAAAGCTGCTTAAAGGGACACTGTCACCTGAATTTGGAGGGAACAATCTTCAGCCATGGAGGCGGGGTTTTTGGGTGTTTGATTCACCCTTTCTTTACCCGCTGGCTGCATGCTGGCTGCAATATTGGATTGAAGTTCATTTTCTGTCCTCCGTAGTACATGCCTGCACAAGGTAATCTTGCATTGTGCAGGCATGTACTATGGAGGACAGAGAATGAACTTCAATCCAATATTGCAGCCAGCATGCAGCCAGCGGGTAAGGAAAGGGTGAATCAAACACCCAAAAACCCCGCCTCCATGGCTGAAGATTGTTCCCTCCAAATTCAGGTGACAGTGTCCCTTTAACATGGTCACATACAGACTATGGAAAATTAAATTTACTGTGAACATATATTACCTTAAAATTACTCTTTATTAAATACAATTGTTAAAAGACACCAACCCAGTGAGACCAATTGGTTAGATACCAAAATGTAAATATAGACCAATAATGACCTATAGAACCCTACAATAAACCTAATCTTTAACCTGCCTGGCAGTGGAGGTTGGCACCCTAAGAGCATGATTTTTTGACACCCCCACTCACCAATGACTATCCCTCACTTCCCTAGATGATCCGGTAATGACCCTAGATGAAAGAAAAGGAATGAAAAAACAATTACAAAATGGCAGATCAATAAAGTAATACCCTACAGGTATCACACAAATATATGATAAACATTGTAAAACTAGGCATCCAGCCCTATGACAATTTCTCTGAATAGAATCTTGATTCCAGGCTTATAGAATGATAGTAAGCCCCAAAATCCACCATATATATTTAATTTCAAATGGTATAAATGAACCGTAGACTTATCATAGACAGGATGCGCCCAAACGCATTTCCCCATTATCATGGTTCATCAGGAGGCCCAATCGATGTTGGCGATGCCAATGATACAGGATGCCATGCTAGAATAGAAAGCTTTGTATCTTATGAGTCTACTATCTTTAAGGAGTAAGACCCCTGAAATGGTGCCACCTCCGCCTTTTTCTTGCTTACTTAAGCTGCAGAGCTCATATCCTATATATCACACGTGACTGTTGCAGCCAAACAATGCTCTCCATAGTCACTAAGAGCGGTGATTGGCTGCAGTAATCACATGGGGTATACAGTTGTGGCGGTGCTTAGGGAGGTAGCCGCAGGCAAGTATCATTTGTTCGACATCCCGACACATTACAGTGGGTCCTGGCTGTGTGTTAGTGTTGTGATGGCCTTGTGCCAGTGCAGACCTCCGGTAGCTAATGGTATCCGCTGGCCAGGCCCATGAATTCCATAGATTAGTAAAGAAGACTTCTGTTCAAGCATGAGAACTTTACTGAACTTGATGAGGGTTATATGCAAGGGATAGTGCACAGTCTTAAGCACATTTCATTCACAGCAAGACGTCTTTGCACAGACATCATTCTTCCACTGTAATCTGCTCAAGGGTCGGTATAGCACACTATTTTGCTCTTTTTCATCACAGCCCTGCTTGTCGCCGCAGTACAGTTCATCTAGTTTCTCTACAACCACTCCTCGGCTTCGCGTCTCATCAGAATGGACGCGCTGGATCTACCACTCAGAACTCTCACTAATCCCACAGTCTCAGTCCTCTTTTGGTCCATACCTTTAGTGTTTATGAAGCTCAGGGTTTCTTGTGACACATCATCCTATCCAAGGATCCCTTTACGGTAGAGGGCTACTCTGACTCTTCTGTCAGGTCCTATTCACGCTACCTCATCATCCAGTCGTCTCCATTGCTGTAGTCCACGCAAACGGTAGCACTGAACACTTGTCAATACTTCAGACTCTATCTCCTCTCTGACTAACGTCAGGAAGTTGGTCACTTTCCCTAGAACTAAGCCCTCCCCCTGTGGGCTGGTCCCAAGATTACCTCTCTCCCTGACCTTTTCACCTCTATTCTATGTACACACTACGTTTTGTCCTAATTCATAAGCGGGGAGGTCTGGCATGTGATGCTGGAATGGCGGGGAGTAAATAAGTGAGTATACTGTACTGTATATGTACTATATACATTACTTACTTTTTTGCTACATTGGTGACTGCAGGCGGATTTCACTATAACATAGAAACCCCCTTTAATTGTTTTGTGTTAAATAAACATATTAAAAACCACTTTAATTGACAATAGATGTATTGTATTGTATTTGTATCAGCATTAGCTCCTTCAAGATCTGTTTTTTTGCTTCAGGCATCCGACATCTTTAGGTCTTAAGAAAAAAGTTCTTCATGATTCGTCCAATCTGTTGTTTGTCATTAGGTTTCTGGAGAGCCAGATTGGAGAATGGATGCACAAAGTAAAAAATGCATCCGTTTTACAATCTGTTTATGTTTTACTTTGTCTTTGAAGAGTATAAAATGTACACAGCTGATTATCATGTTTCTTATTCCTTTTAGTGAATGTTTTCGGGAAGAGGATAGTAAGAACTTTCCATTTCAGTCACCTTTAAACCTCAAATTTAAACTACTTATACACTCAGCAGAATTATTAAAAAAGTGATTTTTTTTGGACCATATCATCACTTTTAAGCAGATTTTCTAACTGCTGTATAAACATGAATGCTGATTAGATGAAGCAGATCAGGTGATGTGTATGATGTGTATTTGTGCGACTACCAAACATTTGAGAAGAATCAAACATGAAGCGACCAGAAACCCATTATCCTCCAGTGCTGTCATGTTCCAGAACTGCAACCTTCTCGGAAGTCCATAAGTACAAGATGTTCAGTGTTCAGAGACATGGCCAAGGTAAGGAAGGCTTAAACCCAAACGCCACTGAACAAGACATAGAAATGTCAAGACTGGGCCAAGAAATATCTGAAGACAGGTTTTTCTAAGGTTTTATGGACTGATGAGATGAGAGTGACTCTTGACGGACCAGATGGATGGGTCCGTGACTAGATCAAATCACCACTTCTACTCAGATGCCAACAAAGTGGGGATTGGGGTGTTACTATGGGCTGGGATTATTGAAGATGAGCTAGTTGAACCTTTTCGGGTTGAAGATGGACTCAAAAATCAACTACCAAACATTCTGCCAGTTTTTAGAAGACACTTTCTTCAATCAGTGGTACGGGTAAAAGTCTGCATCTTTCAAGAAATCCCTTAATTTTCCACAGGACAATGCTCCAATGCAACATTGAAGTCTCCACTGCTCGGCTGCTAGTAAAGGCCTTAAATATGAAAAAATAATGACACACCTCCTTCCTCAATTGACCCAAACATTGGTGAGAATTTATGGCCATTCTTACATGGGGGATTTATGGTGAAGGAACACAGTCACTCTGATCAGTATCTTGACGGCTGTGGTTGGTGCTGCCCAAAAAGTCGATCATCAACAGATTAATAAATGGACAAACTTCATGGATGGAGCTTATGATTGTTAGTGTACAGAAGGGTGGATAAATTGGTCACTGAGATAGTAAGAAATCTATTTTTTTACATTTTGAGCTGAATGGTTATTATACTCACTGTAGCAGATAAAAATAAACAATTGAGATGGGCAAATTTATATTTTTTCATTTAGTTGCATATTACATACAGTAGTTACAAATTAATTCTACAGACATCAATATTCTTCTAAGAAAGATAAAACCTCACTTTTAGTTTCCTAAATATTCAGGTTTATTAACCTTCTGAATTGATCAACAGCACTGGAGTTGTTCAATAATAAAAGTAATCATCAAGAATACAAATTGCCTAATAATTGGGCTTACAGTGTACAGTCTTATGTGAGACTTAACCCCTATACAAATGATGCAATGGAATGGAACTGAAAGGGAGAAGATACAGATTAGATATTAGAAAAAAAAAACATTTTGACAGTAAGGGTGATCAATGAGTGGAATAGACTGATACGAGAGGTGGCGAGTTCTCCTTCAATGGAAGTCTTCAAATAGAGGCTGGACAGACATCTGTCTGAGATGGTATAGTAAAACCTGCATTGATCAGGGTGTTGGACACCAATGACTCTGGAGGTCCCTTCCAACTTTATCATTCTATGATTCTTTGATTCTATGATTGCTTGATACCTGTAGTGTTGATTTCTGGATTTCACTACTTTACTTTTACATAAAAAAAACAACATTTTATTAAATATGAAAATGAGTGTATCAATCTGCAGAGGATCAACTTCGAGTTGAGTTTCCTGAAATTCATAGTTTTACGCAAGTTCAAATCCATTGTATTCCACACACTGCTCAAGCATCAAAGAGCAGGTTGGTTACATTTTCTGCAGTTGCGTATGCTTTCCCATAGTCTCTCTCACCACTGCCCATTGTTTCTGAGCAATTAAACGATTTCCAGTATTTTGGTTCATAGCAAATTTATTCAACATGAATGGAGTTTCTAGAAAAACAATCCACTCATCTGTACTAATTTTTTTTATTTCACAATAAAATGGAGAAAATTGCTCGGTAAACACCTGAGCCATAATTTTTTCCTAGCAGTCTATTACACTTAAATCTGAGCAGAAAAATGGCATCAAATACTCACCATGGACATTTAAACTTTCAACTTCACGAAACTTTAAAAGTAAAGACAAATCATTCCCCATTCTTGTAATGGCCAATAATAATAAGATGAGAAAATACACAAAGGTTCCCAGGATATTACTTGAAATGGAAAAAAATTCTTTATTTTACTGTATCCCTCAAGTGGGGACTAGAAGGAAATAATCGGCTGTTTTCACGACATGCTGGCAGGGAAGAATTGCAGAACAAATTGTTTTATGGCAGACCATGCAAATCTTCTGCACAATACTGTTTTACCATTGGAATTGAGCCCTTATCTTCACACCCACAGCCGTCTTCCAGGACAATTTTGTAGCTTTCCTCAGATAACCGATGTGCACTGAACACGTGTCAGCCAGAGTTATTCATCATATAACAGATTCCTTTGGACAGGTTACCTGCTTGATAGACAGAAGCAATATTCTCGAGAACAAGGCAGGCTAACACTAGGAAACCTCATAACATTGCACAGCAAGGTAAACAGTTTTTAGTTTGATTTTCCTAAAGTGTTAATGACGTATCACGCGTCGTATGCAGAGCAATAAGACAAAATCAGAAGGGTGAAATACACAGTTTCTTCTTACTTCCGCAGTCTGATCCTACAAGAGGATTGCCAGTGAAATGATGGTCTCTTTGGTGCAGAAGCACCTTTTAATTTCTTAGGGCGCAGTCAGATGGCCGTATAACATGAACGACGATCGCATCTCAGTGAATGGACTGGCCAGCGGCTCTCCTGACCTGAGCGGGACAGCTAGATAGAAATACATGCCGTCACGCTTGGTTCAGGAGTGACGCCAGCCAGTCCGAGCATTGTGATCTGATCATCATCGTCTTTGTCAAAAGGCCATCAGACTGCTCCCTTTAGGTCTGACCCTACTGATGCAAAGGCAGTGTCATACTCTACACCAATATCCAGAAGGATTCAGAAGCCATGAAATACTTATGAACTGCCACTCATACATGTAGCATTCAATGGTGGAGGCTGTTAAATATGCCTATTTCACACATTTATTTAATCAGGACTCTTTACCAGATGCGATACTCTTAAAGAAAAATGTCATGATATTTTCATAAAAAATGTAGTGGTTTATTGGATTGTCCACAAAAAAACACATTGCAGCAAAACATAAAATACGTGAAGTAGTTACAAAGAGATTGTCCATTTGTTCATATCAAAGTTTGTTCCCCATCTTTCCTGAGATTCTGAATGGTAAAAGGCATCTGTTCCTGTCATGGAGTATGGTAGAAGTCTTTATAAGCACAGCTACCAGCTGTTCATTCCGTCTGTCTGGAGTCTGCAGAGAGTGAAGGTGACATCCACCTATGACTGCCCCCCACGTGATTATATATATGTCCCATAGAACACGTGTTCTCTCTATATGGTGTTAACTTTTACTCTGAGCTAAATATACAGGAATAGCACATGTAATGTCAGCAAAAGGCAATGTGCTCAGTACAGAATTCAGTAATTAATAATTAATATTTAACAGAGGCTGATTAGTTTTATGCTTGTATATAGATATTCACAATATTTAAAGGCAACCTCTCTTGTTTTGCGTGCAGTTTGATATGTAGATAGCACAGAATAGAGATGGAGAAGCTGAGAAGAATCATGTATCTGTTTGTTGGAAAGTACTCAGAAAAATTTATTTTTCATTCATTGAAATCCCTGGGGTTGTATATATAGGAGTCCAGTGGGCGGTCCTACTAGCGACTGACAGCTATCGCCGCATGCACAGTCATCCAGGAAAGACTGTAAATCACTGAACAGGACCACCCATGACACTCATATGTAGACAAACACCAAGGATTTCAATGATTAAAAAGTAAGAGTAAAATCCGTGTATGAAGACTCTCCTGCTACATCGGCAACGTTTACTTGGATAACCCCTTCTCAATCCATATGTTTCCCGCTTTTAAAATAACATTTATACTCACCTCCGGTGCTAACACTATTCCAGTGGTGTTGGCACTGTCTCTCCCGGGGACTGGTTACCACTCATCTTCGGACTTATGATATACAGTACATCCAGAGGAAGAGAGCAGCCGCCAAATTGACTTTTTATTTTTTCTGGACAGTTTATCAAAAAATAATGGACACACAATATTTTTTCACGGACACATTGGAAAACCATAATATATCATTATGATTATAAGTCACACATGTCTACAGCCCATGATTCTGATATGAAGACATCAGCTGTATTCAATGTAAGTTGTAAAATGATGAAAAATACAGTAAAAATGCTCAGCTTCAAGAAAATCATGGACGCCTTAACTTTGTTTTACTAATGAGGCAAAAAAGTGACTTAGTTTTTCAGACTGTTATGGATGGTTAACAACCCTGCATGCACACATTATAGTCTTCTATGGGGCTTATTCACATATCTTTGCTTTTCTCTTTCACAGATTTGACAGTCTGCAAAAAATATACCATTGTATATCTGTTGTTGATATGATCAACAACACAGATTCAAATGAATAGGTCGGTGCTCCAGGGTAGGACTGTAGGCAAATTCTTATCATGGTGCCCTGGGCCAGAGAAACCAAGAAAAGACCTGGCCACAGGCCGCCCCAAAGCACAAAAAATGTTCCTCATCATAGAGACAGAGTGAGAGAGAGACAGTTTGTGATTTGGTGTATGCATGATTCTCATCCTCTGGATGTTTTTCAATCAAAGCACTCTCCTTCGCTAGGCCGAATCATATCTATGGTCAGCGCAGTAAGTTTATTTTGTTTCATCCGTTTTATTTTATGCAACTGTATATGCTGCATATTTTTTATAAACACTGCCTATTGTTTTGTATGAAATATAAAATGTAATAGTTCTGTTCCTTTTGTTCTGTAACCTGCACCCTGAAGCCTGTATAAAATACGGCTGGTGGTGGCAGCAAGTAGTAGTCTGGGGTTATAATGAAGTTCGCAGTGACTGTATCGGGGGTATATACATATATTTTATGCGTTGAAATCCGAGGTGTATATAACATATGCTCACCTTTAACTTCTCGATAACCAGCCTATTAGTGGGAACAACCTGCTCCCTCTTCCTTTGATTGTCAGTCAATCGCATAATTGCCCGGATGATAGGGGGCAACAGAGAGCTGAGAGCTCCCAAGATAACAGCGGATGGATCTGCGCAACTTCCCAGGCTGCAATCTTTGACAATTTGATGGCAGCAGTGAGATTTTGGGATATATAAATACAGTACATATATATATATATTAGATATATATATGTCTATATCTATCTATCTATATATATACATATATATATATCTATAATATAACGCTTGGAGCGTCACTCTGTCCGAAGCCTTTATAGACTGCGCAAGCGCCGGCGCAGTCTGGACCCCACAGAGTGACGCTCCCAGGAGATTGCGGTATGCGTAAACACTGAACTCACACCGCAATCTCCACCGGAGAGGCAGGGACGTGCCAGGAGGGTAAGTATATTCACCTGTCCCCCGTTCCAGCGTTGCGTGCGGCTCCGTCTCCCGGGTCCTCTGCCTGTGACGTTTTTATATATATCGCAGCAGCATACGGGGCATATAATACAATGGAGCATCTTATGGGGCCATCAACCATAATGGAGCAGTGTACGGGGCATATAATACCATGGAGCATCTTATGGGGCCATCAACCATAATGGAGCAGTGTACGGGGGCATATAATACCATGGAGCATCTTATGGGAGCCATCAACCATAATGGAGCAGTGTACGGGGGCATATAATACCATGGAGCATCTTATGGGGCCATCAACCATAATGGAGCAGTGTACAGGGGCATATAATACCATGGAGCATCTTATGGGTCCATCAACCATAATGGAGCAGTGTACGGGGGCATATAATACCATGGAGCATCTTATGGGGCCATCAACCATAATGGAGCAGTGTACAGGGGCATATAATACCATGGAGCAACTTATGGGTCCATCAACCATAATGGAGCAGTGTACGGGGGCATATAATACCATGGAGCATCTTATGGGTCCATCAACCATAATGGAGCAGTGTACGGGGGCATATAATACCATGGAGCATCTTATGGGGCCATCAACCATAATGGAGCAGTGTACAGGGGCATATAATACCATGGAGCAACTTATGGGTCCATCAACCATAATGGAGCAGTGTACGGGGGCATATAATACCATGGAGCATCTTATGGGGCCATCAACCATAATGGAGCAGTGTACGGGGGCATATAATACCATGGAGCATCTTATGGGGCCATCAACCATAATGGAGCAGTGTACGGCGCATATACTATGGAGCATCTTATGGGGGCTATAAACCTTCATGGAGCAGTGTACGGCGCATATACTATGGAGCATCTTTTGGGGGCCATAAACCTTTATGGAGCAGCGTATAGGGCATATGGATGGGAGCAGCAAATTACAGAATGGGGGCGCAGGATGGGAGCAGCACATGACAGAATAGGGCAGCACATGACAGAACGGGGGTGCAGGATGGCAGCAGCACATGACAGAATGGGGTGCAGGATGGGAGCAGCACATGACAAGATGGGGGCGCAGGATGGGTGCAGCACATGTCAGAATGGAGGCACAGGATGGGTGCAGCACATGTCTGAATGGGGGCGAAGAATGGGGTCGCAGGATGGAGCAGCTTATGACAGGATGGGGATGCAGGATGGAGCAGCTTATGACAGGATGGGGACGCAGGATGGAGCAGCACATGACAGGATGGGGATGCAGGATGGAGCAGCACATGACAGGATGGGGATGCAGGATGGAGCAGCACATGACAGGATGGGGAGGCAGGATGGAGCAGCACATGACAGGATGGGGACGCAGGATGGAGCAGCACATGACAGGATGGGGACGCAGGATGGAGCAGCACATGACTGGATGGAGACCATATACCAATATAAATGCTCGCCACCCGGGCGTAGAACGGGTTCAATAGCTAGTATATATATACACATATACAAGAAAAACAGGTGTTACACTGAGAGTAAAAATGAACAAGAATCAAAGGTGAAAAAATATCGGAAAAACTCCGGTAAGAAGAAAAAAGTGCACATCTGAATGAGGTCAAAAAAGTGCACTTTATAATCTTTGGACAATCAAACAAATTATAATTTGGCATGACTTTTCCTGGAGAGATGAGTGCTAATATCAAATATTTAATGTTTTGCAATTCATATAGAGTTTTTGATCTCTTGATGTGGAGTGACTTGCAACAAAACTATGAAACCCGGGTGTACAATTGCACCAAAACCATGTGTGACACAATCATTCAATGAAAAAATAGCCTGGAAATGTCATTAGCTAGATGCGCCGTTTATTCATTTTTGTAAGCAGCTAACAAGACATTTAAATTTGAAAGTGTCATCTCAAGAAATATTGGAGGAACTGGGGAAACTGGGAGCTCAGATTTAAAGCTTTTGTAGGATTGGTATCAAGAGTTTTGAAGCACGTGTAATTTGTATGATAGTTAATCACGTAGGGCTGTGATACCGCTAATGCAGATCTCATCTCCTGTTGTTATCATCAATCAGAAAATAAATGGGAGTAGAATCACCACAGGGAAGATGTTGTAGTAAGAGCTTGGAAGCTGCGCTGCTAAACTTCAGATTCAAAGCAAGAACTCAAGTAATGCTATTTCTTCTTCACTTACTTACAATTGTAATTCAGCAGCAATAGGTATTTGATTTAGAGGGTTATGGTCCTTCTAACGGCCTCCTTGGCTGGTAAAACCCATCACTATTGGAAATCATGTAGGAGATTTTGCATTGAGGCTCATGAGTAGAGATGAGCAAACTTTTTCAGAAAACGTTCGCCAATCTCAAATTTGGCATAAACGTAGCACATTCGGATTCGTGTTTGGTTTCCCGAGCATTTTGCCTCAAAGTCAGCAAAATACAGTCACAGATCGGTAAATGACCGAATTTCCAGTAATTCTTTTGTTAGGACTTTGACTAGGATAGTGGTTCTGTATGATGAACGAGGGGGACGTGTTTTATGAGGGGAAGGAGTGTGTATAGGTCAGAAGAGCAGCAGAGCGACATTTATTTTAAAAATTAACGTAATGTGTGTACATTCCAGCAGCCAGTCAGAGAGCAGAATGCATCCACAATGTCTAGACACAAAAGCTTCTGTCATTGGCTCCCAAAGTCACATGTCCCTCTCCATAAAAAAATCGGACCTGTTGTTTTGCTGGAGCCATTTAATCAATGTAATAGCTCAGAGAGGCTGCTCCTGCTGCTGCAAGTTGTCATATAGTTAGATAGGATCCTGTCCTCTAAGAAAATGACCTTCCAGCATCTAACTAGTTTGGGCTAATAGTGTTGTGCAGGCAGGTGTCCACATTTCCTACTCAAAATTGTTTGGACTAATACTGTGTTGCAGTCAGGACTCAGGAGGTTCCATTATCATCAACATTGCTATTGCTAATATTGGGGTGCTGCCAGGAGGCTCCATTTGCTGATCAAAATCATTAGAGTTAATAATGGGGTGCAGGCACAAGTCCCCATTTGCTAATTAAAATAGGGCTAATATTGGAGTGCAGCCAGGAGGCACAATTTGCAAAATATTCTCAAAATTCAGAGGAGGAAATAATCTGCACCAATGACCAAAATGTTTTACTGTTGGATCCGGGTCCAGACGAGGTAGGGTCCGAACAGAATCTAGAGTCTCGTTACTAGACGTTTATACCTGGGGTGGAGGTGATATTGATAAGACTCAGATACCTGGGGCACACACGGACTGTACTGTGGTGTCAGGGCAGGAAGAGGAGAAGGGTGACTCTCAGGGCGAGGAGTGGGAGAACAGAGAGGATTATGGTGAGGTTTTAAATCCCACTTGATGCAAACCCAAAGGCACGCTGCTGAGTAGCTCAGCAGAGGAAATGGAGGAGGTGAAAGATGAGGAGCTTGCCGCACAGACACAAATGCAACCACAGCAAGCACTGCATCCTCAGCGATAAATGTGGCTGTGGCCAACACAAGTGGCAAGTTCTGCAGTATGCAGGGGCTGCAAGGTTTGTCTAGCCTGGGCCTTTTTTGAGACTGCAAAGGACAACCCAACTCACATTATCTGCAAACTTTGCAAAAATTACTCAGTAAAGGCAAAAATTGCAGTAATGAACTGGTACATGCGCGATCAGCATGCCTTAGTCTGTGAATCACACTGCACTAAAATGCGGTCTAGCGGGTCTCACCAAGCACCGGTCATCCCATCAACACATCTGCTGCTTCTTCCTCCTCCATCACTGTAGCAAGTGTTCTCACACAGGTCTCGGGCAGCAGAACCTCCATTTATTTACCCTCTAGAGTGAGTGAGAGCCAGTCAGCTGTTACGGAAGTGGAGATGTCTGCTGTTTTTGTTTCACTGATAAGATCACATCTTTCTTGATCCACCATAACATCTCCATCAGCACTCCACTAACAGTTCAGCAGTTTGTCCTGTTCACCCTTCTCCACCCTCTCTCAGCACAGCAGCTATCCCTCAGTTGTGGTCATAAAAAGAATGTTTCCTCCTACACATGTCAAGGCTGAGAGCTTGACCTCCAACATTCCAATCTGTTGGCCACGGAAATGCTGCCTTTCCAGCTGGTGGATAAAGAGGGTTTCAGAAAGTTGATGGACGTCGCAGTCCCCAGTGCATTTCTCTAAGAAATCTATGCCTGCACTACACCAGCATGTCTCAGACATAACCCTTTCCCTAAAAAAATCTATGTTTGCCAGGGGGCATTTCACCACTGACACCTGAATGCGCAAACATTGGCAGGAGCGTTACATCTTGCTGATGGGGCACTGGGTGACTCTTTAAAACTGTGGAGGCAGGCAGGCAATTGGCTGCTCCACAAGTCTTGGAATCGCCAAGGCTTGCGGGACAAACCTCTGTATCTAACACTTCCTCCACAGCTTCTGGCTCCTTCACCTCCTCTAAGGCCTCCACCTCTGCCCTCAACCGCTTCGTTAATAAGGCATGCATTCCAACAGTGCAGAGAGAATAAATCCCACATCTGTACTTAGCAGCCGGGGCTCACCGCAATCAGGCAGTGTTTAAATTAATATGCCTTGGAGATCGCAGTCACACAGCTGAAGAGTTGTGGACAGCTCTCCAGGCTGAGTTTGAGCAATGGCTGTCTCCACTAAACCTGGAGCCAGGGAAGGCCATGTGTCATAATGGTGAGAACCAGGTGGCAACACTATGCCTAGGCTAACTTACACATGTGTTTTGCATCGCTCACATCCTCAACCTAGTGGTGCAGCAATTTCTCTGTCACTATCCCAGCCTGGATGCGCTGCTGCAGAAAGCATTTGCGCTAATTTCGCACCCTGCAAGTCATCAACTTCCATCAGTATGGTTGAATCGTTTGATATGCAATCTGGCGACATGGTGGAATTCTACTCTGCATTTGTTGCAGTGACTGTGGCAGCAGCAACGAGCCCTGGTGCAGTTTGTCCTTTTGCATAGCCTTGGCCCATGCAGTCCAGACATAGTGCAAATCAGGCTTGTGGAGTGGGCCCAGATAAAGGACCTCTGCACCCTTCTGCACAGTTTTGAAATGGCTACTAGGTGGTTAGCGCTGATGATGCCATCATCAGCATCATTATTCCGGTCATCTACATGCTGGAGCACACTTTGAAAAGTCTGCGGGAGGAGGTGGTGGTGCCAGAGGAAGAGGTGGATGCAGATGAGGATGCAGAAGAGATAACAATATCTCTAAGTTCTGGACTGTTGGCGCAAAGGCAGATGCCATGAGAGGGTGGATTACAGCGATCGAGGGGAGTTCTGTTGTGAATTCTGTGGCAGAGCTCCCTCCTGTGGTCACAAGTGGTACTTCGGCTGATTCTCTCTGTAAGCTTCCGTTGGTGGAGGGAAGTGGTACTGCGGCTTCTGAGTTTCCTCCCTCAGGTGATGTGGTGAGGTCGTTAGGTGCTGCTCTACTTAACTCCTTTGATCCTGGCTTCCTGTCAATGTTCCAGTATTGGACTTGTTTTCCTCCTGGATCGTTCCTGTGGCCTGCTGCTCTGCATAGCTAAGTTTTCCTTTGCTATTTTGTTTGCTTTTCTTCTGTCCAGCTTATCTATTTGTTTGCTGGAAGCTCTGGGACGCAGAGGGTGTACCTCCGTGCAGTTAGTTCAGTACGGAGGGTCTTTTTGCCCCCTTTGCGTGGTTTTTAGGGTTTTGTGTTGACCGCAAAGATACCTTTCCTATCCTCACTCTGTTCAGAAAGTCGGGCCTCACTTTGCTAAATCTATTTCATCTCTACGTTTGTCTTTTCATCTTACTCACAGTCATTATATGTGGGGGGCTGCCTTTTCCTTTGGGGTATTTCTCTGAGGCAAGGTAGGCTTATTTTCTATCTTCAGGCTAGCTAGTTTCTCAGGCTGTGCCGAGTTGCATAGGTAGCGTTAGGCGCAATCCACGGCTGAGTTCCCACGTCTCAGAGCTCGTTCTATGTTTTTGGATTATTGTCAGATCACTGTATGTGCTCTGACCTCTATGTTCACTGTGGTACTGAGTTGTCTAATCATAACAGTACAGGAAGCCAAAGTACTAATGATTCTCACTAGAGGGAAAAAAGAAGTTCTGAGACCATTTTTTTTTCTCTGCACTGTGTTTTGCCTTTTTTTTCCCCTAGACATTTGGGTGGTTCAGGACACAGGTGTAGCAATGGACATTAGAAGTCTGTCTTCATGTGTGGATCAGCTCTCGGCAAGAGTACAAAAGATTCAAGACACTATTGATCAGAAATCTATGTTAGAACCAAGAATTCCTATTCCTGATTTGTTTTTTGGTGATAGAACTAAGTTTCTGAGTTTCAAAAATAATTGTAAACTATTTCTGGCCTTGAAACCTCGCTCCTCTGGTGATCCAGTTCAACAGGTTTTGATCATTATTTCTTTTTTGCGTGGCGACCCTCAGGACTGGGCATTTTCTCTTGCGCCAGGAGATCCTGCATTAAGTAATATCGATGAGTTTTTCCTGGCGCTCGGATTGCTGTACGATGAGCCTAATTCTGTGGATCAGGCAGAAAAAAATTTGCTGGCTCTTTGTCAGGGTCAGGATGAGATAGAGTTATATTGTCAGAAATTTAGAAAGTGGTCCGTGCTCACTCAATGGAATGAATATGCGCTGGCAGCTATGTTCAGAAAGGGTCTCTCTGAAGCCCTTAAGTATGTCATGGTGGGATTTCCTATGCCAGCTGGTTTGAATGAGTCTATGTCTTTGGCCATTCAGATTGGTCGACGCTTGCGTGAGTGTAAATCTGTGCACCATTTGGCGGTATTACCTGAGCTTAAACCTGAGCCTATGCAGTGCGATAGGACTTTGACCAGAGTTGAACGGCAAGAACACAGACGTCTGAATGGGCTGTGTTTCTACTGTGGTGATTCCACTCATGCTATCTCTGATTGTCCTAAGCGCACTAAGCGGTTCGCTAGGTCTGCCACCATTGGTACAGTACAGTCAAAATTTCTTCTGTCCGTTACCTTGATCTGCTCTTTGTCATCGTATTCTGTCATGGCATTTGTGGATTCAGGCGCTGCCCTGAATTTGATGGACTTGGAGTATGCTAAGCATTGTGGGTTTTTCTTGGAGTCCTTGCAGTGTCCTATTCCATTGAGAGGAATTGATGCTACGCCTTTGGCCAAGAATAAGCCTCAGTACTGGACCCAGCTGACCATGTGCATGGCTCCTGCACATCAGGAGGTTATTCGCTTTCTGGTGTTGCATAATCTGCATGATGTGGTCGTGTTGGGGTTGCCATGGCTACAAGTCCATAATCCAGTATTAGATTGGAAATCCATGTCGGTGTCCAGCTGGGGTTGTCAGGGGGTACATGGTGATGTTCCATTTCTGTCAATTTCGTCATCCACCCCTTCTGAGGTTCCAGAGTTCTTGTCTGATTACTGGGATGTATTTGATGAGCCCAAGTCCGATGCCCTACCTCCATAGGGATTGTGATTGTGCTATCAATTTGATTCCTGGTAGTAAGTTCCCAAAAGGCCGATTGTTTAATTTATCTGTGCCTGAGCACGCCGCTATGCGCAGTTATGTGAAGGAGTCCCTGGAGAAGGGGCATATTCGCCCGTCATCGTCGCCATTAGGAGCAGGGTTCTTTTTTGTAGCCAAGAAGGATGGTTCGCTGAGACCTTGTATAGATTACCGCCTTCTAAATAAGATCACTGTTAAATTTCAGTACCCCTTGCTGTTGTTATCTGATTTGTTTGCTCGGATTAAGGGGGCTAGTTGGTTCACCAAGATAGATCTTCGTGGTGCGTATAATCTTGTGCGAATTAAGCGAGGCGATGAATGGAAAACTGCATTTAATATGCCCGAGGGTCATTTTGAGTATCTAGTAATGCCATTCGGACTTGCCAATGCTCCATCAGTGTTTCAGTCCTTTATGCATGACATCTTCCGAGAGTACCTGGATAAATTCCTGATTGTGTACTTGGATGACATTTTGATCTTCTCGGATGATTGGGAGTCTCATGTGAAGCAGGTCAGAACGGTTTTTCAGGTCCTGCGTGCTAATTCTTTGTTTGTGAAGGGATCAAAGTGTCTCTTTGGTGTGCAGAAGGTTTCATTTTTGGGGTTCATCTTTTCCCCTTCTACTATCGAGATGGATCCTGTTAAGGTCCAAGCCATCCATGATTGGACTCAGCCGACATCTCTGAAAAGTCTGCAAAAGTTCCTGGGCTTTGCAAATTTTTATCGTCGCTTCATCTGCAATTTTTCTAGTATTGCTAAACCATTGACCGATTTGACCAAGAAGGGTGCTGATGTGGTCAATTGGTCTTCTGCTGCTGTGGAAGCTTTTCAAGAGTTGAAGTGTCGTTTTTCTTCTGCCCCTGTGTTGTGTCAACCAGATGTTTCGCTTCCAGGTCGAGGTTGATGCTTCTGAGATTGGAGCAGGGGCTGTTTTGTCGCAGAGAGGTTCTGATTGCTCAGTGATGAAACCGTGCGCCTTCTTTTCCAGGAAGTTTTCGCCTGCTGAGCGAAATTATGATGTGGGCAACCGAGAGTTGCTGGCCATGAAGTGGGCATTCGAGGAGTGGCGTCATTGGCTTGAAGGAGCTAAGCATCACGTGGTGGTCTTGACTGATCATAAGAACTTGACTTATCTCGAGTCCGCCAAGCGGTTGAATCCTAGACAAGCTCGTTGGTCGTTGTTTTTTGCCCATTTTGACTTTGTGATTTCATACCTTCCGGGCTCTAAAAATGTGAAGGCGGATGCTCTGTCTAGGAGTTTTGTGCCTGACTCTCCGGGTGTATCTGAGCCGGCGGGTATCCTCAAAGAGGGAGTAATTGTGTCTGCCATCTCCCCTGATTTGCGGCGACTGCTGCAAAAATTTCAGGCTAATAAACCTGATCGTTGTCCAACGGAGAAACTGTTTGTCCCTGATAGGTGGACGAATAAAGTTATCTCTGAGGTTCATTGTTCGGTCTTGGCTGGTCATCCTGGAATCTTTGGTACCAGAGAGTTAGTGGCTAGATCCTTTTGGTGGCCATCTCTATCGTGGGATGTGCGTACTTTTGTGCAGTCCTGTGGGATTTATGCTCGTGCTAAGCCCTGTTGTTCTCGTGCCAGTGGGTTGCTTTTGCCCTTGCCAGTCCCGAAGAGGCCTTGGACACATATCTCTATGGATTTTATTTCAGATCTTCCCGTTTCTCAAAAGATGTCAGTCATTTGGGTGGTCTGTGATCGCTTTTCTAAGATGGTCCATTTGGTACCCTGGTCTAAATTGCCTTCCTCCTCTGATTTGGTGCCATTGTTCTTCCAGCATGTGGTTCGTTTACATGGCATTCCAGAGAATATCGTTTCTGACAGAGGTTCCCAGTTTGTTTCGAGGTTTTGGCGAGCCTTTTGTGGTGGGATGGGCATTGACTTGTCTTTTTCCTCGGCTTTCCATCCTCAGACTAATGTCCAGACCGAACGAACCAATCAGACCTTGGAAACATATCTGAGATGTTTTGTTTCTGCTGATCAGGATGACTGGGTGTCCTTTTTGCCGTTGGCTGAGTTCGCCCTTAATAATCGGGCTAGCTCGGCTACCTTGGTTTCGCCATTTTTTTGCAACTCTGGGTTCCATCCTCGTTTCTCGTCAGGACAGGTTGAGTCTTCGGACTGTCCTGGTGTGGATACTGTGGTGGACAGGTTGCAGCAGATTTGGACTCAGGTAGTGGACAATTTGACCTTGTCCCAGGAGAAGGCTCAACGTTTTGCTAATCGCAGACGCTGTGTGGGTCCCCGACTTCGTGTTGGGGATCTGGTTTGGTTATCTTCTCATCATATTCCTATGAAGGTTTCCTCTCCTAAGTTTAAACCTTGTTTCATTGGTCCGTATAGGATTTCTGAGGTTCTTAACCCCTTCCCGACCTTTGACGCATACGCTGCGTCATGAAAGTCGGTGCCATTCCGACCCATGACGCAGCATATGCGTCATGGAAAGATCGCGTCCCTGCAGGCCGGGTGAAAGGGTTAACTCCCATTTCACCCGATCTGCAGGGACGGGGGAGTGGTAGTTTAGCCCAGGGGGGGTGGCTTCACCCCCTCGTGGCTACGATCGCTCTGATTGGCTGTTGAAAGTGAAACTGCCAATCAGAGCGATTTGTAATATTTCACCTAAAAAACTGGTGAAATATTACAATCCAGCCATGGCCGATGCTGCAATATCATCGGCCATGGCTGGAAACACTTATGTGCACCCACCCCACTCCTCCGATCGCCCCCCCAGCCCCCCGATCTGTGGTCCGCTCCCCTCCGTCCTGTGCTCCGCTCCCCCGTCCTCCTGTCCGCTTCCCCGTGCACCAATCACACCCCCCGCGCTCCAATCAAACCCCCCCGCACTCCGATCCCCCCCCCGCACACAGCGACCCCCCCGTGCTCCGATCCACCCCCCCCGCACAGCGATCCCTCACCCCGTGCTCCAATCCTTCCCCGTGCTCCAATCCTCCCTCCCGTGTTCCGATCCACCCCCCCCATGATCCGATCCACCCCCCGTGCTCCGACGCCCCCCCGTGCCCTGATCTCCCCCCCCTTATACTTACCTGGCCGCCCGAGGTCCGTCCGTCTTCTTTCCTGGGCGCCGCCATCTTCCAAAATGGCGGGCGCATGTGCAGTGCGCCCGCCGAATCTGCCGGCCGGCAGATTCGTTCCAGAGTGAATTTTGATCACTGAGATATAACCTATCTCAGTGATCAAAATAAAAAAATAGTAAATGACCCCCCCCCTTTGTCACCCCCATAGATAGGGACAATAAAAAAAATAAAGAATTTTTTTTTTTTTCACTAAGGTTGGGGTAAGAACTAGGGTTAGGGGTAGGGGTAGGGTTAGGGGTAGGGTTAGGGTTAGGGGTAGGGTTAGGGGTAGGGTTAGGGTTAGGGTTAGGGCTAGGGTGAGGGTTAGGGGTAGGGGTAGGGCTAGGGTTAGGGTTAGGGTTAGGGTTAGGGGTAGGGTTAGGGGTAGGGTTAGGGCTAGGGTTAGGGTTTCGGTATGTGCACACGTATTCTGGTCCTATGCGGATTTTTCCGCAGCGGATTTGAAAAATCCACAGTGCTAAACCGCTGCCGATTTATCGTGGATTTACCGCGGTTTTTCTGCGCATTTCACTGCGGTTTTACAACTGCGATTTTCTATTGGAGCAGTTGTAAAACCGCTGCGGAATCCGCAGAAAGAAGTGACATGCTGCGGAATGTAAACCGCTGCGTTTCCGTGCAGTTTTTCCGCAGCATGTGTACAGCGATTTTTGGTTCCCATAGGTTCACATTGAACTGTAAACTCATGGGAAACTGCTGCGGATCCGCAGCGTTTTCCGCAGCGTGTGCACATACCTTTAGAATTAGGCTATGTGCACACGGTGCGGATTGGCCGCTGCGGATCCGCAGCAGTGTTCCATCAGGTTTACAGTACCATGTAAACATATGGAAAACCAAATCCGCTGTGCCCATGGTGCAGAAAATACCGCGCGGGAACGCTGCGTTGTATTTTCCGCAGCATGCCAATTCTTTGTGCGGATTCCGCAGCGTTTTACACCTGTTCCTCAATAGGAATCCACAGGTGAAATCCGCACAAAAAACACTGGAAATCCACGGTAAATCCACAGGTAAAACGCAGTGCCTTTTACCCGCGGATTTTTCAAAAATGATGCTGAAAAATCTCATACGAATCCGCAACGTTGGCACATAGCCTTAGAGTTGGGTTGGAATTAGGGTTGTGGTTAGGGTTAGGGGTGTGTTGGGGTTAGGGTTGTGGTTAGGGGTGTGTTGGGGTTAGGGTTGTGATTAGGGTTACGGCTACAGTTGAGATAAGGGTTAGGGGTGTGTTGGAGGTAGAATTGAGGGGTTTCCACTGTTTAGGCACTTCAGGGGGTCTCCAAACGCAACATGGCGCCACCATTGATTCCAGCCAATCTTGTATTCAAAAATTCAAATGGTGCTCCCTCACTTCCGAACCCCGACGTGTGCCCAAACAGTGGTTTATCCCCACATATGGGGTACCAGCATACTCAGGACAAACTGCGCAACAATTACTGGGGTCCAATTTCTCCTGTTACCCTTGAGAAAATAAAAAATTGCTTGCTAAAACATCATTTTTGAGGAAAGAAAAATGATTTTTTATTTTCACGGCTCTGCGTTGTAAACGTCTGTGAAGCACTTGGGGGTTCAAAGTGCTCACCACATATCTAGATAAGTTCCTTGGGGGGTCTAGTTTCCAAAATGGGGTCACTTGTGGGGGGTTTCTACTGTTTAGGCACACCAGGGGCTCTGCAAACGCAACGTGACGCCCGCAGACCATTCCATCAAAGTCTGCATTTCAAAAGTCACTACTTCCCTTCTGAGCCCCCACGTGTGCCCAAACAGTGGTTTACCCCCACACATGGGGCATCAGCGTACTCAGGAGAAACTGGACAACAACTTTTGTGGTCCAATTTCTCCTGTAACCCTTGGGAAAATAAAAAATTCTGGGCTAAAAAATTATTTTTGAGGAAAGAAAACGTATTTATTATTTTCACTGCTCTATGTTATGAACTTCTGTGCAGCACTTGGGGGTTCAAAGTGCTCACCTCACATCTAGATAAGTTCCTTTCGGGGTCTAGTTTCCAAAATGGGGTCACTTGTGGGGGGTTTCTACTGTTTAGCCACATCAGGGGCTCTGCAAACGCAACGTGACGCCCACAGAGCATTCCATCAAAGTCTGCATTTCAAAACGTCACTACTTCACTTCCGAGCCCCAGCATGTGCCTAAACAGTGGTTTACCCCCACATATGGGGTATCAGCGTACTCAGGAGAAACTGGACAACAACTTTTGGGGTCAAATTTCTCCTGTTACCCTTGGGAAAATAAAAAATTGCGGGCTAAAATTCATTTTTGAGAAAATAATTTTTTTTTTTTATTTTCATGGCTCTGCGTTATAAACTTCTGTGAAGCACTTGAGGGTTCAAAGTGCTCACTACACATCTAGATTAGTTCCTTTGGGGGTCTAGTTTCCAAAATGGGGTAATTTGTGGGGGATCTCCAATGTTTAGGCACACAGGGGCTCTCCAAACGCGACATGGTGTCCGCTAATGATTGGAGATAATTTTCCATTTAAAAAGCCAAATGGCGTGCCTTCCCTTCTGAGCCCTGCCGTGCGCCCAAACAGTGGTTTACCCCCACATATGGGGTATCTGCATACTCAGGACAAACTGGACAACAACATTTGTGGTCCAATTTCTCCTATTACCATTGGCAAAATAGGAAATTCCAGGCTAAAAAATCATTTTTGAGAAAAGAAAAATTATTTTTTATTTTCATGGCTCTGCATTATAAACTTCTGTGAAGCACCTGGGGGTTTAAAGTGCTCAGTATGCATCTAGATAAGTTCCTTGGGGGGTCTAGTTTCCAAAATGGGGTCACTTGTGGGGGAGCTCCATTGCATAGGCACACAGGGGCTCTCCAAATGCGACATGGTGTCCGCTAACAATTGGAGCTAATTTTCCATTCAAAAAGTTAAAAGGCGCGCCTTCCCTTCCGAGCCCTGCCGTGTGCCCAAACAGTGGTTTACCCCCACATATGAGGTATCGGCGTACTCGGGAGAAATTGCTCAACAAATTTTAGGATCCATTTTATCCTATTGCCCATGTGAAAATGAAAAAATTGAGGCGAAAATAAATTTTTTGTGAAAAAAAAGTACTTTTTCATTTTTACGGATCAATTTGTGAAGCACCTGAGGGTTTAAAGTGCTCACTAGGCATCTAGATAAGTTCCTTGGGGGGTCCAGTTTCCAAAATGGGGTCACTTGTGGGGGAGCTCCAATGTTTAAGCACACAGGGTCTCTCCAAACGCGACATGGTGTCCGCTAACGATGGAGATAATTTTTCATTCAAAAAGTCAAATGGCGCTCCTTCCCTTCCGAGCCTTACCATGTGCCCAAACAGTGGTTTACCCCCACATGTGAAGTATCGGTGTACTCAGGAGAAATTGCCAAACAAATTTTAGGATCCATTTTATCCTGTTGTCCATGTGAAAATGAAAAAATTGAGGCTAAAAGAATTTTTTTGTGAAAAAAAAGTACTTTTTCATTTTTACGGATCAATTTGTGAAGCACCTGGGGGTTTAAAGTGCTCACTATGCATCTAGATAAGTTCCTTGGGGCGTCTAGTTTCCAAAATGGGGTCACTTGTGGGGGAGCTCCAATTTTTAGGCACACGGGGGCTCTCCAAATGTGACATGGTGTCCGCTAAAGAGTGCAGCCAATTTTTCATTCAAAAAGTCAAATGGCGCTCCTTCCCTTCCAAGCCCTGCCGTGCGCCCAAACAGTGGTTTACCCCCACATATGAGGTATCAGCGTACTCAGGACAAATTGGACAACAACGTACGTGGTTCAGTTTCTCCTTTTACCATTGGGAAAATAAAAAAATTGTTGCTGAAAAATCATTTTTGTGACTAAAAAGTTAAATGTTCATTTTTTCCTTCCATGTTGCTTCTGCTGCTGTGAAGCACCTGAAGGGTTAATAAACTTCTTGAATGTGGTTTTGTGCACCTTGAGGGGTGCAGTTTTTAGAATGGTGTCACTTTTGGGTATTTTCAGCCATATAGACCCCTCAAACTGACTTCAAATGTGAGGTGGTCCCTAAAAAAAATGGTTTTGTAAATTTCGTTGTAAAAATGAGAAATCGCTGGTCAAATTTTAACCCTTATAACTTCCTAGCAAAAAAAAATTTTGTTTCCAAAATTGTGCTGATGTAAAGTAGACGTGTGGGAAATGTTATTTATTAACTATTTTGTGTCACATAACTCTCTGGTTTAACAGAATAAAAATTCAAAATGTGAAAATTGCGAAATTTTCAAAATTTTCGCCAAATTTCCGTTTTTATCACAAATAAACACAGAATTTATTGACCTAAATTTACCACTAACATGAAGCCCAATATGTCACGAAAAAACAATCTCAGAACCGCTAGGATCCATTGAAGCGTTCCTGAGTTATTACCTCATGAAGGGACACTGGTCAGAATTGCAAAAAACGGCAAGGTCTTTAAGGTCAAAATAGGCTGGGTCATGAAGGGGTTAATCCTGTGTCTTTTCATCTGACCCTTCCAGATTCTTTTTCCATACATAACGTATTCCATAGGTCATTGTTGCGGAGATACGTGGCACCTATGGTTCCTTCTGTTGACCCTCCTGCCCCGGTTTTGGTGGAGGGGGAGTTGAAGTATATTGTGGAGAAGATTTTGGATTCTCGTGTTTCAAGACGGAAACTCCAGTATCTGGTTAAGTGGAAGGGTTATGCTCAGGAAGATAATTCCTGGGTCTTTGCCTCTGATGTCCATGCTCCCGATCTTGTTCGTGCCTTTCATGTGGCTCATCCTGGTCGGCCTGGGGGCTCTGGTGAGGGTACGGTGACCCCTCCTCAAGGGGGGGTACTGTTGTGAATTCTGTGGCAGAGCTCCCTCCTGTGGTCACAAGTGGTACTTCGGCTGATTCTCTCTGTAAGCTTCTGTTGGTGGAGGGAAGTGGTACTGCGGCTTCTGAGTTTCCTCCCTCAGGTGATGTGGTGAGGTCGTTAGGTGCTGCTCTACTTAACTCCACCTAGTGCTTTGATCCTGGCTTCCTGTCAATGTTCCAGTATTGGACTTGTTTTCCTCCTGGATCGTTCCTGTGGCCTGCTGCTCTGCATAGCTAAGTTTTTCTTTGCTACTTTGTTTGCTTTTCTTCTGTCCAGCTTATCTATTTGTTTGCTGGAAGCTCTGGGATGCAGAGGGTGTACCTCCGTGCCGTTAGTTCGGTACGGAGGGTCTTTTTGCCCCCTTTGCGTGTTTTTTAGGGTTTTGTGTTGACCGCAAAGTTACCTTTCCTATCCTCGCTCTGTTCAGAAAGTCGGGCCTCACTTTGCTAAATCTATTTCATCTCTACGTTTGTCTTTTCATCTTACTCACAGTCATTATATGTGGGGGGCTGCCTTTTCCTTTGGGGTATTTCTCTGAGGCAAGGTAGGCTTATTTTCTATCTTCAGGCTAGCTAGTTTCTCAGGCTGTGCCGAGTTGCATAGGTAGCGTTAGGCGCAATCCACGGCTGCCTCTAGTGTTGTTGGATAGGATTAGGGATTGTGGTCAACAGAGTTCCCACGTCTCAGAGCTCGTTCTATGTTTTTGGATTATTGTCAGATCACTGTATGTGCTCTGACCTCTATGTTCACTGTGGTACTGAGTTGCCTAATCATAACAGAGTTCATGGTACCATGCTAACTGTTATTGAAGGGGCAGGAGCCAAGGAACAAATAGAGGAGAATGAGAATGAAGGGTAATGGGCATGCAACAGTCAGGAGATGAAAAGGAAAATTATCCCCTCTCGGTTGTCCATGGTTGGCGGGAGGGGACAGAGGAAGCATTATGCTATTTCTACACTGGGGAAATTGATGCCACATTAGTGGTGTGTGGCAATAACTTTTTGAAATGTTTACATTCCAAGTTGGGTCTCCTTCATGTGTGTTACCTGTAGCAGTAGAGCTCCTAGACTGGCAGGCCTGCACTTACTTTCAGTCAAATACCTGTGTTGCTATCCTTAAATTTGTATAATATTTGTTGCCTACCAAGCTGATATTTGTGCCACCTGAGTTTGGCTAGGCAAAAAAGTAGTTTGAGCTGCTGCATGAGGTATCAGGGCTCACAGCAAAGCAGCTCACACCACTCCCTCACCCAGCTCATCTTAATTAAAACTTCAATTCAAAGCTCTAAATGGTGGCTCAGACCCCTCATGCATGACCCATGGCTGACTCGTTCTGCACCATTATAAAATGTTCTACTGTGGGTCAATTGATGGTTCAACTACCTGTGTTACTCTCCTTACATTTTTGTAACATTTGTGCTCTGCCAAGCTGATATTTGTGCCACCGAGTGTGGCTGGGAAAAAAAAAACAATTTGAGCTGTTGTATGAGGCATTAATACTCCCAGCAAAACAGAATTACATTACTCTTTCACCCACCTCATCTTAATTGAAACTTCAATTCAAAGCTCTAAATGCTGTCCCAGACCTTGATACCTCATGCATGGCCCATTTTTCACGGGTTTACCATGACAGAGAGGATCCAGAAGACAGCAGCATCTGATTTTTCCTACTCCTGCACTGGTTAGAAGCACTTCATCTTCGTATTAAACTGTGTAAATTTATTTTGGCAGTGCAGGAGTTAATCTGCTCAGTTGAGAGCTCCAGGATAGTTTAGGCTCCCAGCTGTGCACTGTTTCCACTCTCATCTCCTATATACACTGGGTCCTGGCTAGCTCTAACTGTTAGAGATAGCTTTTTGCTGCATGGGTGGAGGTTTGTTGTTGGCAGTTATTAGAGTAGGCGGTTGGTGGATTTATCTATAGGAGTAGAGTAGGCATTGGTGTGCACTCAAGGTCACTGTAGAAGCGAAATGCCTTGAAATAAATAGAAAATTCACTGCACACTCTAATGGAATGATCTGCAACCATCTGTGGAATTATATTTTAGACAAAGAAGAAAAGTGCCAAGTTACAAAAATTGGTCCAAAACCCAGTAAATTAGAGACACCCGACGTTTCGACTCTCCCGGGTCTTAATCATGGGGTTTACTTGGGTTCAAGAAGAATGGAAGCCAGGGTTAGGGAATAGCTTTATATAAGTTCCATGCGGATAATAGTAGGCTGTAAATAAATGGTAACCTTTGAAGGATATGAAATGTACCAGGTAATGATAATAGGTCAGAGGTGACCTTAAGAGGCTTTGAATGGAGGTCAGGTAGAGTCCTGTGAAATAAAAGGCCTTGCTTTTTGTATGTAATATATTTTCCGTATCTGGTATGGTGAGGTATACGTGTTGCTTCATACTTATGGTCAGAATAGTGCCAATCATTGGTGGCCAATTGTGGTAACTGCATCCTGAGGCTGTAGAACCATCCGGGATATGATTGCGCCCTGCTCCCCTGGCTGGCGTCAGGATTTATCTATGACTATTGCTAAGTTTTGAGTGTATGATAATTCCTTTTCTTTTCCTATTTTGGTTTAACCCGATCCTCCACTCTCCAGTGCATCCCTCTGTTATTTGTGTGTGTACCGTATATACTTGAGTATAAGCCGACCCGAGTATAAGCCTACCCCCCTAATTTTGCCACAAAAAACTGGGAAAACTTATTGACTCGAGTATAAGCCAAGGGAGGAAATGCAGCATTTACCGGTGAATTTCAAAAATAAAAATAGATCATTATTTCCCCATAGCTGTGCCATATAGTGCTCTGCACCGTTCATTATTTCCCCATATCTGTGCCATATATTGCTCTGCACCGTTCATATTGCCCCATATCTGTGCCCCATATATGCTCTGCACCGTTCATATTGCCCCATATCTGTGCCATATAGTGCTCTGCACCGTTCATATTGCCCCATAGCTCTGCCATATAGTGCTCTGCACCGTTCATATTGCCCCATATCTGTGCCATATAGTGCTCTGCACCGTTCATATTTCCCCATATCTGTGCCCCATATAGTGCTCTGCACCGTTCATATTGCCCCATAGCTGTGCCCCATATATGCTTTGCACCGTTCATTTTTGTCCCATATCTGTGCCCCATACAGTGCTCTGCACCGTTCATACTGCCCCATATCTGTGCCCCATATAGTGCTCTGCACCGTTCATACTGCCCCATATCTGTGCCCCATATAGTGCTCTGCACCGTTCATACTGCCCCATATCTGTGCCCCATATAGTGCTCTGCACCGTTCATATTGCCCCATATCTGTGCCATATAGTGCTCTGCACCGTTCATTTTTGTCCCATATCTGTGCCCCATACAGTGCTCTGCACCGTTCATACTGCCCCATATCTGTGCCCCATATAGTGCTCTGCACCATTCATACTGCCCCATAGCTGTGCCCCATACAGTGCTCTGCACCGTTCATATTGCCCTATAGATGCTCCACATAAATCTGTGCCGCTGCTGCTGCTGCAATAAAATAAAAAAGCCATACTCACCTCTCTTGATTGCAGCTCCCAGCGTCCGGTCCCAGCGTCTCTCCGCTCCGACAGATCAGGCAGAGGGCTCCGCGCACACTATATGCGTCATCGCGCCCTCTGACCTGCACAGTCAGAGCGCAGATAGACGCCGGGAAGATGGAGCGGCGCCCGGCGGCTGGAACGGGGACAGGTGAATATGACATACTTACCTAGTCCCAGCGATCCTGGGGCTCCCCGCCTGTCCCACGGTCTTCTGTGCTGCAGCCTCTTCCTCTATCAGCGGTCACCGGAACCGCTGATTAGAGAAATGAATAGGCGGCTCCACCCCTATGGGAGGTGGAGCCGCCTATTCATTTCTCTAATGAGTGGTCCCACGTGACCGCTGAAGAGGGGAAGAAGCTGCAGCACAGAAGACCGTGGGATGGCAGGGGGAGCGCCAGGATCGCTGGGACTAGGTAAGTATGCCTCAGCGCCCTCTCCCCCTCACCCGCCGACCCCACCGCTACCGTGACTCGAGTATAAGCCGAGAGGGGCACTTTCAGCCCAAAAATTTGGGCTGAAAATCTCGGCTTATACTCGAGTATATACGGTATATTTGTATATTTGGTATTTTTCATTGCCATTGTTCGTATTACCTTGTTAGTTTGGTTTGTGTATTACAGTACACTATTACTCCCCTCTTCCCTGGGTGGGGGAAGGGTATAGACTGATGGCAGCATAAGGAGCTAAGGCAAGGTACGTGATCCTAACGTCTTAACCATCAGAAGAAATCCAGGGAACAGAGCTAGCTAGGGCGCCCCTAGTGTTAGGGAAAGGGAAGGAGCCCTTTGTCTCCGGCCACCCTACAACAGAGTTTTCACATTATAGCTGCCTCCTGCTGTGCCATTGCCAAATTTCTACTGTGTGTGAATTTATCATCAGCCAACTACTTGTGTTACTATTCTTAAATTTTTCTACAAATAAAGTCTACAAAATGGAAGTTTGTGGCACTTGAGTGTGGTTGGAAAAAAACTGTTTAAGCTATTGCATGAGGAATCAGGACTCCCAGCAAAAAAGGCTTACAACGCTCCCTTGCCCACCTCGTTTTAATAGAAACTTTGATTCAAAGCTCTAAATGCCAGCCTAGACTCTGATACCTCATGCATATCCCATGGCTGACTGCTGCTGTGCCATTATCAAATTTCTACTCTAGGTCAATTGATCAGTCAACTACCTGTATTACTATCCTTACATTTTTCTAACATTAGTGCTCTACCAAGCTAAATATTGTGCCACCGAGCGTGGCTGAGAAAAAAAACAGTTTAAGCTGTTGCATGAGGTATCAGGGCTCCCAGCAAAGCAGGATTACATTGGTCCCTCACCCACCTCATCTTAATTTAAGCTTAAATTAAAAACTATAAATGCTGGCCCAGACACTGATACCTCATGTATGTCCCATAGCTGACAGCTGCTGTGCCATCATCAAATTTCAACTGAGGGTCATTTGATGCCACTTTTCCTAGTGTCTGCCCCTAAGTTTTAGAAATGTTTGCACTCTAAGTTGGTTCTCCTTCATGTGTGTTACATGAATTTGACAGACCACGCAATTATACTATTTGTACTCTGGGTCAATTGATGCCACTTTTCCTGGTGTCTGCCCCTAAATTGAGCTATTTTGCCCCCCTTAAGGTGTTGTCTGTGTGTTGATTTTGTCTTCCATTGCCGTTCGGCGAACATTGGGACATTCACCAAACTGAACCAAACCGAACCTTGAAAGGTTTGCTCATCTCTATTCATGAGTTTGAAATTACACGACCGCACGACAGCCAGGATACTGACAAGGCAAGAAGACCAAATCTGCACATCATCACTGGATCCTTCTGCAGGTCTTGATGATAATAAAGAAGCCACACTGAAAAATTTGCTATGGGACCCTGTTATGATCCGGTGACCTTGGAGCCGCATGAATAACTTTCACTGGAGTAGGTGGTAACTGTACTGACCGCAAATCCTGATCTGACACCGCAACTAGAAGTAGCCGTGGGTGTGCCTAACAAACCCTAGACACCTTGTCACAGCCGGAGAACTAAATACCCCTATAGATGGAAATAGGAATACTATCTTGCCTCAGAGCAGAACCCCAAAGGATAGGCAGCCCCCCACGAATATTGACTGTGAGTAGGAGAGGAAAGACACACATAGGCAGAAAACAGGATTTAGCAAAAGAGGCCACTCTAGCTAAAATAGGAAAGGATAGGACAGAGTTCTGTGCGGTCAGTATAAAACCCTTCCAAAAATAACCACAGCAGATTATACAAAAAATTCCTCCATCTAACTAAAGACGTGGAACGTATATCTGCAACTCCA
Source organism: Ranitomeya imitator (assembly GCF_032444005.1). Classification (NCBI taxonomy): domain Eukaryota; kingdom Metazoa; phylum Chordata; class Amphibia; order Anura; family Dendrobatidae; genus Ranitomeya; species Ranitomeya imitator. The sequence continues at coordinate 816,317,335 of NC_091283.1, forward strand.
GAGAATCCTACACACAGAGCAGAAATACAATCAAATATAAGCACACAGCTTGTGTGTCATAGAAAAAAAAAGACACTTATCTTTGCTGAATTGGCAGCTAAGCAGGAGAAACCAGACAGAGGTCCAACACCTCCCAAGAACCATTGACAACTGGAAAGGACTAATGAATCCTGCAAACCTAAATACCCCAGTCAGAATTGCAATCAGCAGAAACACCTGACCATGACTGCAGCCCTGGGACAACTGCATTACCACCTACAACCACCGGAGGGAGCCCAAAAGCAGAATTCACAACAGGACCCTGGATCTTACATTAATTTAATAAGTTGACATAAGGATTAAAAGGTTTATAGGGTTAGCAGTAGAAATAAGAAAATTTATTTGACGTGAAATTGATGCCTCCTCAAGATTTCTAACATATTTACTCTCCAGAATATAGATTTGTTTTTTGTAAAGTGTGCTGTGCTAAATCAGAAAACAGAGACCTGAATAATTCAATCTCTATTGAATAACTTTGCTGTGAATTGAATTTCTCTGTAAAATCTGCATAATTTGACTAATTTGAATCTCGGCAGATTCTCTAATTTCTAGTTAAAAGTAAAGATGAGTGGATCTTTTAAAATTCAAATTCGATAACTTTGATCAATTTTCCCCAAAAAATGAATTAGCAAATTTGTGCTAATCTCAATACTGGAAAGTTTGTAATTTCTTCTTGTGGAGGAGAGGAGACATAAAGGACCCCCCTGATCATAAGATCTAACACTTTACAGGAGAGAGAAAATGAGAGAGGATTCTGGTTACCATAAGAGCTTGCACTCTACAGAAGAGAGAAGACTTCACTGACCATATGAGCTTAATCTCTACAGGAGAGGGAGAGCGAGAGAGGACTCTGCTGACCATAAGAGTTTAGACTCCACACAAGAGAGAGAGTATCAAGATAACCATAAAAGCCCTGGAGAAGACACAGAAAGATACAGTATACCCCACTGACCATACGAGCTTACACTCTACAGGAGGGAGAGGACCCCACTGACCATAAGATATTACACTCTACAGGAGACAAAGAGGACCCCACTGACCATAAGACCTTACACACTACAAAAGAAAAACTCTTACATAGTGACCCCAGATTTGGAATGACTCTGATTTGCGATAGCCCAGGTACTGACCCTAAATCTACAGGTTCTGAAAATCTACTAGAATTCATAGTTGCAGAGACTAACATTAGCATGCTCTCTGATGCTTCAGCCATGTGAAAAATGGCCCGGGCAATTTTTTTTTGTGAATCTTGAATCAAATCTCAAATCTTGAATTTGCGTTAAACAGTGAATTTCAGGAAATTTGATTCAGACTTGATCTTCTACTCGAACTGTTGAAAAAAAATGCTAATAAATGCAGGGCACAGGTCTTATAATAAACATGAATAGTGTTATTCCTCACCTACACCTACAGTTCACCTCAACTGAAATGACAGATACTCTTTAAGTCTGATTATTTCCATATTTTCCATAGGTTTTAGCGGAGAAGACCATCTACATGCACGACAACTTATTCTATATGTGGCTGCTATGGGAGGGATGTGAACTTCACTCACTTTAACCTGGCCTTGGACAAAGGGAACTCCTAGTCTCCCTATACTTACCACATGCAACCTCTCATCCTCACAAGACCTCATTCTCTACTCCCTTCTTATCTCTTCTTCCCACAATCGGATACCAGTGACTAATTTCCAGTGCATCCCTCTACTCTGGAACTCTTTACCCCATCATATCAGACGCTTGCCTAGTGTGGAAACCTTCAAATGGAACCTGAAGATTAGCACAATCCTACAACTTGCAGTAACCCTTGTTCCACCATACCGCTGAACAACCAGCTCCTACCACACCCAATGTATCCTCACCCGATCCTCGTGGGCAGGGTCCTCTCTCCTCCTCTACCAGTCGATGACTTGTATTGTTCATGATTATTGAACTTGTTTTTTTATTATGTATATCTTTTTTCACATGTAAAGCGCCATGGAAAAAATGGTCCTATGGTAATTAATAATAATAACTTAGTAGAGGGATATTGAGAAAACAATAGGTATAAGTGTAGAGAAAGTGTTAGGAGTGTTTTGTGTACTTCTGCTATCTACAGAACATGTGCTCATCCACTTTTAATTACAATGTCATTAGCAATCAAAAAAAATTACAGTTAATCTCTCTACCGATATCCACGGCAAACAAGGGGTACCGGGGTCTCCCATTTTACCAGAATAGGACCTCAAGAGGACAACGCTTAATGAAACTCTACCTTCCACCTTCAAAAAAAAAAGAAAGAATATCATGTTTTTTTAAATAAAGAAAGTACCATCTATGTGGGAAGCTTTTTGATAAGCAGTTTAGGGAATGTTATTGTTTTTTTTATGATTCGTTTTGAATGTAATTTAATACCAGCAACAATACAGACATTTGTGTTTAATGCTGTTATACAGCAGCTCTGGCTGATACCAGGCACCTTATATCTTATTTTCCTGTGGTGCTGTAGACTAAAAAGAGATTTTATGAATTTTGATACATAATTGATTCTCCAGCAAAGTATGAAATGAAGCAATAAAAAATCAAGAATTTTAGGTAAAAACACAATAAAATCGCGGCTCAGATGAAGGAGGCCGCCGGTTCCATGCATATCTCCGGTAAAATTCCCCAGAGGAGGTAAGAGGTTATCTCTACACTGTATTGTTTACAGCTGCCAGGCTTTGTTCTTTTATAGAGCGGCCGGTAGCACATTCTGTCTGATGTGCACACTGCAATATCTGACAATGATCCCGCCAGTGAGGAGACACTCTGCTAGTTTAATCAAGTTTCCCCAAGATCTGACATTTCAGACTAGAGCGGAGCGCTGAAAGACTTAATAAACCAATACCAATATAGCTTCATGGTAGTTTCCTTTTGTATTTTATGATATATTCCTAGAAAGATGGAAATAAGCTACATGTAATTTGTGTAACATGGCCAATACCGTTTCACGATATCGCGAAAGAAAGAAGGAAAGAAAAAAAAGAAAGAAGGCAAGAAAAGAAGAGAAAAAGAAAGAAAGAAAAAGAATGAAGAGATATGAAATACATAGCATAAAGGAAACAATATATAGTATATAGAACAACAGATATAAATGAGGGATATGTAATTTGTGTAATGTGGTGACTATACTATTGGAGGTGTTGGAGGCTTCCATATTTGTCTCAGCCCTATTCTTCCAGTCCAAGGTTGATTTTAAGTAGTGTTGGATCCTTCCTGCCCTTTGGTGGCTTTTGTCCCCGGAGAGGCATATTCGAAAAAGATTAGGTTTAGGGTCCCATCAAAGGAAGGTAGGCCTTGTTGCGGCTGGTGGGTACTCATGAATTGGCCAATTTGTACCTAAGTACCTACATGTTATAAGTATATTTTATAAAGCAGTAATACAGTCCAAACGTCATTTTCAATGTGGAAACTTCCTGAAGAAGAAGCCATGAGCTTCGAAACGCGTTGAATAAACCACCCGGACATCTTATAACTATATCTGGATCCATCATTTGTTGCAGCAGCACAGATTTTATCCACATTAATCTATTATAATGATTTTCAGTGTGTGCATACATCTTAACGCTTACACAGTGCTGCTGTATGCTTTTATCTTTTACTCCAATATGTCCCCAAACAGTGTGTTATTAGCTACATCTACATTGATTAAACACCATAATCCACTACAGCAATAAGCCAATAAATATGAAGAAATTCTAACTAGAATATTTTAAAACCATAATATTTTATTAATTGCTAATATGAAATACAATATATGTAAAGTGCCATGGAATAAATGGCGCCATAATAATAAATAATAATAATATATATTTCAAAAAGCCATGGCAAAAAAATGGCCTCCGAAGACTGGGGGAGCACAGCAAGTTACAGCGATATCATGCTGGAGAATATAGATGATTGCAGTAATTTATACATCAAGCTTAATAGAAGGGGGGACATACTAGGGCATAATAGAGCAAAGATTCTGTTAGATCTAACCAGTAAAGTGCCAATGCAAAAATAAGTATTTCTCAAAAACCCATCTCCAGGTTAAAGAGATTTTCAATGGAGAGGAGGGCAGGTGAAGAAATGGAAAGCAGGATATATAAGGGGGTGAGGTGCACATCTGACGGACGCGGTTTCGCTACTCGCTTCTTCAGGGGATGTATTCCTATTACTCTTTGGAGGCCTTTTTTGCCCTGTCTTTTTTTAAATATATTTGTCTTCTGGCTTATCGCTGTAGTGGATTATGTTGTTTAATGCTTTTTTTCTTTGTTGATAGATAGACATGAGACAGATAAAAAAAGCAAGAAGGAAAGATAAAGGTAGAAATAAAGAAATATAAAAATAAAAGCTATAAGAAAGAAAGTTAGACAAACAAGATACATAGAAGGATTTGTAGATTGTGAACCTTCGCAGGCAGGGTCCTCTCTCCTCCTGTACCATTTATGACTTGTATTGTTTAAGATTATTGTACTTGTTTTTATTATGTATACCCCTCCTCACATGTAAAGCGCCATGGAATAAATGGCGCTATAACAACAAATAATAATAATAATATACAAAGCAAAAACACAGTAAGAGCCAATATATATGCTAACGCTCTGTGGCTATAAGTCTACCATTTTAATGGTCAGGTAGGAACCTGCACTAATTAAAATCACCCTTGGGCTTATATCCAGAGAGAGGCATGTTTGCCCATTCAAATTGTAGGCTCATAGCCCGAGAGAGGTATGTTTAGTAGGATAGGACCCATCAGAGGGAGGTCACCTTGCCGTGGTTGATGGGCACACATGAATTGATCAATTTATGCGCTAAGAACCTTCATTTTTTTGTTTTTAAGTATATTTTATTTAGCAACAATGCAGTTTAGATCTCATTTATTCAGAGTTTACATACATCTTGGCCCTTATATAGTTCTGCTGTGTTCGTTTTTTGTATGTTATGCCATCATTGCAGCTTGTACCTGTTCACACTATATGGAGGCGCTGGTCAGGTTTTTTAATTTTTGTAGATAGAATGATAGAAAAATGATAAATAGATTCAGGTAAATATATTGAATTTGTGTTAAAAAATTAACTATATTAAATAACAAATGTTACATTAAATTTCTCATAATAACACTTACTGTAAGATTACGGCTGTGATAATTCAAGAGAATGTGTTTTACATAGACGAGCATATGTTGTATTTTATTGCATTTACAGAAAAGAAGGTAGTTTAGGGCATTTTTCATCTCGTATCCTGTGTGTTTCGCTGTGAATAAACACTCATTCTTTAGCAGAACAGGAACATGGATTTTTGAGGCATACTGTTCTGCATAAACCTGAGTATAAGCAGCCATCTGTTCTTAACCAAATTTATAAAACTCCAGAAACTATAATATTTGTGTAAAATGTGAGTGTGCCAAACATTAATCTGCTTTAGATCTGGGAAGTGTTACAGGTCAGGGGCCACCGTAGCATAGATAGTTCTAAAATATGAAAATATTAAATACTATAGAATATAATAGCACTGGACAGTATACAGTGGAGTAACTGCTATAGAGGATGGACAAAAAAGAGGAAAAAGGATACATAGGCTAGTTATGAATAAAATTCAATTTTTATTTTATTCCGTTAAACAAGGAAAAAAGTGTAGTCTAGACAGATTAAAAAGAATTCAACATTCTAACGCGTTTCTGGCCATAGCCCTTAGTTGTAGAATATTGTTTTTCCTTTTTTAACCCCTTCATGACCTTGGGATTTTTCATTTTTCCATGTTCGTTTTTCACTCCCCTCCTTCCCAGAGCCATAACTTTTTTATTTTTCCGTGAATTTGGCCATGTGAGGGCTTATTTTTTGCGGGACGAGTTGTACTTTTGAACTACATCATTGGTTTTAGCATGTCGTGTACTAGAAAACGGGAAAAAAATTCCAAGTGCGGTGAAATTGCAAAAAAAGTGCAATCCCACACTTGTTTTTTGTTTGGCTTTTTTGCTAGGTTCACTAAATGCTAAAACTGACTTGACATTATGATTCTCCAGGTCAGTACGAGTTCATAGACACCTAACATGACTAGGTTATTTTTTATCTAAGTGGTGAAAAAAAATTCCAAACTTTGCTAAAAAAAAAAAAATTGCGCCATTTTCCGATACTCGTATCGTCTCCATTTTTCGTGATCTGAGGTCGGTTGAGGGCTTATTTTTTGTGTGCCGAGATGACGTTTTTAATGATAGCATTTTGGTGCAGATACGTTCTTTTGATCGCCCGTTATTGAATTTTAATGCAATGTCGTGGTGACCTAAAAAACGTAATTCTGGCGTTTCGAATTTTTTTCTCACTACGCCGTTTAGCGATCAGGTTAATGCTTTTTTTTAATTGATAGATCGGGCGATTCTGAGCGCGGCGATACCAAATATGTGTAGATTTGATTTTTTTTTTTTATTGATTTATTTTGATTGGGGCGAAAGGGGGGGTGATTTAAACTTTTATATTTTTTTTATTTTTTTCACATTTTTTTTAACTTTTTTTTTTACTTTTGCCATGCTTCAATAGCCTCCATGGGAGCTGATCGCTGCTATGTAGCAGAAATGGAGGTGTGCTGTGAGCGCCGACCACAGGGTGGCGCTCACAGCCACCGGTCATCAGTAACCATAGAGGTCTCAAGGACCTCTATGGTTACAATGGAGACGCATCGCCGACCCCCGATCATGTGACGGGGGTCGGCGATGACGTCATTTCCGGCCGCCCGGCCGGATGCGGTAGTTAAATGCCGCTGTCTGCGATTGACAGCGGCATTTAACTAGTTAATAGGTGCGGGCAGATCGCGATTCTGCCCGCACCTATTGCGGGCACATGTCAGCTGTTCAAAACAGCTGACATGTCCCGGCTTTGGTGCGGGCTCACCGCGGAGCCCTGCATCAAAGCAGGGGATCTGACCTCGGACGTACTATCCCGTCCGAGGTCAGAAAGGGGTTAAAAATAAATTAAAAAATAGAATTTTATTCATATCCAGCCTATGGATTCCTTTTCATCTTTTTTTTTCCTAAACTTTTTCCAATGGTCAATGGACTTGGATTCGGCAGTGTGCAGGCACCTGGCAGCATAATAACGCTGTTAACCTGCACACTAACCGCATATCTGCAGGTTAACAGCTTTATTTCTGGTGACAGGTTCCCTTTAAATAGATCTCTTAAACCTATTAAGAATGGTGCACTTAATTTGAAAATCCATGTTAGAATGACTATGGTATCCGTTAGCTTGTGTTCCCTTATAATCAATTAATAATTTCATTGTGGTTGAACAAACCTCTAAAAATTCAGAGTGACTCATTTCGCATCGAATAAATTCTATGTGAATTGAATGCGCCAGTGGATAAAACAATCGGTCCTCTTCGTGCCTTCTGCTACCTCCAGTTCTTTGATTGGTTCTTCTGTCTTATATTTATTCCGTCTTCCTTCTGGCTTGGTCTTCCATTCACTAGACCCAATGTCACCAGATGGGGCACAACGCATATCAATGAGGTGCATGTACTTGACCGCATAGGTCACAATGTACTCTACTGATGTGCATTGCCTCCCGGCATCAATATGTGGGCCGCAATGCATGTTTCTACTGTGGTTTGTGCCCCATGCGGTCACATGAGGTGTAACTTACCTCACTGACATGCATTTGTGCCCCTTCTAACAGTATGGGACCTACTGAATTGAAGACCTGGCCAGAAGGAAGACATCATGGCGCCTAGTGAATGAAAGATCAGTCCGAAAGGAGGCTAGAAAAAAGTGATAAAAGATAGAATATTTGAAGAACCAATCAGATTAAGCATCAGCTACAGAACAGCTTCAATGAGGGTGGAGAAGAGGTGAGTATAAGATTTATCTCAATCATTACCCATTAATATCATGCAAGCTACAAAAAACTAAGATCGAATATTTTGGAAAATCCAAAGCAACCTTGATTCACCTTGAATAGAATCACTCATCTCTAGTGCTTGCTTTAAGAAAACTAACACAAATGATTATACATCTGTTCTGATGTGGGTTTCTTTAGTAAGTACACCAGCCTCGTCAGGTCTTATAGATCTGTTTTATAATGTATGCATTTTGTAATACGAAATCTGCTGCCAGATCCGGTATATTGGGAATATCAGAGAATCTGCATCTCTGAAATCCTTCATTGTACATTAATCAGTTGTCAATTTTCATTTTCTCATATCAGAATACAATTTTATACACTGAATAGCAATAGGGAATAACACGACAACCAGGGTCAAGAATAAATTGAGAGTTTGCAAAAAATTACATTTGTACAATTTCAGTGATTTGTGGCTTACAAATTGAATGGGAGAGGTCAAACTGGTATAAATTTGGGCACAATCATCTCAGATAGCCATTGAGGTGTGATGAATCGCCGGCAGAAGATGGTTCCATTCTCAGAGGAAGAAGGTTAGTTATTATTTATAAGATTTCCCTGCGTGTCGTTAAAGTTAATAATATGGTTCTTTGGGATCTTAATCTGCCTAAAATTCACATATGTTATCAGGTCATATTGGATGATTGATATTTATTATTTTGTCATTGACATAATACATTAGAGAGCATTGGTTATATGAGGAGTTTGCACTTTCCAGTGCATGAAAAACAGTCTAATAAAGCGCGAGGTCTAGGCGGACATACTGGAATGCTCGTGCTCGAGTGAAATGCTCGAGTCCCCTCCATGCATAGTTCGTGGCTGTTAGATAGCCAATAAATATGCGGCGATTGCCTGCCATACACGGTAATGCCGTAGCCATATTGGGTACTGGCATTAGGCTGTGTGCTCACAATCAGTAGTACTAGCATTCTGGAAGCAGAGTATTTTTGCTGTGTCCAAAACACTGCATTGTAGAGTACAAACACAGTGGATAGGATTACCAGAAATCTCGTGACCACTGTGTTTCTTTTTTTATGCTGCATAAACTCACCTGCTGTACAGGTATCCGAGCCGAGCATGTCAATTCCTTTCTTCTGCAAGAAATTTCCCTATAGAGTAAAAAGCACATGCATAGTAAGTGCATTTACCCATTGTTTTTAGCCTGACTTTAACCCTGCTGTTGTCTTCGGTCTGGGGAGACCGATTTTTAACTTTGGTATTTTTGGGGGTGTTCAAGATGCGGTTCTGAAACTTGTGGTTGATTGACTTAAATGAGGATGGGTCGGTCGGCCACGGCTTTCAGAGCCGCATCTTGAATATTTTAAAGAATATTGAAGTTCAAGGTCGGTCGTTTTTGACCGAAGACAACAGCAGGGTTAATAAGTAAATAACTAAAAATAAAAAACGTGAGGTCCCCCCTATTTTTAATAGACAGCCAAGGTAAAGCAGACAGCTGCGGGCTTATATTATCAGGCTGAGAAATTCCATGGTTATTGGGTCCTTTCTAGCCTAAAAATACCAACCCGCAGCCGCAATAGAATTGGTGCATCACATAAGAAGCCCCAATTCTGGTTCTTTGTCCAGCTCTTCTCGATTTCCCTGGTGCGGTAGCAATCAGGGTAATGGTAGTTGGGGTTAATGACAACTGTGATTTGTCAAAATCACATCTGCCCTCACCCATAGGGTTAGTAATGGAGAAATGTCTATTAGACACCCCTATTACTAATCCGGTAATAAAAAATAAAAACACACACACAGAAAAATACATTTTATTTGAATAAAGACACCCCCCAATTATATTACTCGTTCACCAATTTATAAAACAAAAATAGAAAAATTCCACGCAGGTCCGTCGTAATCCAACGAATCCAAAGTAGTAAATGGATACCTGAAAGTCATAAAGACAGAAATAAAGACAATAGACACTCCCTTGTTCACCAATTTATTACCCAAAATGTTGCTACGCCGGTCCGATGTAGTTCACGTTCCCCGATGTCTCCGCAGCCTGTGAATAGCAGTAAAGTGACCGCTATTCACAGGCGCCAGGTAGTGACAACGACCATCAGAGCCGCCGAGTCTAGCTCCACCCAGTAAATATTTTGCCCAGGTTTAGTATTATTCTTAGCGAGATCTCATGATGCAGCTGGTTATGAGGACTAACTCATTTACATTCCAAATCCTTTTGTTGACATCAATGGATCTATTTCTTTCTTCAACTGTATTAACTATTTATATATGTAACATCCAAAACAGCTGTATTAAAAAAACAATGTTTCAGCTCCACAATATCAAAAGTATTATGTGTAATGGGAAAATTGATCTACACTAGTGAAATATCTGCCGTGAGCCCCAGTCCTTGGAATTCTGGAGCAAGATTTTATGTAAAGAATTTAATTACATTAGGTGAATGTTTGTTAATAAGTTAAAACTGCATTTAAGCGAAAAGTAATTGCTTAGAAACTACCACTAAAATCCAGTTTCATCTAACCAGAAAGAGGTCAATACTAGTGTTGAGCATTCCGATACCGCAAGTATCGGGTATCGGCCGATACTTGCGGTATCGGAATTCCGATACCGAGATCCGATACTTTTGTGGTATCGGGTATCGGTATCGGATACATAGAGATGTGTAAAATAAAGAATTAAAATAAAAAATATTGATATATTTACCTCTCCGGCGGCCCCTGGACTCAGCGCGGGTAACCGGCAGGCTTCGTTGTTCAAAATCAGCGCTTTTAGGACCTGAGAATCACGTCCCGGCTTCTGATTGGTCGCGGACCGCCCATGTGACCGCCACGCGACCAATCACAAGCCGCTACGTCTTTGAAAGTCATTAACGCGCTCATTTTTAAAAATGAGCGCGTTAATAGCTTGCGGTGACGTCGCGGCTTGTGATTGGTCGCGGCCACGCGACCAATCACAAGCCGCTACGTCTTTGAAAGCCATTAGCGCGCTCATTTTTAAAAATGAGCGCGTTAATAGCTTGCGGTGACGTCGCGGCTTGTGATTGGTCGCGTGGTCGCGACCAATCACAAGCCGCTACGTCTTTGAAAGTCATTAACGCGCTCATTTTTAAAAATGAGCGCGTTAATAGCTTGCGGTGACGTCGCGGCTTGTGATTGGTCGCGTGGCCGCGACCAATCACAAGCCGCTACGTCTTTGAAAGTCATTAACGCGCTCATTTTTCAAAAATGAGCGCGCTAATAGCTTGCGGTGACGCCGCGGCTTGTGATTGGTCGCGTGGCGGTCACATGGGCGGCCCGCGACCAATCAGAAGCCGGGACGTGATTCTCAGGTCCTAAAAGCGCTGATTTTGAACAAAGAAGCCTGCCGGTTACCCGCGCTGAGTTCAGGGGCCGCCGGAGAGGTAAATATATCAATATTTTTTATTTTAACTCTTTATTTTACACATCCCTATGGATCCCAGGGCCTGAAGGAGAGTTTCCTCTCCTTCAGACCCTGGGAACCATGAGAATACCTTCCGATACTTGATGTCCCATTGACTTGTATTGGTATCGGATATCGGTATCGGCGATATCCGATATTTTTCGGGTATCGGCCGATACTATCCGATACCGATACTTTCAAGTATCGGACGGTATCGCTCAACACTAGTCAATACATGTAATGATATCAGAGATTGAAAAATGCCACTTTAAGCATAGTGAACCAAGGGAGATGGAAGTGTATTCATTATACCAAGTGATGGACGCATTGCATAAACTATTTTTTTAAATGGCCTTTTGATCATGCCGTGGTGACATGATGAAGGAATGATCTGTAGGAAGATTGATCTTTTGCCAACCCTGTTAGGTCCACCAGGGTCTTCTCCCATTATCTTGATATTATCAAGCCATCGTGTTGCTAGTTTTCCTCTTTGTCCATCCAATGTGCAGAAACTAATGGTAAAAGCAAACATAAAAAACTTTGCAATTTTTAGAAGCGTCTGCTTTTTTCTACACTTATGAGACACTTTGCCTTCTAAATTCATCATTTGTTTAGAAAAACAGCTAAAATTTAGCCTAGTAAAGACAAGATAGATGGTCATCCTAGTGAGGGATCAAATTACAGCTGCCAATTGGAATCTGCAGAGAAAGAGGTTGGAAGGAGGAGCATAGTAAGAAAGAGACAGAGTGATTGTGCTGCTGCTTTTTAGTAAGTGCTGAAGAACATCACAGAGCTGGATTTACAGCAACACTGCTCAGAGAGCCGCGATACCGCACAGAGAGCGCAAGCAAGGTGACACAGAACTCTGCTCCAAGACTCAGGGTAAGAGACCCTCTAGATCTCTTGCACTCAACACCGCTACTGTGGTGTCAGGGAATCAACTAAAGTATACATTAACTGCACCAGAGTGCGTGCAGCGCCGCTCTGGCGGACACCATTAACCACCATAACTAGGGCCAGGAAAGCGCACTATCTACGCACGGCGCCACTCTGGTGGTCGCTGCTAACTAGATTCAGTATCTTGTGCTTAATGTGCAGGATAGCACTGTCGGGCGCTATGTAGCTCTACCATTCGCGAGCAGGCAACAACACTAGGGATGGGAATGATTCAGAGCTTTCATCCATTGACAGGCATTCATACACACACACACAAGTTTACACCAGCGCATGGCCTAGCGGCCATGCAAACCTTTTATAGTAGTAGCACTTTGGGACCTTCCTGAGGGTCCAATAAGAGCCGCAATAGGACCTGAGCATGTGACCCCCGACCTCCAATGGGAGGTCGTCCCATGGGCATGCTCAGTGTGGGAAAAGCAGGACTTAGTCCCTGAAATGCCTACTCTCTGCTGATCAGTGCTGGCTACAAAGGCAGAACCTGGAAAGGCAGCAGTAACCAAGTGCACAGTATCAGCTTGAGCCAGACGCTGGGATCAATGACTCTGCTAAGCAGGCTCCACTGTGGCTCAACTGTGGCTGGAGGAGAATGGGAGACTGCAGTGGACATGGCGGCAACTCGACACCTAGAACCATGCAGCTGCTGCTTCTAAATATGTGTGAAACAAGAGCTGGAGAGCATGAATTTCCCAAGTATCTGTGTGATGTGTATGGGATAGATGCTAATCTCCACCCCTAGCTCACAGAAAACTCAATCATTAGGCTAGGTTCAGATTGCGTTAGGGCAATCCATTTAGCGCTAAGCGCTAGCGGATTGCGCTAACACAATGTCTTTTTCGGGGTCGCGTTTAACGTCCCCGCTCTCGCAGATCCCCGATCTGCGAGAGCGGGGAACGGACCTCGGGCGCGCCGCGGACGCTGCAAGCAGCGTCCGAGGTGTGTCACAAAACACCGGCACATCGCTAGCGCGTGCCGAAAATGGCACGTGCTAGCGATGCGCTTTCCCATTGCTGCCAATGGGCGCGCTAACGGACGCGTTGCACGGCATTAATTTTGCCGTGCAACGCTGTGTTAGCGCGGTCCCATTAACGCAATCTGAACCTAGCCTAAGAGATAGAGCCTGCAGAGGGGGAAAACTGATGGACAATGCATCATATATTTCTCAAAAACAGTGTTACTCCTCATGCATACACACGTGACAATTTTTTCAGAAACGTTAGGTATGGGTTGAATAATATTTAGCAATAATTTTCATTGTCAATTGGTAGACGGCATGTTGGTCACAAGTGTGCTCGCTGTAGTGATAACCCTCTCTGGTTGTTTCTACCAGCTTGACCTTGTGGACCTATAATTATCCTAAAGGTCAACTAGCCACTGTGATATGGTATAAGTAAATAATAAAGACCTTCACTCCTCATGATTTTGATATCTCCTTGACAATCTTCCAGGAATCATCCTAGTATTTAATCTACTGTGACATGTTATATAATAACATCAACGATTGTCCTAGCAGATAGCCTCTCATTGTGTTCTTCTAATCATGCTTCCTTATCACTATATATGCTCAGTTCCACTTGTATTAAAGGGAACCTGTCATCTGAATTTGGCGGGACTGGTTTTGGGTCATATGGGCGGAGTTTTTGGGTGTTTGATTCACCCTTTCCTTACCCGCTGGCTGCATGCTGGCTGCAATATTGGATTGAAGGTCATTCTCTGTCCTCCATAGTACACGCCTGCGCAAGGCAAGATTGCCTTGTGCAGGCGTGTACTATGGAGGACAGAGAATCAACTTCAATCCAATATTGCAGCCAGCATGCAGTCAGCGGGTAAGGAAAGGGTGAATCAAACACCCAAAAACTCCGCCCATATGACCCAAAACCAGTCCCGCCAAATTCAGGTGACAGAGTCCCTTTAACCTCTGTGACATGTCTAGTCTCATATCATCCCCAGGTATAGCATTCTCAGCATAGACTCTTCAGGGTATTAACATTAAGCAATATACCGTAATGGTCCAGTGCCACCATTTTACATATACCCATGCTGTAAAACATGTCACATAGTGAATCACCCAGGCACAATGTACTGTATACACAATTATGAGACAATTTGTATTCTTTATGATTACTTTTATTATTGAACAACTCCAGAGCTGTAGGTCAATACGGAAGGTTAATAAACCTGAAACCTGAATATTTAAAAAGGCAAAAGTGAGGTTTTCTATTTCTTAAGAAAATATCTATATGTGCAGAATAATTAGGCAACTATTAGTGTGCAAATGAAAAATGAAAATTTTCATCTCAATTGTTAATTTTCATCTGTACGAATATAACCAAACAGCGAAAAATGTACAAAAATTCTTTTCTGACATTTCAATAAAAATCTCAGTGACCAACATAGCCCCCCTTCTTTTCGCTAACAGTCATAAGACTTCCATCCATGGAGTCTGTCAGTTTCTTAATCTGTTCAGAATCGACTTTTTGGGCAGCGCCAACCTCAGCCCACCAGACATTAATCAGAGAGGTGACTGTTTTCTTTCACCAATAAATCTCTTATTTAAGAAGGACCCACAAGTTCTCAATAGAGTTTAAGTTAGGCGATGAAGGGGCCGAGTCATTATTTTTTCTTCTTTTATGCCTCTACTGGCAGCTGAGCAATGAAGACATCGATTCTGCGATGGCGCATTGTCCATCATAAAAATCATAGTTTTCTTGAATGATGTAGACTTTTTCTTGCACCATTGCTTGAAAAAAGTGTCTTCTAAAAATTGACAGTAGGTTTGGGAGTTGGTTTTGCATCCACCTTCAATCCGAAGAGGTCTAACTAGATCATATTTAATAACACCAATAGCAGAACCCCACCCTCACTTTGTTGAGTCCAAGTGGAGGTCTGTGTCCATTATTGATCCAGCCACAAGCATATCTATCTGGTCCATCAAGATTCACTCTTGTCTCATAAAATCCTTGAAAAATCTGTCTTCAGATACTTCTTTGTCCAGTCTTGATATTTCCACTTGTCTTGTGTGTTCCTCAGTGGTGTAAGTGTTCAGCCTTCTCTCTTTGGCCATGTCTCTGAGCGCTAAACACCTTGTACTTCTGGGCTCTCCTGTGAGGTTACAGCTCTAGAACATGACAGCACTGGAGGATAATGGCTTCCTGGTCTCTTCACGTTAAATTCTTCTCAAATCTTAGCAGTTCATGCATATCTTTTTTCTCAACACGTTTTTCTTGACCCTGTTGACTATTTGAAACACAACTTTTGATGGAGCTGCGAGCTCACACCAATATCTTAGCAATTTCAGGAACACTGTAGCCCTCTGTAAGAGTTTTCAATTTTTTTTACTTTCTCAGAATCAGTTAAGTCTTTCTTTTTGGCCCATTTTTCCTTAGGAAAACAAGCTGCCTACTAATTCTACACCATGATAAAGGGTGTTGCTTCCTTAGTAGTGTTGAGCATTCTGATACTGCAAGTATCGGGTACCGGTCGATACTTGCTGTATCGGAATTCCGATACCGAGTTCCGATATTTTTGTGATATCGAAAATCGGTATCGGAGTGTGCAGTGCGTATGGTTCCAAGGGTCTGGAGGAGAGGAAACTCTCCTTCAGGCCCTGGGATCCATATTAATGTAAAAAATAAAGAATAAAAATAAAAAATATGGCTATACTCACCCCTCCGAAGGACCCTGGCTGTCACCGCTGCAAGCGTCCGCCTCCGTTCTTGAGAATGCAGTGAGTAAAGGACCTTCAATGACGTCGCGGTCAGGTGAGCGGTCACGTGAGCGATCAGGACAACCAGCAGAGGGCGCCCTCATATGAACTCGAGCCTGGGAGCTTTTTAGGACCACTATTTTGGGGACTTTTCAGCGCATTACGGCAGTAATATACGGACCGTATTGTCTTACGCTGAGTGTGACTCCAGCCTAAAGCTTCTGCTTCTGCAATCCAGATGGAGCAGGTCAAATTGCCGCATGTCAAGCCCAGAACCCTGGGCAGAAGATAGAAGCAATTTATTACCGGTTCTTTCTTCTTTTGTTTGCTTACATAGGCATCAATGTCGCTATGCAAAGAATGGAAACATTAACATTGCCAGCCAATGTTTATGTAGGACCTGATTACGATATAATAATACAGTATATTGTAGTAGGCTGTTTTTCCCTCTAATAATATGCAAACAAGGAAAAATGTAAACAGCATTTTCAAAACATTTTGATTTATTCGGTATGAGAACCATAGAGAAATCCCTGAACGTACACACCTCGGCTGCTATCAAAGAAGTCATTAATGGTTGTCTGAGGAATGCTCTGTCACTCTATATGCACTTGTGCAAATTATCAAGATCTGCTGCTGGCAGCTTCCTTGGCAATTGCCAACCAATGACGTCCCAGATGTGCACAATGAGAGACAAGTCTGGAGATGCTGCTGACCGTGATAGCATGAGAAACGTGCGACCTGATGTTTGGCTTCTAACAAATGATTTTCCATGGATAGAAACTTCCTTGATCAGGTGCATCAATGTTTACCAATAAATGACTATTCATTTCTATCGCCAGCATGTAATACTACATTTCCCATGTGGCCCATGTGCATTTGCCTATATTGTAAATCCATGTCTCTTCTTTTCATATAACAACAGATGTCTAACATCGGGGCATAAATGGTAGGAGCTGATGATGCATGTGCAGGAGGCACCAGAAAGCTTCTTTACCTTGGCCTTGATCCTAGTTCTTGGCCTTATTACAGAAGCGCCATACATAGAGTCCACATGGACTTGTAATGGCCCCATGTTTTCTTCTTGAATTGGGCTATACTTTGCGCAGGAGGCCGTCAAAAACGTTAATATTCTATCTCATTGAGTTGACTATTTAGCATATTGCAATGATTAGACTTTCACATAGAATATTCGAGTGGTGAGGTGAGAGCAGCGCTGATTGTACATATTGTCTCGTGCGATAATGGCGTTAATGTAAATGCCATTAATAATGAATTGCTCTGCAGTTCATATACAATAAGTCGTCAGCATTGAAGTGTGAAAATCCATCGGATCAGTTTGGGCTGACTGTGATGACTTTCTTATTGTAATCATATAGACTATCACACATCGTAATATGAGGATGTGCTTTAATGTGATGCATCAGGAAATGTAAATGATATTGGATACAAATAACAGAATGCATTATTCATGTCACTGGCGGTTTATGTCAACTGAAGCCTACGCACATTACCGTAATCGTATTATATGAATATTAGAAATTATTGGAGGTTATTCCTTTATTCACATAAGAAAGTGCAAGTACAATTTCTCAGGATGCTAATATTTTTCTGCCTTAGTGGAAATCTCTGACCCATGATGATTTTTTAAGACTATTACAAACAGAATGTGTAAAAAAGAAATGAAAGAAATGTTTTACTTCTCCATGCAGAGAAGTTAATGTGGTTTTTTCACCTCTTCTGCTGCTACTGGTTATATTCTTTCCTTCCTGATAATAAAATTAGATTTTTGTAATGTAATTATCGGTATTAAAAAATGGATTGATCAGTCTTTGGGGTTGTGTTGCAGTCAATGGCACTGGGAACATTTCATGGGTAGAGGGAAGAATGGATTTAATGACATTTCAACAAATTCTTGATGCAAACGTAACAACACCTGTAAAAAAGCTGAAGTTTAAAAGAGGTGAATGTGGGTGAATCAATCATGCTTTGGGGTTGTGTTGAGGCCAATGGCACGGGGAACATTTAACGGGTAGAGGGAAGAATTAATTCAATGACATTTCACAAATTCTTGATGCAAACATAACACCATCTGTAAAAAAAAGCTGCATGTGAAAAGAGGATGGCTTCTACAAATGGTTAATGATCCTAAACACATGTCAAAATTCACAGTAGATTACCTCAAAAGGCACAAGCTGCAAGTTTTACAATGGACCTCACAGTCCCCTGATCTGAATATCATTGAAAATCTGTGGCTAGACCTCAAAATCACAGTGCATGCAAGACGATCAGGGAATCTTAGAAAACTGGAATAATTTTCCAATTAAATAATTTTTGTGCCTCAAATACAAAGCAAATGTGTCATCCTCAACTTTAGGCCTTTTAGAGATCACTTAATCTTTAATTTGATTAACTGTTCACAATAACACTCACTTTGACCAGGGGTGTCCAAACTTTTACATGCCACTTTAAATATATATATATATATATATATATATATACACTGTGTCTTAGAGTTTAAATAGTGATCCATGCATCTCCCTTTTCAGTTTTACTGTGTAGACTTTGACAGGGTCAATATAGTCCAGTGAAAACAAGTAATCACCTTTCCTGGGGATAGGTGATTATTTATTGATCGGTGTGTGTCTGAACACTTTGACTTACACTGATTGGCAGAATGCGGATATCTCCAACAAGGCACTTTTATCCCCATTAGAATGGACTGGCAATGCACAAGCCCAATGCACAAACTATCATTTATTCATTCACTATTGGTCTGCAGGAAAAAGCCAAATATAGGGTGAGCATTTCAAGGGATTTTTTTACAGTGTACTGGTGAAAAGGCTCACCTTAAAAAGTTGTTTTTCTGGCAGAACTAAAATGAAGGCATGTTATGGGTACAAAGGTGGAGGAGATCGCTGCAAGTTTCAAGGACCGTAAGTCGGGTGTGTCAAACTTCACTGGGGTATGAATATAGCTTCTGTATGATGGGAAGGACACTTGATTTGGGTCAGATGAACAATATGGTGATGTAAATGGTAGATGCCACGTGTTTATTGATATATCAACAGGTACAATGCGTTTTGAGTCTCTTGAGTCTCTTTCTCAAGTAACAGAATACCTAACACATTACATCACGCAGAACGGTTTTAAATACTTTAAATATTCCAGGGATGTGTCACTTGCTTTGTAGCTAAGTGTAGTTTCAATACAATCAGTGTTCTATCAGCAGGAGAATAACACTGCAGGACTACGTGTCTCGTGCAAGGCAGTCCAGCTAATCTGTGTAACCCCGCCTCCACCATTTGCTAACAATGTACAGTGTACACAGGAAGTGGTCAATCAGTGGTGTGGGCGGGGTTACACAGAGCTCAGCATTCATAGGTTTGCTGCATCTACATCAGAGAAAACAGGGATTTTATCAAAACTCTACCAATCGATCCAGTAAGTGGCACATTGCTAGAGTCATGCTCCCTATTGCTCTTTGATTCCATAGCAATAACCTACTGACAGATTCCTTTTATTGAACCCATTATACACTGGATAAAACTCAAATTACAGATATGATTTTGAACTTAATGAACAATCGTTTGCAGGTTTGGTGATTCAAAGCGATCGACAAATGTTCATAACCATTCAAAACACCTGTAGGGCATGTAGGATATGTTTGATCACAAATGGCTCCATCATCGGTGGAAGAATCCGATGTGTGCTGTTGTAATCTGCGATGTGTTTAGAGTCATTGGAAAACAATTGTTCTTTTATCGGATGAACTATTATTCATCGGCCTATTTTCATTTAATTTTTATGGGGGGTCTTCAGTCCATTCACATTGATCAGACCAGTAACTATCAGAAAGCACATACATAGAATATAGGAACAAAGTTACTTCATTACCGAGAAAAAGGCCATATAAATGAAAGCGAGATCGGAATGCAGAACACGAACTGGCTGGCGGCTCTCCTGACCCGAGCATTACAGCTGCATTGAAATACATGGTTGGGAGAGCCACTGACCAGTCCACTGTGTTCCGATCTCACTCTGATTTATACCGCTGGCTGACTCTGCCCTTACAAGAACTAATTTAAATCTAACCTGGCACCAATGTGAAGGCTCTAAATTAA
The DNA here is from genome assembly GCF_032444005.1 of Ranitomeya imitator. Classification (NCBI taxonomy): domain Eukaryota; kingdom Metazoa; phylum Chordata; class Amphibia; order Anura; family Dendrobatidae; genus Ranitomeya; species Ranitomeya imitator. The sequence goes on from NC_091283.1 coordinate 816,337,436, forward strand.
AGAAAGCTGAAGTGTAGGAGAACCAGCACCAAACAACGTATTCCATACCTTGAGTAGCTTTTCGGTGAACCAGCAGATTATAGGATTCACGATAACAGGTGCTGCACCTATGATGAACAGCGTCGTTCAAAATCCAACCAAAGAGGAGAAAAAGGTGGCACTCGGTCATCAAGTGGAAAATTCTTCTTTAATGTAGAGCATTATGGTATTGATACAGGTTGGATTCTAAATGAAAGAAAAACTATAAATCCTATTTCCTATAAATATATATAAAAAAAAGAAGATTCAGAAAAAAGACCTATTTGTAAAGAGGAGAAGCAAAAAAAGTAGGGAAGCAGTGCTTGGTTGAGCGCCATGACCCTTTTACTTTAGCATCTCACGTGTCCATGTCTGGTACTGCATCTCATGCCGTTTTCACTCAATTATTTGATTGGCTGGAGTCTTGTTGGCTGGGGTACTAACCAAGTGAATGCTACATGACTTGAGTAGGGAAAAGTCATACATGTTAAATTCCCAAAAATCCCTTTAAATATTGATTAACGTTGATTAAGAAGTTGTTTTTCTCTGTTAGTAGATATCCTAAAGCTATAGTTCTGTAGATGGAGGAGGGTTGGCACTGATGTAGTGTGCAACACTTACTTTAATGAAGTCCTCCGCATGCCCACAAATGCAGCAGTTCATAATTACTCACATCTCACTGCTCAACTTTCACATCCGGCATTCAGTTCTCTCTATAGTGTAACGTACATAGCATCATTATGATTGCCTCTCTCAATAATGCAAATTCAATCCATATTTTCGGGCATGCATGATGGATTTTGTGTTATTAATGTAATCCTCCACATCGCTTTATCTTCAAGCCACATAAAGTTATCATAATGGAACATAAAAATAACTGTTAGAATTTCGATCCGACGGCATCCTCAGCACATATTCATCTTCTTTTCCCATTCATTGTCAGTGTAGCGGCAAATGCACCCAATGGGCAAATCTGATGGGTCTAAAGATTAATGTGAAATTTTAAAGAGAGTGTGTAGAATGGTTTTCTCCATCTTAGTAAAAAAAAAATTATAATAAAATAAATTGGCTTCACTCTTCCCACTATTCTATACGTTATGTATGAATCTTATTATTGGAGGTTTTGTATGAAGAGCTTAATGTCAATACAGTCCCGGTGGATTGCATTAAAGGCGCTCATTCCATTATACAGATGCATGCTTTGATCCCTATCATTACCGCATGGCTTCGAGCAACGTTCCATCAAACTCCAAAAGCGCCGAACATATTACAACACATCGAATGTTGCAAATTCATTTCCCGCTTACTTTGTAATTCAACATAAAAAGAATACATAGACCCTACATAGAATCTTTCTGTAATCTTTCATGCCATGATTTCTTTTTTTCCGTTAAAGAGCCGTCGTTAGCATTTCAGTTATCGTAACATTTTTTAGAGTAGCGCAATGATACCGTTAAAGGTTGACGACCATACTTGCAAAGTATTGCTTAGCCAGGAGACATTATAGCTCCGTAAGAAACCTTACAGCCCATTTAATTGAATGTTAAATGTGGCCCTGAATGTTTTACATAATAGGAGTCAATTATCTTAATGTTGTCTTCAGGCACATTACGCTAAGACACATATGTGTGGTACACGCTGCCGCACACAATGCTTTCCTGCAGTACAAACGTTGTACATTCCCAGCTGTACTCTAGATACAACAGTTTAGACACATTTTACGGCATAGTAATTAAGTAATTTGATGTGTAAACGTCTAATAAAAGAATGTCCTGAGGTTACTATTACTTACCGTTTCTTTTCTGCTGGTGCCAAATCTGCTGGTGCTAGAAGATCGCAATCTGTTGACATTTGCCAAATGGTATGTCAAGTTATAGGATGTATTCATTAACGCAGATACGCACCATTGAGAATAGGTATTTACCTGGTTTAAAAAAAGCGACATACACTTTGGAAAAGAGATAAGAAAAGATCTGTTCCGAAAAAGGGAATCTGTCACTTGACTCATGTTGCCCAAACCACAGGCAGCATGAGTCCTGGCCTGGCTGTGTGATTGCAGTCAGGTATGCTATACTTCGAAACTCTGAGATGTTTTAGAGAAAACATAGTTTGAAAAGCTGGGGTTTATAGGGCGAGACCTCACTGGTCTGGTACGACATCCAGCCAGCTTCTCTCAGCCTTGTTTATAGGGAAAGTCCTGTCAATAAACTGAAATAAGGCGGGGAGTAGCCAGTCGGGGAATGCTGCAAACTACTGTTGTCTCCAGGTCGCTTTTCAGTCTAGGTTTTCTCCCAGTATTTCGTAGTAAAACATACTTGGCTGCAGTTGTGCAGTCAGGCTCTGATTTATGCTTCTTGTAGTTCGGGAAGCATGCAACTATTGACAGGTTCCCTCTTTAAAACTCAGAGATAAAATTCAAATAAGTAGATCTTAGAAGCTAATATTGGACTTACAAATCATGCTAAGATCAATCATAACCATTTAGAAGGAGAATGGGGCACTCATTACACGGCACTTTTAAAAAACTTGCATTATTGCGGTTCCATAACATAGAATGTGGAGACAAAGTGGCTGATCGCCATTTCACGTGACAATCACACTTCCCCTGAGGCTCAGAGGGAGCGCAACTCTCACTCGAAACATCTGTCAGCCACTTTGTCTCCGCCTTCTATGTTATGGAACCGCAATAATGCAACTTTTTATACATGCAGTGTGGTGAATGCCCCATTCTCCTTCTATATGGTTTCAATTTGGACTCTTTTATAAGGTTCACAGACCGTTCCAGATACCAAACCATAATAAACAGAAGAATTAAAAAATAAAGTATTGTATTCACGTTGCTCTTCATCTTTCCTGGCATTACAACCTCTCATTGGGTTCTTTGCTGGCCCCTTCCTTCTTCTCCTCAGCCTTCAAACTTCGGTGCCACCGGCATTGATTAGGACTAGTGATGAGCGAGTGTACTCGTTGCTCGGGTGGTCTCCGAGTATTTGTAACTGCTCAGAGATTTAGTTTTCATCGCCTCAGCAGCATGATTTGCGGATACTACACAGCTTGAATACATGTGGGGATTCCCTAGCAACCAGGCAACCCCCACATGTACTCAGCCTGGCTAGTAGCTGTAAATCATTCAGCTGCGGCGATGAAAACTAAATCTCCGAACACTAACAAATACTCAGAGACCACACGAGCGTGCTCGGGAAAACCGGAGCAACGAGTACACTCACTCATCACTAATTAGGACTTATGGTGAGTGGGTAGATGTCACACTAATGAGTGAAGAGTAGACTGAAGAGAAGAAGACCGGTTAAGGTGAAAGGGAGACAGTGGTGGATCAGTCCAATGTTTTTTTTATTCTTTTACTTGCTTCCCAGCCATACAAAGAATCCAGCAAAATTAAATATTTGATAAATTTGTGGGGAATTTAATTCTTTTGAATCAATTTGATTTTCGTGCAAATTTCTTTTCTCTAGATCTGGCCTATACTGTCACTGTACTATTAATATCCATAATTTCTTTTTACTAAGAAAATACTTAATAAAATAGTAAAATGTATAGTGCTATTTGTAATGCATTATATGTCATCTGCTAGATGATCCCTTATTATCTTTCCCGTACCTTTCCTCGGGTCATCACACTTCAGTTGTTCACGAATGTTGAGCTTGTCTTTAAAGCGATTAGGTCTGGTCTGTGTACCTTGTATGTTTTCCGCTGAGTACATCAGACAGCTCTTCCATAAGAGTAATACTTCCATTAGGGTCATACACCTCTACCATAAATCACTTGGTGGCAGGGGATATAGTTTTTGAGGCAATTATGTGCAAGCAAGAAAAAGCCACATACAAAAGTCATGAAAAGTTATTTTTGAAATGGATTTTTTTTCTAAAATGATTTTAAAATAAATCTTACTAATCCTTCACCAATGTAATCCATTTTGTAAATATAAGAGTTGAGCAAATCTACCACAATTCCATATCAGGAGAATCTCTCAAAAATGGCTGGGAAATTTGATTTGCGTCAGATATATTAGATGCAAATTAAATGAGCCCTGATTTTCTTCACAAAATGCTGTTTAACATTCTCTGATTTTTCCAAACTCCAAAGCAAAATAGATGGATTAGTCAAGAAGGGGTTTTAAAACAATAAAAAACCTACTCACCTAGTCCCACTCCCATCGTTGCCACTGAAGCTCTATGATGGACCTCTCCTGGCTTCCTAAGACCCTCTTTTGTTCTATTGACGATCTCAAATTCACTCTTCATTGGTGCTTTTGGAGCTGGCTAGTCCTTGTCTCCACTCGGACCTTTTATTGCCTCAACTTAAACCTGAATTCTGGTGTATTCAGCTTAGTAAACCTAAGAGCAATTATTATTATTATTATTATTATTATTTATAATTAGAGATTTTATGAACTTTTCTTGAAAATTCAAATTCTAGAAAGTTACTTGAATTTGTCATGGAAATTTAGTGTGGATCAAATCTGTAAGGAAGAAATAAAAAAGAAAATAAACTCTGATACCTGTACTGAGGCTTTCTTATACCTCCCCAACTGTCACCAGTCCTTTGCCAATGTCATTTCTCTTATCTTTTCTGTCTTTATTATAGCAGATCCATGGAAATTCGGGTTCTCCAGGTTCGGCGGAACTTTAGTCCAAGGTTCGATTTGGATACCAAAACTTAACCCAAACTTGACCCCATCTTGCCCCCGGACCTGTACCCCATAAAAGTCAATGGGGAATCAAACTTTGGTGCTGTAAAATGGCTGTTAATTGCTCGTAGTAAGCGGGTCAGCATTAGGGGCAGTAATAGTAGGCATTTACTTAGGTACCCCACTCTCCCAGCCAGTAATAGCAGCACCCCACGCAGCCGCTATGGGGCCCATGAATTTGGGGGGGCGGTGCCATAGCCAGCTTCGCCCTTCCCCCTACATCACACATTCAACTGTATGAGCATAATAGAGCCGATACAGTTGAAAGCAATAATGGAGGAGAGAGCATCAACTGATGCTCCTTCTCACATCATTCATCCTCTGCGTATGACACAGCAGGTGCGAAGACGTCACTTCATCAGACGCCACATTGCTGAGGAGATGCGCTGCAGACACCGGAGCCACGGGGAATGGGGAGAGGTGAGGATTGCATTTTTTTAAATCAATGATTACATTATGGTGACCATAATACTGAATGACTATAGGGTTGCATTATACTCTACGGGGCTGCATTTTACTATATGAGGCTGCATTGTACTATATGGAGCTGCATTATACCCTATGAAGGGCTGCATTATACTATATTGGATTGAATTGTGCAATATAGGGCTGCATTCTACTCTATGAGGGCTGTATTGTACTCTATGTGACTGCATTATGCTGTGGCTGCATTGTAATCTATGGGGCTGCATTATACTATATGAGGTTGCATTATACTCTATGGAAGCTGCATTATACTCTATTGGGGCTACATTATACTATATAGGGGCTGCACTGTACTATGTGCGGCTACCTTGTACTCTATGGGGCTGCATTATACTCTATGTACTCTATAAAGCTGTATTCTATGTACTATATCGCCCGTGAGACATGACCACGAGTGACCTATGCAGTCTCAACAAACACTGAGGATTATATCAGAACTGCTGGGATTATTTTTAATAATAAATGGGTAAAACAGGGAATGTGTGGGGGAGTTTTATTCGAATAAACTTTTTTTTCACATTACACAGCTGATATCAACCCCAAAAAGTATTACCCTAATTATCCTAGCTCTAGGACAATCAGGAAGAGCAGAAGCTAAGCTACACAATCGGAGCATCTAATGGGTAAGACCTTTTAGGTCGAAACACATCGGTAGTTGTGACCCTACAACTTGTATAAGCCTGAGACCATGTTTTTAAGAAAGTTCTAAATAAAAGTGAAGTTTTATTCATATGAATTTCTACGCTGCAGACAACTCTTTTTTTCTGCTTGCAATTAAACACATAAAGCGTGGAACCAGGTTATTGTGATCGTCTAGTTAACCATTTATTTTTTTTATTCATGAGAAGGGTGAATCAGACCAATAAATAAATATTTCTTGCTATCTCTTATCAAAGTTTGATAGGACGTCCGCATGCAAAATCAATCAGTTTACCAAGAAATCAATTAATTTGAGCGCACACACAGCTTCTTCCCTATAGAAATACAGTAGTAACGATTTACACCTAACACTAGTGACGCGTACAGTCTATGAATGCTAAAAAGGGGAATATATAAGAATGTTCAAAATATAAGAAATTATTTTAGAAGGAAGTCAGAAATATGCCACATTGTTTTATGATAATATACCATAAGTGACTGTCTGTGCAAGAAAATATCAACCTGTGTATGAGGTGATCACCTGACACTGAGCTCATCCAGGGCTTGTAATAATGAAGAGAAATGTTTTCAGACTCTGCCACTGATCCCAGAAACACTTAGATTGGGCTGGTGTGATAATCAATGGCAAGAAATGACATGATACGGATAGAACAAATCTATTATAATAGGTTCAGTGACACAAGACTTGAAAAGGATGAAAGGGAAGTTCTGTGTATCGACCAACAACTCTAACCCCCTCTCATTAGCACAATAGAATGTTGTGATTCAAGTCTAAGGTCTAGACTAATATTAGTGCTTTTGACTAGAGATGAGCGAATATTTCAATGTTATGTTTGGATTACGATAGCTGAATTTGCAATATTCTCCAATTTATTCATTGATTATTTGCCAAACGCCATTACAGTCAATGGGAGGCTAAAACAAACGCATGCACAAGACATTTTAATGACCCCAAAAGCTGTCAAAACATATCAAATGAGGGACAAACACCAGGAAAGTGGCTTTAATTCACCCACAGTACAAATTGTAGCATTGCACTGCAGCAATCAGCCAAGCATGAAGTATCATGGTCTGGGCCAGCATTTACAGCTTTCAACTGTACACCAAAGTAAGAGGTGGGTGAGGGATCAGTGTAGGCCTGTTGTGCTGGGAGCCCTGATATCATATACAACAGTTCAACCTGCTTTCATGCTGAGTCATACTCAAATATACACAAATATCAGTTTCCTAGACTACCATTGTCAGAAAAATCTAAGGATAGTAGTAACACGGGTAGTTGACTCCAATGAAGTGGAGACCTACTGCTACAGGCAACAAACATGAAGGAGACCCAACAAGGAGTCACATTTACAAAATTTATTGGCAGACATCGGCAAAGTGCCATCAATTTCACCACTGTAGAAATAATATAATAGGGACCGACAGGTCTTCCACAACACCCAACCCAGCAGATGGACACCCAACCAGGAGTGTTCACATTTGCAAAAATTATTGGCAGACACCACCAAAGTGGCATCAATTTCACCACAGTATAAATAGCATAATATGGACCGACAGGTCTTCCACAACACCCAACCCAGCAGATGGACACCCAACCAGTAGTTTTAAAATTAAAAACAATGAGGGCCTGACACCACTGAACTGGCATAAATTTCACAAGAGTAGAAATAGAGTAATAGGGACCGAAACGTCTTCCACCACAGCCAACCCATCAGATGTAGACCAACCATGACTGTTCACATTTCCACAAATTTGTTTTAACATCTGCAGCAGCAACAGCAACCACAGAAGCCACACTAAAGATATCACAGAGTGCAGTTACGCATAGTAAAACATGCAAAATTGCCTAGTCTGTACAATCTGCGATTGGGGTAAAAAGTCCTTGGAGATCCATGACTTGTTTATCTTGATGAAAGTTAGATGGTTTACACTTTCAGGGGACAGCCTGGTGCGCTTATCCATCAGGATTCCACCAGCAGCGCAGAAGACATGTTCTGAGAGAAAGCTGGTTGCCGGGCATGATAAATCCTCCAAGGCATGCGAGGCAAGCTCAGGCCACTCATCCATTTTGGAAAACCAAAATGTGAAAGAGTCCAAGCCCTCCCTGATGGTATTGATATTCAGTTCTTGATACTCCTGCACCATCCTCTCCATTCGTTCACCACATGTAAGACTTGGACTCTGTTGTGATGGTGCACAAGCTGGGCTAAAAAAAAGTGTCAAAGGACTCACAGAAGATACTTCTTCCACTAACCCTACTGCTGCTGCTGCAAATGTTTTGGCGTTAACGAATTGAGGTGCCGGGCAATGACAGGCAATGAAAGTCTAAAGCTGTGATGCGCACTGTGTACTTCACTGCTGTCTTGGGGAAAACCTCTCTTAAAGGGACACTGTCACCTGAATTTGGAGGGAACAATCTTCAGCCATGGAGGCGAGGTTTTTGGGTGTTTGATTCACCCTTTCCTTACCCGCTGGCTGCATGCTGGCTGCAATATTGGATTGAAGTTCATTCTCTGTCCTCCATAGTACACGCCTGCGCTGTGCAAGATTGCCTTGTGCAGGCATGTACTACGGAGGACAGAGAATGAACTTCAATCCAATATTGCAGCCAGCATGCAGCCAGCGGGTAAGGAAAAGGTGCATCAAACACCCAAAAACCCCGCTCCATGGCTGAAGATTGTTCCCTCCAAATTCAGGTGACAGTGTCCCTTTAACGTTGTGTAAAAGTGTGTTTCGATACTCCAGCATTCACTGGTCACTTTCCAGGGCAGGAAGCATGTAGCAAAATTTGGTTTCATAATGTGGTAACCCAGTAGTCAGCACTAATTCTAGTCATAACTATATGGGGATCACGTTGCAGCAAAAAGGCACTCATATGTTGGGCTCTACCATGCTGCATTGTGGCTAAGTAACACTGATGCTTGTTTTCTCCGTCCCCTCCTGCCAACCACGAACAACAGAGAGGGGATGATTATCCTCTTCATCTTCTGACAGTTGCTCACCCATCACCTCTGCCTCCACTATTTGTTCCTCGGATCTTGAACTTTCGCAGTTTGTCTGTTATCACCAGCCCCCACAATCGCAGTAATACACCCTTTCTTAGCACCTGCCTGTGTGACGATAGTCTGGAACTTAGAGACAATGTTATCTCTTCCGCAACCTCCTCTGCTTCCTCCTCTTCCTCTGGGACCATCACCTTCTCCAGCAAGCTATTCAAAGTCTGCTCCTGCATATAGATGACCAGAATAGTGATGCTGATGACGACATCGTCAGTGCTAACCATCTTAGTAGCCATTTTGAAACTGTACAGAAGGGTGCAGAGATCTTTAATCTGTACTCACGCCATAAACGTGATATGCACCATGGCTGTACTGTGTTGGCCCAAGCTATACGACATGACATACTGCATCAGGGCTTGTTGCTGCTGCCACAGTCACTGCAACATGTGCGTAGTGGAATTCCAATGTGTGATCGCATATCAACCTGTTAACTGGCATGGACAAAGACCTCTGTGTCGATGCAAATCAATGATAAATAAATTGAAGATGGTGGAGTTCAACATTTTTGGTTTGTCATGCGTAGGAGGAAGCATTCTTTCACATGACCACAACTGCAGTACCATGGGCTGGCTGCAGTGCTGAGAGGGCAGAGTACATTGAACTGGGCAAACTGCTGAACCATGAGGAAGGCGCAGGTGGAGATATTACGGTGGATTGAGAAAGTTGTGCTGTGCTCATTCTCTGAGATCAGTCAACAACAGCAGGCATGTCCAGTTCCATTACAGCTGATGGCAGGCTGTCAGTCAGTGTGAATGGAGCGTGTAAAGAACCCAGGATTCTGCAGTTGGAGACCTGCGTCTCAATAGTTGGTACAGTAACAGATGAGGAGGAAGAAAGAGCAGATGCGATCGATGAGGTGGCTGATGGTTGTTGAGGTCCACTGGTCCGCATTTTAGCAGAGTGGGATTCCTAGAGTTACGCATGTTGATTCTGCATGTGAAGGTTCATACATCTAGGAGTCAAATTATTGCACTTTTTACTTCTACTCGGTTTTTTTTTTGTAAAGTTGGCAGATTACATGAGTTTGCTCATCTTTTGAGTGTCAATAAAGGCCCAGGCTAGGCAACCCTTGCCCCCCTGCGACTGCAGACCCGCAGACACTGCTGGTCACAGCCACAGTTGTGGCTGAGGATGCATTGCTCGTCATGGCTGCATCACTATGTGTCTGTGACGTATGGCACAACATAACCTCTTCATATTCTTTCACAAATGACCTACTCAGCTGTGTGCCTCTGTATTAACGCCAACTGGGATCTACCACCATAGAAAAGTCAGCTCACCCATTAGATGTCCAAGCCCTGAGCAAGGAAAGACTGCAGTGCAGCAACTAATCAAGGAAAAGGTATATCCAGGGGTTAAATAGTATGGGCAGAACCTTGCAATGACTAAGAACCGCAAGGTTCAAAATGTGTCTGCCCCTACTATTTAACCCTTTCTTGGGGACTGGAGACACATATGCTGTATATTATTTTAAATTATTGTTCACTAAATTACGAATTTTTATGATACAAGTGGAGCTGGATATACCTTTTCCTTGATCGAACATATAATCGTCATCTTCTGTGTTATCACATTCCCCGCCCTTGGGGTCGACCTCCTCCTCTTTCAGCCCTGACAGCATAGTACAATTCGCGTGAGCCTCAGACATCTGAGTCTCATCAGGCTTACCTCCCAGGTGTTAATATCTGGTCATGAGGGTCAAGATGCTGCTTGGACACTACGTCGTCTTGCCCTGAATCCAAGCTAAAAAAATATGGGCATTGGTGCAAATTCCTCCTGGCTCTGTGAAGCTTTTGAGTACACTTCTGATGACCATGGCATAGAATATGTGAACAGCTATTCAGACTCACCCATCTGTGGTTCTGTACAGTTGTATGGTTGGACAGTTGGCACATGGGGAAAACAAGGGTAATTTGGGTGCCACCTCTGTGGACTGTACTGGGTGTGATGTTGAGGTGGAGGAGGAGGAGAAGAGGCTACTTGAAGCTGCACTTGCCATCCACTTGAGAACATGCTCTTTCTGGTCCTCATCAACAAGGCTGTGCGTCTGCCAAAAAAAGGTAGTGGAGTAGCCCATCCAGTAACAGAAGTTGTCAGCTGTCTTTGCATAGAACGTGCTGTTGTTGGTTCACTAGTGCTTTCACAAACATTACCACCTACCCCACATACACCTTGAACACCAAGCCTAATTCCCCTTCCTCCATGACCTCGCTTTTTCCCAGTCATGTTGCTCAGATAATGTGGTAGGAGCACAGTATTAGCAACAAAAAATTAGATTTTAAGCTCTGCACCTGCTCTGCAAACAGCGGAATTTCAGTGGCAGCAAACGACAAGGTGAAATATGGCTTGCTGAATCGCATTAGTCCCAGAAGAAATAATTGTTTGAGTGTGGATGAGGCCTGTATAACAAAGAAGATATGCTCAAAACAATTTTAAAATTAGATCGCCCCTACTGTACAAAGTTAGTAATAGAAGAATATTTTTTGGTGCCTGTGGATTAGGCCTCTATAACAGACTAGATGCTACAAACAATTTGAAAGTTAGATGTCCCCTACTGTATGACGCTAGTAGCAGAAGAATTTTTGGGGGGCCGTGGATCAGGCCTCTATAATAGACTAGATGCTACAAACAATTTGAAAGTGAGATGTCCCCTACAGTAAGATGTTAGTAACAGAAGATTTTTTTTCTTAGTGTAGGTGACACCTATATAACCTAGAAGATATGATCCAAACAATTCAAATTTCAGATTTAGCCTGCCGTATCACTTTTGTAAAACTCCCAAAATGTTGTTTTTCTATGTGCAACAGCCCTGCACACAGAACAATTTCACCGCCACAAAATTACAAAGTGGGATATGGCGGGCTGTATCGCGTTAAGCAACAGAAAAAATTATAATTTTTTTAATGTGCGTTAGGTCTCACATTCAGCAAAAGAAAAAAAATATAATTTTTTAAAATGTGCCTTAGGACTGCAGACAGCTTCATATCACCACCACAAAATTACAATGTGGAATATGGAGGACTGTTTCGCATTTAGCAACAGAAAAAAAAAATTAATATATTTTTTTTAATATGTATGAGCTATGCACACTGTGGAATTTCACCGCCACTAAAAAAACAAGGTGAGATATGGCATGGTGAATCACGGTAGCAACTGCCCTAAAAAAATATTTCTTCATGAACAACAGCTCAAATCACAGAACAATTTCACCACACCACTAAATGACAAGGTGGGATACGTCATACTGTTTCACATTTAGCTAGTGAAAAACTAAGAATTAGAACGCTATACTCGTGCATGGAGCACAATAGTAGCTGTGCACAACACACTTGTATGACATGGTCCCTGCTGTCTTTGTCTGTGGACCTCGGTAATGGCAAAACAAATTTCTGGAAAGTCAATATCACAGTCCACATGACACTACCTAGCTAAAATATCTAAGTAAGAAACAACCGACTAGTTAACTAGCTAAAATTAAGCTGCTAACACTGCCAGCATCAGGAGCAGCCTCTTTGTGCTGTTACAGTGTCAAAATAGCCCTAATACAAAATGTCAGCTCTTTATATGGAGAGGGACATGTTATTTCAGCAGCCAAAGACACAAGCCGTTGTGTCAGGACATTGTGGATGTTTCATGCGCCCTGATTGGCTATCCGCAATGTGCTCACATAAAGTTAGGAAAAAAAATACTGTTTACAAGCACGCCGCAACTTTGAGTTCTGCAAACCCCCTCCCCTCATCAAACACTTGCCTCACGCTCATGATACACCACCATTATCATTGCTAAAATCCTGAAAATACTTTTATGGCAATGTTACCGATTTTTCCAGATTTTATAAAATTTTGCTCATGTTTCCGATCACGAATTCCAATATGCCATATTTGTGCTGAATTTATGTTTGGGGGTCGTTTTCCCAACACATTCATTCATCACTACTTTAGACTAGTATTTTAACCATTGTGTTCATAAAAGAAGATAGGTTTATCGCTGAATAAACTCTTTTAAATTTTAACTCATTCTATCAAAGGCTTTTATAATATATATAATCTTTATTTTTATATAGCGCTAACATATTCCGCAGCGCTTTACATTTTTTGCACACATTATCATCACTGTCCCCGATGGGGCTCACAATCTAAATTCCCTATCAGTATGTCTTTGGAATGTGGGAGGAAACCGGAGTGCCCGGAGGAAACCCACGCAAACACGGAGAGAACATACAAACTCTTTGCAGATGTTGTCCTTGGTGGGGTTCGAACCCAGGACTCCAGCGCTGCAAGGCTGCAGTGCTAACCACTGCGCCACCGTGACGCTTTTCCATTATGTCAACACCTGTCTGTATGCCCAGTGTGCTATATGCATGAAAACTTCAAAAAGTGACAAAAAGTGAGAAAAGGCTGACTTTCACAGGACAATGAGCCAGATTGAGCCAGATGACAGATCTTACATCTTAAAGTTTCCAAATCAGCCATTGACCAACAGAGTAACATTGATCCTAATGTAAGAAACTTGCCCTCTGCCCATTTCCTGCTGCTTCTTGTAATTAAGACTTTAGTAGAAGTGAAAAGTATAACATCTGTACCAGTTCCTGTCTCTTCTGTTTCTGCATTGGCTGATAGATGGTGCCAAGCTTTTGTTGTGGTAATGTGTGACAGCATCAGTCGTGTCCTGAGAGCCTTAGGTGAGGCCGCTAGCTATTTAAGCTCCTGGATCTCTGACTTTCACTGCCAGTCAATTTAGTTCTGCTACCTAACTTGTGCTCTGGCCCTTGCTTCTACTGGTTTCCTGATTCTTCCTGTTTTCTGACCTTGACGTGTATTTTGACCATCCTCTTCTTTAACGAGCTGAGCTGAGCAGTTCATCTATGTAGCTTCCCATGGTCAGATGTCTGAGCAGTTGGACCTATATCTTGCTCTGCCTTTATCTATACTGTGGTCAACTGACATAAGGTAGGATTTTAATACTAGAGATCGAATCGGTTCGTCATGATTTGATTTACCTTGTCACGGTAGGATGGATTTTATAATTTCACTTTTTATTTAAATACTGTTACTTACATGTACTGTTATGATTTACTTGTTTGCTTACTACAGAGGATTTGCCATTGTTGTGGCTTTTTTTTCAAGCTTTTCTAAATACTTGTATGAGTCTGCTCAGCTCCTCCTGCTCTGTGACATGCTGCCCACACATTGGACTATATGTACAACATTCCCTTGAATAATAGGTGTTCAATAAGTTATTTTTTATTTCAAATAAACGTGTTAGTGTTTTTTAATGTTATAAAATGATTCAATCTTTTTCTGAAAAAAATAAAGTTTTGTACTTTGCAATAAATTAATTCTTCCCTTGAATATCTCCATAATGCGACATGCATTGCAGCGTGCCAAAGTTCAACTAGGCTATTGACTGATCCTGACATTTTGGGACCATCCTTACACATTTTTACCGGTGGACTTAACCTTTACTAGTCTTGTTCCTCTGATAGCTTAACCTTTTGAAATTGGACGAGCACAATATAACCTCATTATAGATGTTGGTCAAATGACCCTTAAAGAACCACTATATATTTAAGCCATTGGCCTCTCCAATGGTGATATTTAAGCTTGCCAGATACTATGAGAAGGGAACACATATATTTCCATTAGTCTCATTATAGTCTTGGATTACTGTAAATGACTCCATAAAAATGTCATTAGCGTCATTAGGTGTTTTTTTTTTCTTCTTCCCTTTAATGCACTAATCCATTCCCTAATTACGTGCCCCATAGAGAAATGGCTATAAAACGTAACTATGCCGTGTTTGTGTTTTGCGCATTTTGCTTATCATACAAGGCTTGGCAATCATTATTGCTAATAGAATATTAGTTTATTTTAATTCCCTCTTTTGTGATCATTTTAATAAAAATTCACTTTTCCTTTCCGAGTAATATGAAAGGAAATTGCTATGAGCTTTGTTCTCCAGCTCCCTTCATTTGTGTAATTAGTTTAATTATCATTGAAGCCTTAATGATGGAAACATAGTCTGTAGAGAAATGTTACATCGGATAAATCGCAGTGCTCAGGACATTATTCCCTGGTTTTGCAAAGATGGAACAGTCCTACTTATTTTATGCCATCATTTGTGGGGTATTTTTAAGTGTTTTTTTTTTTTAAATCTTGTGGTCCTCATTACTATTTTTTAGAAACAAAGTTTTCAAAATGCTTCATGATGATTAAAGAATTTTTCGTAAGATCAAAGATGTTCTTTTTCTCGTCTTTTACCTTTTTTACTCTTTTTGGAGCAAAAAGTTGCACAATTCTTTAAAAAGTCACACATTAGTTATCAATTGTGCAAAAGAATATTATGCCCCCTTCACATGTCCGTGTTTGCAGTACGTGTGGCATCCCTTTTTTTCATGGATGCCATATGTACCCATTATAATCTATGGTGCAGCACACATATACGTTTGTCTACACGGACCATGTGTCCATGTAAACCACAAGGTTTCCAGCAATACGGATGAAAAGAGGCAAAACAAGTCTATGGGTCTGTGTAAAACGTGTCAACACAAGGATGGCATCAGTGTGTGATCCGTGTGCCATCTGTGTGGTGTACGTGTTTAACATTGCAAAGTATAGGAGAAGCTTTGGAATTAATTTTTGTTAAGCCATAGCAGAAAAAAATGGATGTCACATGGATGGCACACTGATGACTCATTGCTGGCATACTTATCACACCGGTACTATTTTTTCCGGTTACGATATGATACGTATATATGTGAAGGGGCCTTAGACCACATTCACATGTTCAGTATTTGGTCAGTATTTTACATCAGTATTTGTAGGCCAAAACCAGGAGTGGGTGATAAATACAGAAGTGGTGCATATGTTTCTATTATATTTTTCTTCTGATTGTTCCACCCCTGGTTATGGCTTACAAATACTGATATAAGATACTAACCAACTACTGATCGTGTGAACATGGCCTTAGACAGGTTTTGTACCCTAGTAGGGTACTATAGCAAAATTGCATAAAATGTCTTGCGATATTTCAAAAAGTCAAAAATGATGAATTACCGTATATACTCGAGAATAAGCCGAGATTTTCAGCCCAAATTTTTGGGCTGAAAGTGCCCCTCTCGGCTTATACTCGAGTCAAGGTGGGTGGCAGGGTCGGCGGATGAGGGGGAGAGGGCGCTGAGGCATACTTACCTGCTTCCAGCGATCCTGACACTCCCCGCCTGTCCCACGGTCTTCGGTGCTGCAGTTCTTCCACTGTTCAGCGGTCACGTGGGACCGCTGATTAGAGACATGAATATGCGGCTCCACCTCCCATAGGGGTGGAGCCACATAGTCATTTCTCTAATCAGCGGTAACGGTGACCGCTGATAGAGGAAGAAGCTGCGGCACCGAAGACAGCTGTCTGGGAGAAGGAGCCAGGGACGCCAGGTGCAGGTAAGTATGTAATAGTCACCTGTCCCCTTTCCAGCCGCCGGGCGCCGCTCTATCTTCCCGGCGTCTATCCGCTCTGACTGTGCAGGTCAGAGGGCGCGATGACGCATATAGTGTGCGCGGCGCCCTCTGCCTGATCAGTCAGTGCAGAGAGACGCCGGGACGAGACGCCGGGAGCTGCAAGCAAGAGAGGTGAGTATGGCTTTTTTTTTTTTTTTACTGCAGCAGCAGCAGCAGCAGCAGCAGCGGCACAGATTTATGTGGAGCATCTATGGGGAAGTATGAACGGTGCAGAGCACTATATGGCACAGCTATGGGGAAATATGAATGGTGCAGAGCACTATATGGCAGCTATGGGGCAATAATGAACAGTGCAGAGCACTATATGGCACAGCTATGGGGCAATAATGAACAGTGCAGAGCACTATATGGCACAGCTATGGGGAAATAATGAACATGCAGAGCACTATATGGCACAGCTATGGGGAAATAATGAACGGTGCAGAGCACTATATGGCACAGCTATGGGGAAATAATGATCTATTTTTATTTTTGAAATTCACCGGTAAATGATGCATTTCCACCCTAGGCTTATACTCGAGTCAATACGTTTTCCCAGTTTTTTGTGGCAAAATTAGGGGGGTCGGCTTATACTCGGGTCGGCTTATACTCGAGTATATACGGTAGGCTAAAACATCTAGATAGGGAAAATTCGTCAAACAAAGTAGAAAAACAGACAAAAACAAATAAAATTAACAGTAATAAAGGCACAAATGAAATGATGAATGATTTTTACTACAGAAAAAAGACTCAAAGGCAATCATGAACTGGAGGCCATCACATTGTAATTTTTAAGATTTTTCTTGACCTTTATATAATCGTTGCATGCACTTGATTTAATATTTTTAATTAACATAAACTATGCAGTCATACAGTTAGAAAACAAATGTTTATACTGTATATCTTTAGAATACCAACTATTGTATCTTGTATTACTATTTAGCTTAAAATATCACATTTATTAATTTACTTTATTCTTGAAGGTTATTGTTAAAGGTCATTTTACAGACATTCCAGCTCAAACGTTTTCTATTCCTTACTACAGGCTCCTCAGTTATAAATAAATATACAGAATCATAATTATTCTTTTCCTTACCCAATTCAGAGAAGTCTAAAACTTTTACTAATTTTTTTTAAGAAGGTCATGCATATAGATAAGCATATATAAAATAACCCTATATGGGTAGTGTTCCCGAATTAGTCACCAACAATAATTTTAGGTGAGTCCTATTTTTAACTTTCTGCATTTGAGATATTGGTCATATCCTATGCTTGCATATCCAAGTCAGAGATTACATTATTAAGTTCCAAAATACTTGATCCAAAGTACTATGGCTTGCTTCAAAGGGTGCTTTCACTTTGCATTTAGGCACTTGTTCAGTGGAATTGTTGCACCTTTTCTGGGGCAGCTGTGGGCTGCTATTTTTAAGCTGTGGGGGCCAATATCCATGGTACCTTACCTCCCTGAAAAAACAGCCCCCAGCTGTCTGCTTTAGCTTGTCTGGTTGTAAAAATGGGGGGACCCCATTCTGTTTTTTTTAATTATTTGTTTATTTATTAAAACTTACAGCTGAGGGTTTTGTATGCAGATGACAGCACGAGAAACACCTGATGTTGAGGGTGCCAAACCCAAACAGTAAAACAGACTTCTTAGTGAAGTCCGTGTTCGGGGTCTGTGCCCAAACAGTAGGTGTTCGGTACGGGTCCTAAACTTTACTGTTCGGTTTGTCCCATCTCTACTTGCCTCGAGTGACATGTCTGGCTTGATTTGTTTTAAAATGTATTTATTTGTTCTTTTTTCCACTTATGGTATTTATAACATCCTTCTCCAGCACCAAATTTCGGGGGAGTCGATTCTTCTCCTGTCTTGTTACTTTATCGTCCAGGTGTTTCATCCGTATGTTAACACTGAAAAGACTAGATAATTTATGAGCCATGTCTTCATCGCCAGTGAAATGTTCCTTGATTTGAAGACATTGTGCAGTGACTTCATTGTTGATTTGCCCACAGCTATTCTCCTATTGACTTCCGGTGTTTGCACTGCACGTTGACTGATCATCAATCTGAGCAGGTTGAAGTCCTTTACAACTTCCAGTTCATCACCGACCATCTCAAATGCGTCCTGGTAGTATCTGGCAGTATTCAATATCTTTGTCTTTTTTGTGTTGAGTAGAATTCCCATGTTCAAGCTTTCTATCTTGACACTCCGTAAATAGTCCTTCATTTATTCTACGCTTGTTGCTATCAATGTTGTATCATCTGCGCATTTAACATTGTTGATGATTCGGCCAGCAATTTTGATTCTTTCTTCTTTTTCGGCAAGTCCAGCCTTCCTGAAAATAGCTTCTATATGTAAATGGAAGAGAAATTGTGACAGAATGCAGCCTTGCCTGATGCCTCGCTCTACTTTTAACCATGCGTGTCACTGTATTCCATTCTTGGTCAATGTATAGGTTTCTAATGAGGCTGATCGGATGGATCAAAAGACCCATATCCTTCATGGTATTCTGGTGATCAACACAGTTGATGGGTTTATCTCCTCGATGCATTCATTGATCTTTTTCATTATCCATCTAATGTTAGCAATAATTAGGCAACTTTAATATATACGAGTTGGCGACTCTGGGTTCAGCACCTGTTCACACTGTGTCTATGTTTGGATGTGCAGATCAGGTTTTTTGAAATGTATTCTCTAGCCTTCTGATCGTGCACTCCCCGCCTCCTAGCTTCAGGTGTTTTAATTATAATAGGTCCAATACCCCTCCACAGTGAGAGAGAATTTGAGTCCAAGGAGAGGTTTCACATGTACCCATTCAGATGGAGACGTTTATTCTCAGAGAGGTAGGTCAAGCGTAGGGCCTCGTATAAGAGAGATGCCTTATCGTGGCTACGAGGTACACATAAAATTGGCCATTTTTATGCGCTAAAAGCTCTCATTTTTCATATTTTCAGTGCAGTAATGCAGTTCAAATTTTGTGTTTTCAAGTTTGCATGTTTTGGCGCTGCAGTGTGCTGCCCTATTTACTTAAATATATACGAGTTGGCGACTCTGGGTTCAGCACCTGTTCACACTGTGTCTATGTTTGGATGTGCAGATCAGGTTTTTTGAAATGTATTCTCTAGCCTTCTGATCGTGCACTCCCCGCCTCCTAGCTTCAGGTGTTTTAATTATAATAGGTCCAATACCCCTCCACAGTGAGAGAGAATTTGAGTCCAAGGAGAGGTTTCACATGTACCCATTCAGATGGAGACGTTTATTCTCAGAGAGGTAGGTCAAGCGTAGGGCCTCGTATAAGAGAGATGCCTTATCGTGGCTACGAGGTACACATAAAATTGGCCATTTTTATGCGCTAAAAGCTCTCATTTTTCATATTTTCAGTGCAGTAATGCAGTTCAAATTTTGTGTTTTCAAGTTTGCATGTTTTGGCGCTGCAGTGTGCTGCCCTATTTACTTAAATATATACGAGTTGGCGACTCTGGGTTCAGCACCTGTTCACACTGTGTCTATGTTTGGATGTGCAGATCAGGTTTTTTGAAATGTATTCTCTAGCCTTCTGATCGTGCACTCCCCGCCTCCTAGCTTCAGGTGTTTTAATTATAATAGGTCCAATACCCCTCCACAGTGAGAGAGAATTTGAGTCCAAGGAGAGGTTTCACATGTACCCATTCAGATGGAGACGTTTATTCTCAGAGAGGTAGGTCAAGCGTAGGACCTCGTATAAGAGAGATGCCTTATCGTGGCTACGAGGTACACATAAAATTGGCCATTTTTATGCGCTAAAAGCTCTCATTTTTCATATTTTCAGTGCAGTAATGCAGTTCAAATTTTGTGTTTTCAAGTTTGCATGTTTTGGCGCTGCAGTGTGCTGCCCTATTTACTTAAATATATACGAGTTGGCGACTCTGGGTTCAGCACCTGTTCACACTGTGTCTATGTTTGGATGTGCAGATCAGGTTTTTTGAAATGTATTCTCTAGCCTTCTGATCGTGCACTCCCCGCCTCCTAGCTTCAGGTGTTTTAATTATAATAGGTCCAATACCCCTCCACAGTGAGAGAGAATTTGAGTCCAAGGAGAGGTTTCACATGTACCCATTCAGATGGAGACGTTTATTCTCAGAGAGGTAGGTCAAGCGTAGGGCCTCGTATAAGAGAGATGCCTTATCGTGGCTACGAGGTACACATAAAATTGGCCATTTTTATGCGCTAAAAGCTCTCATTTTTCATATTTTCAGTGCAGTAATGCAGTTCAAATTTTGTGTTTTCAAGTTTGCATGTTTTGGCGCTGCAGTGTGCTGCCCTATTTACTTAAATATATACGAGTTGGCGACTCTGGGTTCAGCACCTGTTCACACTGTGTCTATGTTTGGATGTGCAGATCAGGTTTTTTGAAATGTATTCTCTAGCCTTCTGATCGTGCACTCCCCGCCTCCTAGCTTCAGGTGTTTTAATTATAATAGGTCCAATACCCCTCCACAGTGAGAGAGAATTTGAGTCCAAGGAGAGGTTTCACATGTACCCATTCAGATGGAGACGTTTATTCTCAGAGAGGTAGGTCAAGCGTAGGGCCTCGTATAAGAGAGATGCCTTATCGTGGCTACGAGGTACACATAAAATTGGCCATTTTTATGCGCTAAAAGCTCTCATTTTTCATATTTTCAGTGCAGTAATGCAGTTCAAATTTTGTGTTTTCAAGTTTGCATGTTTTGGCGCTGCAGTGTGCTGCCCTATTTACTTAAATATATACGAGTTGGCGACTCTGGGTTCAGCACCTGTTCACACTGTGTCTATGTTTGGATGTGCAGATCAGGTTTTTTGAAATGTATTCTCTAGCCTTCTGATCGTGCACTCCCCGCCTCCTAGCTTCAGGTGTTTTAATTATAATAGGTCCAATACCCCTCCACAGTGAGAGAGAATTTGAGTCCAAGGAGAGGTTTCACATGTACCCATTCAGATGGAGACGTTTATTCTCAGAGAGGTAGGTCAAGCGTAGGGCCTCGTATAAGAGAGATGCCTTATCGTGGCTACGAGGTACACATAAAATTGGCCATTTTTATGCGCTAAAAGCTCTCATTTTTCATATTTTCAGTGCAGTAATGCAGTTCAAATTTTGTGTTTTCAAGTTTGCATGTTTTGGCGCTGCAGTGTGCTGCCCTATTTATTTAAATATATACGAGTTGGCGACTCTGGGTTCAGCACCTGTTCACACTGTGTCTATGTTTGGATGTGCAGATCAGGTTTTTTGAAATGTATTCTCTAGCCTTCTGATCGTGCACTCCCCGCCTCCTAGCTTCAGGTGTTTTAATTATAATAGGTCCAATACCCCTCCACAGTGAGAGAGAATTTGAGTCCAAGGAGAGGTTTCACATGTACCCATTCAGATGGAGACGTTTATTCTCAGAGAGGTAGGTCAAGCGTAGGGCCTCGTATAAGAGAGATGCCTTATCGTGGCTACGAGGTACACATAAAATTGGCCATTTTTATGCGCTAAAAGCTCTCATTTTTCATATTTTCAGTGCAGTAATGCAGTTCAAATTTTGTGTTTTCAAGTTTGCATGTTTTGGCGCTGCAGTGTGCTGCCCTATTTACTTAAATATATACGAGTTGGCGACTCTGGGTTCAGCACCTGTTCACACTGTGTCTATGTTTGGATGTGCAGATCAGGTTTTTTGAAATGTATTCTCTAGCCTTCTGATCGTGCACTCCCCGCCTCCTAGCTTCAGGTGTTTTAATTATAATAGGTCCAATACCCCTCCACAGTGAGAGAGAATTTGAGTCCAAGGAGAGGTTTCACATGTACCCATTCAGATGGAGACGTTTATTCTCAGAGAGGTAGGTCAAGCGTAGGACCTCGTATAAGAGAGATGCCTTATCGTGGCTACGAGGTACACATAAAATTGGCCATTTTTATGCGCTAAAAGCTCTCATTTTTCATATTTTCAGTGCAGTAATGCAGTTCAAATTTTGTGTTTTCAAGTTTGCATGTTTTGGCGCTGCAGTGTGCTGCCCTATTTACTTAAATATATACGAGTTGGCGACTCTGGGTTCAGCACCTGTTCACACTGTGTCTATGTTTGGATGTGCAGATCAGGTTTTTTGAAATGTATTCTCTAGCCTTCTGATCGTGCACTCCCCGCCTCCTAGCTTCAGGTGTTTTAATTATAATAGGTCCAATACCCCTCCACAGTGAGAGAGAATTTGAGTCCAAGGAGAGGTTTCACATGTACCCATTCAGATGGAGACGTTTATTCTCAGAGAGGTAGGTCAAGCGTAGGGCCTCGTATAAGAGAGATGCCTTATCGTGGCTACGAGGTACACATAAAATTGGCCATTTTTATGCGCTAAAAGCTCTCATTTTTCATATTTTCAGTGCAGTAATGCAGTTCAAATTTTGTGTTTTCAAGTTTGCATGTTTTGGCGCTGCAGTGTGCTGCCCTATTTACTTAAATATATACGAGTTGGCGACTCTGGGTTCAGCACCTGTTCACACTGTGTCTATGTTTGGATGTGCAGATCAGGTTTTTTGAAATGTATTCTCTAGCCTTCTGATCGTGCACTCCCCGCCTCCTAGCTTCAGGTGTTTTAATTATAATAGGTCCAATACCCCTCCACAGTGAGAGAGAATTTGAGTCCAAGGAGAGGTTTCACATGTACCCATTCAGATGGAGACGTTTATTCTCAGAGAGGTAGGTCAAGCGTAGGGCCTCGTATAAGAGAGATGCCTTATCGTGGCTACGAGGTACACATAAAATTGGCCATTTTTATGCGCTAAAAGCTCTCATTTTTCATATTTTCAGTGCAGTAATGCAGTTCAAATTTTGTGTTTTCAAGTTTGCATGTTTTGGCGCTGCAGTGTGCTGCCCTATTTACTTAAATATATACGAGTTGGCGACTCTGGGTTCAGCACCTGTTCACACTGTGTCTATGTTTGGATGTGCAGATCAGGTTTTTTGAAATGTATTCTCTAGCCTTCTGATCGTGCACTCCCCGCCTCCTAGCTTCAGGTGTTTTAATTATAATAGGTCCAATACCCCTCCACAGTGAGAGAGAATTTGAGTCCAAGGAGAGGTTTCACATGTACCCATTCAGATGGAGACGTTTATTCTCAGAGAGGTAGGTCAAGCGTAGGGCCTCGTATAAGAGAGATGCCTTATCGTGGCTACGAGGTACACATAAAATTGGCCATTTTTATGCGCTAAAAGCTCTCATTTTTCATATTTTCAGTGCAGTAATGCAGTTCAAATTTTGTGTTTTCAAGTTTGCATGTTTTGGCGCTGCAGTGTGCTGCCCTATTTATTTAAATATATACGAGTTGGCGACTCTGGGTTCAGCACCTGTTCACACTGTGTCTATGTTTGGATGTGCAGATCAGGTTTTTTGAAATGTATTCTCTAGCCTTCTGATCGTGCACTCCCCGCCTCCTAGCTTCAGGTGTTTTAATTATAATAGGTCCAATACCCCTCCACAGTGAGAGAGAATTTGAGTCCAAGGAGAGGTTTCACATGTACCGATTCAGATGGAGACGTTTATTCTCAGAGAGGTAGGTCAAGCGTAGGGCCTCGTATAAGAGAGATGCCTTATCGTGGCTACGAGGTACACATAAAATTGGCCATTTTTATGCGCTAAAAGCTCTCATTTTTCATATTTTCAGTGCAGTAATGCAGTTCAAATTTCGTGTTTTCAAGTTTGCATGTTTTGGCGCTGCAGTGTGCTGCCCTATTTACTTAACTATATACGAGTTGGCGACTCTGGGTTCAGCACCTGTTCACACTGTGTCTATGTTTGGATGTGCAGATCAGGTTTTTTGAAATGTATTCTCTAGCCTTCTGATCGTGCACTCCCCGCCTCCTAGCTTCAGGTGTTTTAATTATAATAGGTCCAATACCCCTCCACAGTGAGAGAGAATTTGAGTCCAAGGAGAGGTTTCACATGTACCCATTCAGATGGAGACGTTTATTCTCAGAGAGGTAGGTCAAGCGTAGGGCCTCGTATAAGAGAGATGCCTTATCGTGGCTACGAGGTACACATAAAATTGGCCATTTTTATGCGCTAAAAGCTCTCATTTTTCATATTTTCAGTGCAGTAATGCAGTTCAAATTTTGTGTTTTCAAGTTTGCATGTTTTGGCGCTGCAGTGTGCTGCCCTATTTACTTAAAACCAGGAGTGGGTGATAAATACAGAAGTGGTGCATATGTTTCTATTATATTTTTCTTCTGATTGTTCCACCCCTGGTTTTGGCTTACAAATACTGATATAAGATACTAACCAACTACTGATCGTGTGAACATGGCCTTAGACAGGTTTTGTACCCTAGTAGGGTACTATAGCAAAATTGCATAAAATGTCTTGCGATATTTCAAAAAGTCAAAAATGATGAATTACCGTATATACTCGAGAATAAGCCGAGATTTTCAGCCCAAATTTTTGGGCTGAAAGTGCCCCTCTCGGCTTATACTCGAGTCAAGGTGGGTGGCAGGGTCGGCGGATGAGGGGGAGAGGGCGCTGAGGCATACTTACCTGCTTCCAGCGATCCTGACACTCCCCGCCTGTCCCACGGTCTTCGGTGCTGCAGTTCTTCCACTGTTCAGCGGTCACGTGGGACCGCTGATTAGA
This sequence comes from Ranitomeya imitator, assembly GCF_032444005.1. Lineage (NCBI taxonomy): Eukaryota > Metazoa > Chordata > Amphibia > Anura > Dendrobatidae > Ranitomeya > Ranitomeya imitator. The sequence goes on from NC_091283.1 coordinate 816,362,468, forward strand.
GAAATGAATATGCGGCTCCACCTCCCATAGGGGTGGAGCCACATAGTCATTTCTCTAATCAGCGGTAACGGTGACCGCTGATAGAGGAAGAAGCTGCGGCACCGAAGACAGCTGTCTGGGAGAAGGAGCCAGGGACGCCAGGTGCAGGTAAGTATGTCATATTTTCCTGTCCCCGTTCCAGCCGCCGGGCGCCGCTCTATCTTCCCGGCGTCTATTCGCTCTGACTGTGCAGGTCAGAGGGCGCGATGACGCATATAGTGTGCGCGGCGCCCTCTGCCTGATCAGTCAGTGCAGAGAGACGCCGGGACGAGACGCCGGGAGCTGCAAGCAAGAGAGGTGAGTATGGCTTTTTTTTTTTTTTTACTGCAGCAGCAGCAGCAGCGGCACAGATTTATGTGGAGCATCTATGGGGAAGTATGAACGGTGCAGAGCACTATATGGCACAGCTATGGGGAAATATGAATGGTGCAGAGCACTATATGGCAGCTATGGGGCAATAATGAACAGTGCAGAGCACTATATGGCACAGCTATGGGGCAATAATGAACAGTGCAGAGCACTATATGGCACAGCTATGGGGAAATAATGAACATGCAGAGCACTATATGGCACAGCTATGGGGAAATAATGAACGGTGCAGAGCACTATATGGCACAGCTATGGGGAAATAATGATCTATTTTTATTTTTGAAATTCACCGGTAAATGATGCATTTCCACCCTAGGCTTATACTCGAGTCAATACGTTTTCCCAGTTTTTTGTGGCAAAATTAGGGGGGTCGGCTTATACTCGGGTCGGCTTATACTCGAGTATATACGGTAGGCTAAAACATCTAGATAGGGAAAATTCGTCAAACAAAGTAGAAAAACAGACAAAAACAAATAAAATTAACAGTAATAAAGGCACAAATGAAATGATGAATGATTTTTACTACAGAAAAAAGACTCAAAGGCAATCATGAACTGGAGGCCATCATATTGTAATTTTTAAGATTTTTCTTGACCTTTATATAATCGTTGCATGCACTTGATTTAATATTTTTAATTAACATAAACTATGCAGTCATACAGTTAGAAAACAAATGTTTATACTGTATATCTTTAGAATACCAACTATTGTATCTTGTATTACTATTTAGCTTAAAATATCACATTTATTAATTTACTTTATTCTTGAAGGTTATTGTTAAAGGTCATTTTACAGACATTCCAGCTCAAACGTTTTCTATTCCTTACTACAGGCTCCTCAGTTATAAATAAATATACAGAATCATAATTATTATTTTCCTTACCCAATTCAGAGAAGTCTAAAACTTTTACTAATTTTTTTTAAGAAGGTCATGCATATAGATAAGCATATATAAAATAACCCTATATGGGTAGTGTTCCCGAATTAGTCACCAACAATAATTTTAGGTGAGTCCTATTTTTAACTTTCTGCATTTGAGATATTGGTCATATCCTATGCTTGCATATCCAAGTCAGAGATTACATTATTAAGTTCCAAAATACTTGATCCAAAGTACTATGGCTTGCTTCAAAGGGTGCTTTCACTTTGCATTTAGGCACTTGTTCAGTGGAATTGTTGCACCTTTTCTGGGGCAACTGTGGGCTGCTATTTTTAAGCTGTGGGGGCCAATATCCATGGTACCTTACCTCCCTGAAAAAACAGCCCCCAGCTGTCTGCTTTAGCTTGTCTGGTTGTAAAAATGGGGGGACCCCATTCTGTTTTTTTTAATTATTTGTTTATTTATTAAAACTTACAGCTGAGGGTTTTGTATGCAGATGACAGCACGAGAAACACCTGATGTTGAGGGTGCCAAACCCAAACAGTAAAACAGACTTCTTAGTGAAGTCCGTGTTCGGGGTCTGTGCCCAAACAGTAGGTGTTCGGTACGGGTCCTAAACTTTACTGTTCGGTTTGTCCCATCTCTACTTGCCTCGAGTGACATGTCTGGCTTGATTTGTTTTAAAATGTATTTATTTGTTCTTTTTTCCACTTATGGTATTTATAACATCCTTCTCCAGCACCAAATTTCGGGGGAGTCGATTCTTCTCCTGTCTTGTTACTTTATCGTCCAGGTGTTTCATCCGTATGTTAACACTGAAAAGACTAGATAATTTATGAGCCATGTCTTCATCGCCAGTGAAATGTTCCTTGATTTGAAGACATTGTGCAGTGACTTCATTGTTGATTTGCCCACAGCTATTCTCCTATTGACTTCCGGTGTTTGCACTGCACGTTGACTGATCATCAATCTGAGCAGGTTGAAGTCCTTTACAACTTCCAGTTCATCACCGACCATCTCAAATGCATCCTGGTAGTATCTGGCAGTATTCAATATCTTTGTCTTTTTTGTGTTGAGTAGAATTCCCATGTTCAAGCTTTCTATCTTGACACTCCGTAAATAGTCCTTCATTTATTCTACGCTTGTTGCTATCAATGTTGTATCATCTGCGCATTTAACATTGTTGATGATTCGGCCAGCAATTTTGATTCTTTCTTCTTTTTCGGCAAGTCCAGCCTTCCTGAAAATAGCTTCTATATGTAAATGGAAGAGAAATTGTGACAGAATGCAGCCTTGCCTGATGCCTCGCTCTACTTTTAACCATGCGTGTCACTGTATTCCATTCTTGGTCAATGTATAGGTTTCTAATGAGGCTGATCGGATGGATCAAAAGACCCATATCCTTCATGGTATTCTGGTGATCAACACAGTTGATGGGTTTATCTCCTCGATGCATTCATTGATCTTTTTCATTATCCATCTAATGTTAGCAATAATTAGGCAACTTGTAAGTACCACAGCCTTCAAGATACTAAAAATTGTAAAATGGAACTACAATAAGGGACATAATCTACACACATAATATTGTAGTAAAGTAAAATAGTTTTCCCATAATTTGGAGCAATCAGAATCTGCCTTACGGGGGTTTTGCCTTCTTCTGGATCAACATTTTTGGTTGAATTTGATGGATTTGTGTCTTCTTTCAGCCTTAAAACTATAAAACAGTGATATGACGTTACAACAGAAATGTTAACTTACATTTATATTTATTTTTATTGAGTTTTTTTTTAGTAAAAATGTATCGGTAACAAAATCAATATAAATTACAAAGAAAATTGATATAGGGGTCATCATGTGAAATCGTATTTCTAAGAGAATGTCATGATTCTGAATGGTGAAATAAACTGAACTTTTATACCGAAATTACAATTTTACCTTTCAAATTACAGTGATATTAGTTAGACATAGTGTAATAACTCAATTGAAATAGATTTTTAAGTGTCTTTTTGGGGATTTTGAGAAATTCTCTGTTCATACAATTTCACCCTAAGTAAACCTTTCCAAAATATATAATATCCCTGAGCATATTGAAATGACATGATGTATTGCTTGCTCCTATCAAAATCAATTTCTAGAAGTGTGTAGACAGTTTTAACCCCTTCATGACCCAGCCTATTTTGACCTTAAAGACCTTGCCGTTTTTTGCAATTCTGACCAGTGTCCCTTTATGAGGTAATAACTCAGGAACGCTTCAACGGATCCTAGCGGTTCTGAGATTGTTTTTTCGTGACATATTGGGCTTCATGTTAGTGGTAAATTTAGGTCAATAAATTCTGCGTTTATTTGTGATAAAAACGGAAATTTGGCGAAAATTTTGAAAATTTCGCAATTTTCACATTTTGAATTTTTATTCTGTTAAACCAGAGAGATATGTGACACAAAATAGTTAATAAATAACATTTCCCACATGTTTACTTTACATCAGCACAATTTTGGAAACAAAATTTTTTTTTGTTAGGAAGTTATAAGGGTTAAAATTTGACCAGCGATTTGTCATTTTTACAACGAAATTTACAAAACCATTTTTTTTAGGGACCACCTCACATTTGAAGTCAGTTTGAGGGGTCTATATGGCTGAAAATACCCAAAAGTGACACCATTCTAAAAACTGCACCCCTCAAGGTACTCAAAACCACATTCAAGAAGTTTATTAACCCTTCAGGTGCTTCACAGCAGCAGAAGCAACATGGAAGGAAAAAATGAACATTTAACTTTTTAGTCACAAAAATTATCTTTTAGCAACAATTTTTTTATTTTCCCAATGGTAAAAGGAGAAACTGAACCACGAAAGTTGTTGTCCAATTTGTCCTGAGTACGCTGATACCTCATATGTGGGGGTAAACCACTGTTTGGGCGCACGGCAGGGCTTGGAAGGGAAGGAGCGCCATTTGACTTTTTGAATCAAAAATTGGCTCCACTCTTTAGCGGACACCATGTCACGTTTGGCGAGCCCCCGTGTGCCTAAAAATTGGAGCTCCCCCACAAGTGACCCCATTTTGGAAACTAGACGCCCCAAGGAACTTATCTAGATGCATAGTGAGCACTTTGAACCCCCAGGTGCTTCACAAATTAATCCGTAAAAATGAAAAAGTACTTTTTTTTCACAAAAAAATTCTTTTAGCCTCAATTTTTTCATTTTCACATGGGCAACAGGATAAAATGGATCCTAAAATGTGTTGGGCAATTTCTCCTGAGTACACTGATACCTCACATGTGGGGGTAAACCACTGTTTGGGCACATGGTAAGGCTCGGAAGGGAAGGAGCGCCATTTGACTTTTTGAATGAAAAATTATTTCCATCGTTAGCGGACACCATGTCGCGTTTGGAGAGCTCCTGTGTGCCTAAACATTGGCGCTCCCCCACAAGTGACCCCATTTTGGAAACTAGACCCCCCAAGGAACTTATTTAGATGCCTAGTGAGCACTTTAAACCCTCAGGTGCTTCACAAATTGATCTGTAAAAATGAAAAAGTACTTTTTTTTCACAAAAAAATTCTTTTCGCCTCAATTTTTTCATTTTCACATGGGCAGTAGGGTAAAATGGATCATAAAATTTGTTGGGCAATTTCTCCCGAGTACGTCGATACCTCATATGTGGGGGTAAACCACTGTTTGGGCACTCGGCAGGGCTCGGAAGGGAAGGCGCGCCATTTGACTTTTTGAATGGAAAATTAGCTCCAATTGTTAGCGGACACCATGTCGCGTTTGGAGAGCCCCTGTGTGCCTAAACATTGGAGCTCCCCCACAAGTGACCCCATTTTGGAAACTAGACCCCCCAAGGAACTTATCTAGATGCATATTGAGCACTTTAAACCCCCAGGTGCTTCACAGAAGTTTATAACGCAGAGCCATGAAAATAAAAAATAATTTTTCTTTCCTCAAAAATGATTTTTTAGCCTGGAATTTCCTATTTTGCCAAGGATAATAGGAGAAATTGGACCCCAAATATTGTTGTCCTGTTTGTCCTGAGTACGCAGATACCCAATATGTGGGGGTAAACCACTGTTTGGGCGCACGGCAGGGCTCGGAAGGGATGGCACGCCATTTGGCTTTTTAAATGGAAAATTAGCTCCAATCATTAGCGGACACCATGTCACGTTTGGAGAGCCCCTGTGTGCCTAAACATTGGAGATCCCCCAGAAATGACACCATTTTGGAAACTAGACCCCCAAAGGAACTAATCTAGATGTGTGGTGAGGACTTTGAACGCCCAAGTGCTTCACAGAAGTTTATAACGCAGAGCCATGAAAAAAAAAAAAAAATTATTTTCTCAAAAATGATCTTTTAGCCTGCAATTTTTTATTTTCCCAAGGGTAACAGGAGAAATTTGACCCCAAAAGTTGTTGTCCAGTTTCTCCTGAGTACGCTGATACCCCATATGTGGGGGTAAATCACTGTTTGGGCACATGCCGGGGCTCGGAAGTGAAGTAGTGACGTTTTGAAATGCAGACTTTGATGGAATGCTCTGTGGGCGTCACGTTGCGTTTGCAGAGCCCCTGATGTGGCTTAACAGTAGAAACCCCCCACAAGTGACCCCATTTTGGAAACTAGACCCCCAAAGGAACTTATCTAGATGTGTGGTGAGCACTTTGAACCCCCAAGTGCTTCATAGAAGTTTATAATGCAGAGCCGTGAAAATAATAAATACATTTTCTTTCCTCAAAAATAATTATTTAGCCCAGAATTTTTTATTTTCCCAAGGGTTACAGAAGAAACTGGACCCCAAAAGTTGTTGTCCAGTTTCTCCTGAGTACGCTGATACCCCATATGTGGGGGTAAACCACTGTTTGGGCACATGCCGAGGCTCGGAAGTGAAGTAGTGACGTTTTGAAATGCAGACTTTGATGGAATGCTCTGTGGGCGTCACGTTGCGTTTGCAGAGCCCCTGATGTGGCTTACCAGTAGAAACCCCCCACAAGTGACCGCATTTTGGAAACTAGACCCCGAAAGGAACTTATCTAGATGTGTGGTGAGCACTTTGAACCCCCAAGCGCTTCATAGAAGTTTATAATGCAGAGCCGTGAAAATAATAAATACGTTTTCTTTCCTCAAAAATAATTATTTAGCCCAGAATTTTTTAATTTTCCCAAGGGTAACAGGAGAAATTTGACCCCAATATTTGTTGTCCAGTTTCTCCTGAGTATGGTGATACCCCATATGTGGGGGTAAACTACTGTTTGGGCACATGCCGGGGCTTGGAATTGAAGTAGTGACGTTTTGAAATGCAGACTTTGATGGAATGCTCTGCGGGCGTCACGTTGCGTTTGCAGAGCCCCTGATGTGCCTAAACAGTAGAAACCCCCCACAAGTGACCCCATTTTGGAAACTAGACCCCGAAAGGAACTTATCTAGATGTGTGGTGAGCACTTTGAACCCCCAAGTGCTTCATAGAAGTTTATAATGCAGAGCCGTGAAAATAATAAATACGTTTTCTTTCCTCAAAAATAATTATTTAGCCCAGAATTTTTTATTTTCCCAAGGGTTACAGGAGAAATTGGACCCCAAAAGTTGTTGTCCAGTTTCTCCTGAGTACGCGGATACCCCATGAGTGGGGGTAAACCACTGTTTGGGCACACGTCGGGGCTCAGAAGGGAAGTAGTGACTTTTGAAATGCAGACTTTGATGGAATGGTCTGCGGGTGTCACGTTGCGTTTGCAGAGCCCCTGGTGTGCCTAAACAGTAGAAACCCCCACAAGTGACCCCATTTTAGAAATTAGACCCCCCAAGGAACTTATCTAGATATGTGGTGAGCACTTTGAACCCCCAAGTGCTTCACAGACGTTTACAACGCAGAGCCGTGAAAATAAAAAATCATTTTTCTTTCCTCAAAAATTATGTTTTAGCAAGCATTTTTTTTGATTCACAAGGGTAACAGGAGAAATTGGACCCCAGTAATTGTTGCGCAGTTTGTCCTGAGTATGCTGGTACCCCATATGTGGGGGTAAACCACTGTTTGGGCACACGTCAGGGCTCGGAAGTGAGGGAGCACCATTTGACTTTTTGAATACGAGATTGGCTGGAATCAATGGTGGCGCCATGTTGCGTTTGGAGACCCCTGATGTGCCTAAACAGTGGTAACCCCTCAATTCTACCTCCAACACTAACCCCAACACACCCCTAACCCTAATCCCAACTGTAGCCATAACCCTAAACACAACCCTAACCGCAACACACCCCTAACCACAACACTAACCCCAACACACCCCTAACCCTAATCCCAACTGTAGCCATAATCCTAATCACAACCCTAACCGCAACACACCCCTAACCACAACACTAACCCCAACACACCCCTAACCCTAACCACAACCCTAATTCCAACCCTAACCCTAAGGCTATGTGCCCACGTTGCGGATTCGTGTGAGATATTTTCGCACCATTTTTGAAAAATCCGCGGGTAAAAGGCACTGCGTTTTACCTGCGGATTTTCCGCGGATTTCCAGTGTTTTTTGTGCGGATTTCACCTGCGGATTCCTATTGAGGAACAGGTGTAAAACGCTGCGGAATCCGCACAAAGAATTGACATGCTGCGGAAAATACAACGCAGCGTTTCCGCGTGGTATTTTCCGCACCATGGGCACAGCGGATTTGGTTTTCCATATGTTTACATGGTACTGTAAACCTGATGGAACACTGCTGCGAATCCGCAGCCAAATCCGCACCGTGTGCACATAGCCTAATTCTAAAGGTATGTGCACACGTTGCGGAAAACGCTGCGGATCCGCAGCAGTTTCCCATGAGTTTACAGTTCAATGTAAACCTACGGGAAACAAAAATCGCTGTACACATGCTGCGGAAAAACTGCACGGAAACGCAGCGGTTTACATTCCGCAGCATGTCACTTCTTTGTGCGGATTCCGCAGCGGTTTTACAACTGCTCAAATAGAAAATCGCAGTTGTAAAACCGCAGTGAAATGCGCAGAAAAACCGCGGTAAATCCGCCATAAATCCGCAGCGGTTTAGCACTGCGGATTTATCAAATCCGCAGCGGAAAAATCTGCAGAGGACCAGAATACGTGTGCACATACCGAAACCCTAACCCTAGCCCTAACCCTACCCCTACCCCTACCCCTAGCCCTAACCCTACCCCTAACCCTAACCCTACCCCTAGCCCTAACCCTACCCCTAACCCTAACCCTACCCCTATTCTAACATTAGTGGAAAAAAAAAAATTTCTTTATTTTTTTATTGTCCCTACCTATGGGGGTGACAAAGGGGGGGGGTCATTTATTATTTTTTTTATTTTGATCACTGAGATAGATTATATCTCAGTGATCAAAATGCACTTTGGAACGAATCTGCCGGCCGGCAGATTCGGCGGGCGCACTGCGCATGCGCCCGCCATTTTGGAAGATGGCGGCGCCCGGGAGAAGACGGACGGGACCACGGCTGGATCGGTAAGTATGATAGGGTGGGGGGGGACCACGGGGGGGGGATCGGAGCACGGGGGGGGAATCGGAGCGCGGGAGGGGTGGAACGGAGCGCGGGGGGCGTGGAACGGAGCACGGGGGGGCTGGAATGGAGCACGGGGGGGCTGGAATGGAGCACGGGGGGGTGGAACGGAGCACGGGGGGGGGTGGATCGGAGTGCAGGGGGGGTGATTGGAGCACGGGGGGGTGATTGGAGCACGGGGGGAGCGGACACGAGCACGGGGGGGAGCGGAGCACTGGACGGAGGGGAGCCGGAGCAGTGTACCGGCCAGATCGGGGGGGTGGGGGGGCGATCGGAGGGGTGGGGTGGGGGCACACTAGTATTTCCAGCCATGGCCGATGATATTTCAGCATCGGCCATGGCTGGATTGTAATATTTCACCCGTTATAATGGGTGAAATATTACAAATCGCTCTGATTGGCAGTTTCACTTTCAACAGCCAATCAGAGCGATCGTAGCCACGAGGGGGTGAAGCCACCCCCCCTGGGCTAAACTACCACTCCCCCTGTCCCTGCAGATCGGGTGAAATGGGAGTTAACCCTTTCACCCGATCTGCAGGGACGCGATCTTTCCATGACGCCGCATAGGCGTCATGGGTCGGAATGGCACCGACTTTCATGACGCCTACGTGGCGTCAAAGGTCGGGAAGGGGTTAAACTAATATTAGGTAATTGGGAAGATTATATTCTGTTTATGAGGCTGCAGTGCCAAGACATAAAATCAAGCTTTGGCTTCTGGAAACCCTTCATTCGATACATATATACTAATTAGCTTCCAATTCTATGATATTCTTCCCGCTTTGTCATTGATCATTCTTTACGACTTCACAGTTAAGAATGTTTCCAATTTCACCATAAAAGATAAAGCATTTTTATTTGCCATCTTCCTTTCCTAATGTATTGCCACTGCTAGCAGCTGTCACCTGAAAAAAAATCCATTTATACTGAACCACACATAAAAATATCGAGCATTTTTCTAATATAAAACAATGGTGTTTTTTTTATTATTATCATTTAAACAACGAAGAGTCACAAAATAATATGGCTAGTAAAAGTCCAAAAACATTAAGTTTGAGAAAATTAATTAAGTTAACAAGATTTTCTTATGAAAACTCTTTTTAAAAAAAATAATTTGGTGAACGAGGAATAGGGCGGGGGAGTCATTATTCGAATAAAGTGGCTTTTTTTGTGTGTTTTTATTTTTCAGTACTGGGTTAGCAGTTGATGGCAGACACCGATTGCCACCACACCAGGGCTAAAGGGAAGAGCTGGGCAAAGCGCCAGAATTAATGATCTAATGTGATTAGCCAAGTCTGCGGTAGCTGAGGGACGGTATTTTTAAGCTGATACGGGTCCAATAGCTAGAGACCCAGCCTGATAATATGAGCCTGCAGCTGGTTATCAAAAATTGGGGAGACTCCACGTCATTTTTCTAAATTAATTAATTATTTATTATTAAAACCAGGATAAAAAAACCCGCGTATACTCACTTACAATGCATGTGTTGTTGTTTTTTTGACTGTTGATAGATTGACTATTGGTAGATTCCCTTTAATAAAACATAACTTATACTGACTCTTTGCCAAAAACCATTGTTCTGCTCAGCTTCCGCTTCTCTTTACCATGTTACTCACAGATTGGACTGTATGTACAATTTGATGGGTTTCTTGTAATGAATCTTAGTGATAGATTTTACCTAAAATGGCATCAAAAATCCCAATTAACATACGATGGTTTAGCATTAGTGTTGAGCGATACCGTCCGATACTTGAAAGTATCGGTATCGGATAGTATCGGCCGATACCCGAAAAATATCGGATATCGCCGATACCGATATCCGATACCAATACAAGTTAATGGGACATCAAGTATCGGGATGTATCCTCATGGATCCCAGGGTCTGAAGGAGAGGAAACTCTCCTTCAGGCCCTGGGATCCATATTAAAGTGTAAAATAAAGAATTAAAATAAAAAATATTGTTATATTCACCTCTCCGGCGGCCCCTGGACATCAGCGGGAGGATCCGGCGTCCGGCACGGCTTCTTTCTTCAAAATGCGCGCCTTTAGGACCTGTGGAATGACGTCCCGGCTTCTGATTGGTCGCGTGCCGCCCATGTGACCACCACGCGACCAATCAGAAGCCGCGACGTCATTCCTCAGGTCCTAAAAGGCGCTCATTCTAGGACTTTAGCTGAGGAATGACGTCGCGGCTTCTGATTGGTCGCGTAGCGGTCACATGGGCGGCACGCGACCAATCAGAAGCCGGGACGTCATACCACAGGTCCTAAAGGCGCGCATTTTGAAGAAAGAAGCCGTGCCGGACGCCGGTTCCTCGCGCAGATGTCCAGGGGCCGCCGGAGAGGTGAATATAACAATATTTTTTATTTTAATTCTTTATTTTACACTTCCGATACCGATACCCGATATCACAAAAATATCGGATCTCGGTATCGGAATTCCGATACCGCAAGTATCGGCCGATACCCGATACTTGCGGTATCGGAATGCTCAACACTATTTAGCATCAAGATGAGTTCCTGTTCCGGTGACATTCTCAGCTCCTATTCATTTAAGTCGCGATTTCCTCTTTCTCACATCACTTAATCTTTTTATGGTGTGATTGTTTTTGTACAAGTAACTTATTTTTCCTTTTATGACAAAGGCTGAAGACTTCCAGGCATAAAATATTTTGCGGTAGATTAAAAGTGACATGTTATTTTGCAACAAACTTTGTGGATTCCTCTCTTTTTTGCTGAATGCCTGATGCTTTCTACAGTCCGATGAACAAAAAGCATGTCCAAAGTTCTATTTTCTAATTTCCTCTCTTGAAATCTTTATTTTTTTTCTCTAAATATATTCAAGCGAGAAGCGCATATTAGACACCAACACTCCAATGAGGTACATAAATGGATTATCAGGAAAGTAGACAATATACATTCTGTGGTGATGATTGTATTTGGTCTAACCCACAATTACAGACTATACCTGTTTTGCCATTAGAACAATGTTAGTGTTTCTCTACCATTTATCCTTATGCCATACTTAGATCAAACATTTTGTGTTGATTCTTTTATTAAAATATCTACATAGTGATTTTTAGTGATGAGTAATCACTAAAATGCTTGGGTGCTTGTTACTCATAACAAGCTTTACGTAAAGCTCCAGTGCTCATCTCATCATGTAAATAACTCATGAAAGAATAAAGTTACATTAAATCCAAGCACACCATTGTTTTTCTTGTGAAATTTTCAATAAGTTTGATGTGTCACATGACCCTCTTCCCATTGAAAAAAAATAAAGTTGGATCCAAAATGGCCAACTTCAAAATGGCCGCCATGGTCACCACCCATCTTGAAAAGTTTTTCCCCTCCCACAAACTAATGTGCCACAAGAAGGAAGTTGATATCACCAACCATTCCCATTTTATTTAGGTGTATCCATATAAATGGCTCAACCTGTATTACGTGAGATGCACCTCTATCCGTATAGCAGCCTATTACCAACGCCCCTACTATTACATCAGGTGGACTGCCAATACCATATGTGCACCCATAGGCTACACACGTTACCCAGCCACCACTGAAAAGACCCGGTCTGTACCCTGCAAAATAATGTGCAAAAAGATACAAAATACACAAGCAGGCAACCTGCGTCAAGGGTCCTTTTTTCCCCTTTCATTGCATAGGACGCCAGTCACACAGGTACGTGGGATGCACAGTGTCTGACTTAAAGCCTATTGATGACAGCCTTACTAATAGATCAGTTGGGCTGCCCAGGACCATTTAAGTGCACCTCACAAGTCATACGCCCCAATTCACCCAACCAACACTAAAGGGCCTAGCTGTGTCCTGCATAACAATTGAAAAATGTGAAATGAAAAGATGAAAAATAATGTATAAAATAAATACATTGCATGGAGTATTTGTCAATATTTTGGCCAAAATATGCAAGCTCGCAAGCCACATCAAGGGTCCTCATAATTCATCACAGAAAAAGATACAGCATTACCAATAGCAATGTCACAGTACAATTCAGCAGACGCCCGTGATAAAAGCGGGGGCAGCACAGGTGCAAAATAATGATGCAAACATGTTTAATTTACTTTTTGTCCTCTTCCACCATATCCACAGACTCAATTTTTAAAGGGCCACATGTATGCAGTCCTTGAGCAGCCGATTGAGGGTGCATACTGCTGTGCGAGATGTGAGCATGTTGTGCATTTGGAAACCCAGATTCTGACTCTAAATGTGCAGCTGGCAACACTGAGATCCATAGACAATATGGAGAGGAGTCTTCTGCTCACAAAGCAGACGCTCAATGGGACAGATGAGGGGGGTGATGGTGGGATGGAGCTGCAGGACAATGAAGTAGCAAGCTGGGTGACAGTTAGGAAGCGGGGTAGAGGGAAGAGTGCCAGGGAGGCTAGTCCTGATCTGGAACACCCCAATAAGTTTGCTAAGTTGGCAGATGAGGGGGGTGCCAGTACAGGGGTAGCACTGCTGCAGCCAGGCATGTCCTCTGAAAGCCGGAGGAGTGACTGCTCCAGTAAGGAGGGAAATAGGAGAGCAGGGCAGGCCAGACAGGTGCTGGTAGTGGGGGACTCAATTATTAGGGGAACAGTTAATAATTTAAGAAATAGAAGTACAGAGAGGAACATAAAGTGCATGTATACTAATGCCAGAAGCCTCGCCAACAAAATGGACGAATTAGAACTAATGTTGTTGGAGCATAATTATGACATGGTGGGGATATCTGAAACGTGGCTGGATGAGAGCCATGACTGGGCTGTTAACTTGCAGGGCTACAGCCTGTTCAGAAATGACCGTACAGATAAGCGAGGGGGAGGGGTGTGTCTATATGTAAAATCATCCTTAAAACCCATCCTGCTCGATAATATAGGTGAATTTAATGAAAATGTAGAATCCCTGTGGGTGGAGATAAGGGGAGGGGGAAAAAATAATAAATTACTGATAGGGGTTTGTTATAAATCTCCAAAAATAATGGAAGCAATGGAGAATATCCTCGTAAAGCAAATAGATGAAGCTGCGACTCAAGGAGAAGTCATTATTATGGGGGACTTCAACTACCCTGAAATAGATTGGGGAATAGAAACCTGCAGTTCCAGCAAAGGTAATCAGTTTTTGACAATTATGAGAGACAATTACCTTTCACAACTGGTTCAGGACCCAACAAGAAGGGGGGCACTGCTAGACCTAATATTAACCAACAGGCCAGACCGCATATCAAATATAAGGGTTGGGGTTCACTTGGGAAATAGCGATCACAAAATAATAAGTTTTCAAGTATCCTTTAAAAAGATGTGTAGTAGAGGAGTTACAAGGACACTAAACTTCAGGAGGGCAAATTTCCAACGGATGAGAGAGGATCTTGGTGCAATTAACTGGGACGATATCCTGAGACACAAAAATACACAAAGAAAATGGGAGACGTTTATTAGCATCCTGGATAGGACCTGTGCACAGTATATACCGTATGGTAATAAACATACTAGAAATAGGAGGAAACCAATATGGCTAAATAGAGCTGTAAGGGGCGCAATAAGTGACAAAAAGAAAGCATTTAGAGAATTAAAGGAAGTAGGTAGTGAGGAGGCATTAAATAAATACAGAAAATTAAATAAATTCTGTAAAAAGCAAATCAAGGCAGCAAAGATTGAGACAGAGAGACTCATTGCCAGAGAGAGTAAAAATAATCCTAAAATATTCTTTAACTACATAAATAGTAAGAAACTAAAAAATGATAGTGTTGGCCCCCTTAAAAATAGTCTGGGTGAGATGGTGGATGAGGATGAGGAAAAAGCCAATATGCTAAATGACTTTTTTTCATCAGTATTTACACAAGAAAATCCCATGGCAGACAAAATGTCTAGTGATAAAAATTCCCAATTAAATGTCACCTGCTTAACCCAGCAGGAAGTGCGGCGGCGTCTAAAAATCACTAAAATTGACAAATCTCCGGGCCCGGATGGGATACACCCTCGAGTACTGCAGGAATTAAGTACAGTCATTGATAGACCATTATTTTTAATCTTTAAAGACTCCATAATAACAGGGTCTGTGCCACAGGACTGGCGTATAGCAAATGTGGTGCCAATATTCAAAAAGGGAACAAAAACTGAACTCGGTAATTATAGGCCAGTAAGCTTAACCTCTACTGTGGGTAAAATCCTGGAGGGCATTCTAAGGGATGCTATACTGGAGTATCTGAAGAGGAATAACCTCATGACCCAGTATCAGCACGGGTTTACTAGGGACCGTTCATGTCAGACTAATTTGATCAGTTTCTATGAAGAGGTAAGTTCCAGATTGGACCAAGGGAACCCAGTGGATGTAGTGTATATGGACTTTTCAAAAGCTTTTGATACGGTGCCACACAAAAGGTTGATACATAAAATGAGAATAATGGGGATAGGGGAAAATATGTGCAAGTGGGTTGAGAGCTGGCTCAGGGATAGGAAACAAAGGGTGGTTATTAATGGAGCACACTCGGACTGGGTAGCGGTTAGCAGTGGGGTACCACAGGGGTCAGTATTGGGCCCTCTTCTTTTTAACATATTTATTAATGACCTTGTAGGGGGCATTCAGAGTAGAATTTCAATATTTGCAGATGACACTAAACTCTGCAGGGTAATCAATACAGAGGAGGACAATTTTATATTACAGGATGATTTATGTAAACTAGAAGCTTGGGCTGATAAATGGCAAATGAGCTTTAATGGGGATAAATGTAAGGTCATGCACTTGGGTAGAAGTAATAAGATGTATAATTATGTGCTTAATTCTAAAACTCTGGGCAAAACCGTCAATGAAAAAGACCTGGGTGTATGGGTGGATGACAAACTTAAATTCAGTGGCCAGTGTCAGGCAGTTGCTACAAAGGCAAATAAAATAATGGGATGCATTAAAAGAGGCATAGATGCTCATGAGGAGAACATAATTTTACCTCTATACAAGTCACTAGTTCGACCACACTTAGAATACTGTGCACAGTTCTGGTCTCCGGTGTTTAAGAAAGACATAGCTGAACTGGAGCGGGTGCAGAGAAGAGCGACCAAGGTTATTAGAGGACTGGGGGGTCTGCAATACCAAGATAGGTTATTACACTTGGGGCTATTTAGTTTGGAAAAACGAAGACTAAGGGGTGATCTTATTTTAATGTATAAATATATGAGGGGACAGTACAAAGACCTTTCTGATGATCTTTTTAATCATAGACCTGAAACAGGGACAAGGGGGCATCCTCTGCGGTTGGAGGAAAAAAGGTTTAAGCATAATAACAGACGCGGATTCTTTACTGTAAGAGCAGTGAGACTATGGAACTCTCTGCCGTATGATGTTGTAATGAGTGATTCATTACTTAAATTTAAGAGGGGACTGGATACCTTTCTGGAAAAGTATAATGTTACAGGGTATATGCACTAGATTCCTCGATAGGGCGTTGATCCAGGGAACTAGTCTGATTGCCGTATGTGGAGTCGGGAAGGAATTTTTTTCCCCAATGTGGAGCTTACTCTTTGCACATGGGTTTTTTTTGCCTTCCTCTGGATCAACATGTTAGGTTAGGCTATGGGTTGAACTAGATGGACATATAGTCTTCCTTCAACCTTAATAACTATGTAACTATGTAACTATGTAATCAAGACAAAGCTCTGTAGTGCCCAGTTCCCAGATCCCGGAGTCACAATCTTGAGATTATGTAGGGTCCCAGTCACCAAACATCCAAGGATCAGAAAGTTATGATCTTTCCATATGATAGGGAATAACCCTTCAACTATGCCAGGGTCCAGAAAGATATATTGATGCAGAAAACTAACTCGACCCTTAACCTAAGGCACTGAACACATCAAGACATTTTTTGAGTAATACAGGTTTTTACACCAAGATATCTTGCTACATTTTGGTATGTGCGCCATGTTAAAAAAAAATGCTACATCTGTATTGATAGATATCTACGATCATAGAAATCGATAGAATGTTTTCCTCTTTGGAATTGATATTGGAGTTTGAAATTTCTAGCAAGTGACTAAAATCAATAGTTTTATAGTGAATGCGCCAGTGCTTAAAACATTTTAAGACAGCGATGATATTGAGAATGATTTCTCATCCTGGGCATTGTTCATATAGATCAGTGTCAGCCCAGTGACAGTCCTTTTTAAGGAAGATGAAATGTAATTCCATTTACGGTTTCCTCAACTGTATCAGCATCAGTCACCTTACTGGTCTTTTCATTGTACAAGGAGTGTGGTTCTCGTAGATACTGAGTTATGATGACAGTGAGAGCTAAAATATGCCATTCACTGCATGGAAAATGCAACTTTTGAAAGGAAAGTTTCTCTCTAATAGGTAATGCATTAAACATATTTTATTGGTTTACTTAAAGGAATTGTCTACTTAAGGGAATATATTTTTTTAGAAGAGTTCCCCCAAAATAGACTATTCACGTTTTGTCTCGCTGCTAACATTCTCAGAAAATGCAGTAATCTTTGTGGGAACCTGTGTGACTGACAGAATGACAGAACTACTTGGCATTAGAGATGAGTAAATAAATTAAAATGAAATTGAATTCTACTTGAATATTACAAAAATCTGCTTTTGCTAAAATGTGGATTTTTAGGGGAGAATTCACTTCCACGTGCATTCAGCACAATAATAAAAGGCCATTAAAGAGTTTAAAAACACAACATATTGCTTACCTCCCAGGCCCCTCTGCATCACCCATCTATCCTCGCCTCATCTTCAGATCGTGCTGATATCTCCTCAAAAGCGCAAAAGGTTACAGCGTCATGATGTTACATTTGTGCTGAAATTGCACCCTCGGCTTATACACAAGTCATTGTACCAGTTTACTGTGAGGGAGGAGAAGTGGCGGAAGAGCAGGTCACAAGAGGCAGGAGCTGGCAGCTGTGGCTAACGCTTGTGCCCGCTGCTAAAGATAAATGAATATTCACTGCCCTGGCAATAAATATTAATTTCTCTTATAGCTTGCACAGTAACAAGCTGCAGCCGCCGGCTTTCAGCAGCTGCCAGGCTCTCACAGGTGCCAGCTAATTAAGGTAGTGAATATTCACCTCTCTCCATTCCCATAGGCGTGGAGAGAGGTGAATGTTCATTACCTTAATGAGCTGGGACATGTGATTGCTTGGCCGCAGGAGCTGCTAGCACCAGAAAGAAATGCTGCAAGGGTGCACAGAGAACGTAAGTAGGATGGGGTTTTTTATGCTTTTCTCATGGGGGCTATACATACATACAAGGATGGGAATGAGGAACCATACAGACAAAGATGGGAATAAGGAACCATGCATACAAGGATGGGAATAAGGAGCCATGAAGACATGGATGGGGATGAAGAACCATGCATACCAGAATATGGATTAGGGGACAATGCATACCTGGCTTATACTCGACTCTATAAGTTTTCCCAGTTTTTCAAGGCAAAATTAGGTACTTTGGCTTATACCCGGGTCGACTTATATACGAGTATATAGTAATTTTATTTCAATTCTTCAATACAAAAAGCGAAACTCATGTATTGTGTAGAGTCATTACAAAAAGAGTGATCTATTTCAATGGCAATGAAAACTCAAAAGTCATTATCTTAGAAAAATAAAATAATTTACAAAAAACACCTGCAAAGGCCTCCTAAGCATTTAAAAACGTCCCTTAGTCTGCTTCAGTAGGTTCCACAATCATCCCTTAGTCTGTTTCAGTAAGTTCCACAATCACGGGGAAGACCACTGACTTGACAGATGTCCAGAAAGCAGTCATTGGCACATTCAGTGATGGTTTGGGGAGCCATGTCATCTGCTGGTGTAGGTACGCTGTGTTTTATCAAGACTTAAGTCAGCACAGCCATCTACCAGGAAATTTTAGAGCACTTCATGCTTCCCTCTGCTGTCAAGCTTTTTGGAGAAGGAAATTTCATTCTCCAGAAGGATTTGGCACCTAATTTTGTGAGAAGCACTTGTAAGTGACTCATACAAGAACTTCCAAGAAAAAAAATCTTCAGGAGTGGTGCAGAGATTCCAGTACAGAGCCCAAACCGAGACCCCATTCACTTGAATGGGGGCCTGAACATCCAGTGTTTGCCACGCTGTCATGTGCAAACACTGCCTCTGCCAGTCAGACAGCAGTGGTTCCCACACTGTCAAATGACAGCGTGAGCCCGCAGCTGTGATCGGAGGTAAAATGTTTAGCAATGGTCACTGGCATTGGCTGATGGGACTACTGCTCCCATAAGCCTATGCCTGCTTCTGCTAATAGCAGCAAGAGCAGGTGGCAGCTGATGGGAGTATTCATCAACCAGCACCTGTGCTCTAAATAAATCACTAAAAAAACTGACAGCTGGGGCTGTAACCCTCAGCTGTCAGCATTAGCAAAGCTGGTTATCAAGAATGTTTTTGTTTAATTATTTAAGTAAACGATTTAAAAAAAAATGACATTTTTGACAACTAGCCTTGCTAAAGTTGACAGTTGGGGCTGGTATACTCAGGCTGGTAAGGAGTCATGGATATTGGCCCCCCTAACCTAAAAATAGCAGCTCGCAGCTGCTCAGAAAAGGTGCATCTATTAGATGAACCAATTCTGGCACTTTGCCCAGTTCTTTCCACTTGCCCTGTAGTGATGGCAAATGAGGTTTTATTTGTGGGGTTGATATCACCTTTGTATTGCTCGGTGACATCAAGCCCACAGGTTTGTAATGGAAAGGACTCTATAAGACACCTATCCTTTATTATTCCTATAGTTAAATTGTAAATAAAAACACAGTTATACTCACCTTACTCCCATACAATTGAAGCCACCGTCTTCTGTAATAAAACAAAAAACAAATCAACCATATCCCTCACCTGTCCGTCGTTCTGTCCCACACTGTAATCTATGTTGGGAAGAACAGTTTTCAACCTGGATGGTGCCAAGATGCAACCGTCCAGGCTGAAAACCACTGATGAGTGAGCTGCTGCTAGCTCAGCCTCAATGACCAGCAGTGACGTCATCTAGGTTAACCGCAGTTCACTGAGGCTGCATTCCAAGCCGGACCAATAAATTGCTGTGACCTCAGTGAGATCACCGCTAGCACTGTGAGAAAAAGTCTTACAGTGTAGCTGTGAATTCAGCACAGTTCACCAGGAGACATTTCTCACAGTGAGCTGCGGAGAACTCAGCGCTGCACCATGAGACATTTTCTCATGGTGCTAGCGGTAATCTCCGTTGTTCAGGAGCCCGCTCACTTCAGCTTATTCTTCCTTGCTTCTCAGCATGAACAGTCGCATGATGCCATCGTTCATGCTGAAGAGCACATGTCACACAGATGGATTAGGGCATGGGACACTATGGGATTCGAGCCATCCCTCCATCCGGCCACACCTCCCAACCATCCCTCATCCATCAATCCCTCCATCCACTCTTCATCCATCCTTCATCCATTTAACCCTCATCCATTTGTCCCTCCCTCCATTTTTTCATCGAGCCATCCCTACATCCATCCCTCATCCAGCCATTTCTCTATCCATCTCTCCTCCATCCATCCATCCATCCATCCGTCAAGCCATACCTCCATACATCCCTCATCCATCTGCTATTTTTAGACTGGGGGGCAATATCCATGGCCTTTTACCAGCCTGAGAATACCAGCCCCCTGCTGCCTGCTTTAGCAAAGCGGGTTGTGAAAAATGGAGAGGACCCCATGCCATTTTTTTTAGATGATTTATTTAAATAATTTTGAAAAACACAGCAAGGGGACCCCTCTATTCTTGAAAATCAGCCTTGCTAACACTGACAGCTGAGAATTGCAGCATTTACTAAATATAATCTTATTATAAGATGATCCCTGTAAAAGACAATAATTAACCAAGAAGGTAAATATGTAGAAAGCAGTATAAAAAATACTGCCCATCCTTGTGAATTAGTGAAGAATGACCTGTAAATGTAGACAAAGTATTCTCCAAAAGCCAGTACATAAGAATGAAAGTGCATAAAATGAGCATCTTAAGTTACTAAGGTATAATCCTCAAGATTGGGATCCTTGAATATGGAAACAAATGGTATTGAACAGATGTTGATTACCATTTTTATATCTCCTGTAGTCATTCTGCGGAATGAAATTCTTCTCATGCCTTTGTGTGAATTTTCGGCATACTGAGGGCATGCAGCATAAAAAGGTAAAAAAAAAAAAAGAAGTTAACTGTAAGCTAATAATTCAAGCCGGGATCTTTGTATCAGTGACCAATTACCAATTCACTGACTGTCGATGTGATGTGAAGTGAAACCATTCGCCCTCCAGGGAGACTTTGCCTTAATACCATAGTTTTATCCATCTGATTTTTCTGCTATGTTTTTACATCCTGTACTGTAAAGTAATGACCTCTGCTCAAAGCTATGTAAAGCTTCATAAAATGAGTGAAGTCTTCTGCTCTGGGATCACTACTTCTCATCTACCTCATCACAATATGAAATATCTAGGTTTAATATTCGGTCAGGCTATAGACACGCACCAGCAATCTCAAAATGGCCTTTTGTCTGGATAAAGGTTTGCTTCCTATCTACAATGTACAGAAAACTTTCAGACTTATAACCTCTCAAATCAGAAATTTTCATCATAAAGAAGATGGAGGATGTGCACAAAAGACGGGATGTTCAGGGTTTTATTTGAAATATTGTATATATGGAGCTGTCAATTTGCCTCACATTTAAAAGTTCTTCATGTGCTAGAGTATATTATAGGATTAATATTATAGGTATCATTAACATTGTAGCAGACATACAGATGCATCCATCTTTAACACTTTTGAAAGTTTAATTCGAGAAAATCTATCTTCTCCAGTAACCCTTCATGAAGTAAAAGAAAACTAATCTATAAAATCTTTTTATATTCATACAAAAATCAAGGTATTCCCTTGGCGAAAAGGAGAGAAAAATGCATCATTATCTTAGCACATAAGTGTAAGGAGAAGACGCGGATCAGGCAAACCTACTCCGTGACGAATCCGGGACTGTCACCCAGGTTGCATGGGGAAAGCATAAGGCCCCAGGACGACCTTTGCACTCTGGAGTAAGTGGTGCGGCTATGATAAAAGAGCTGCAGCATGTGGGAAATCAGGCCATCTTAGCGGGAACGTGCAGCACGCAGGAGGGCAGTGTCAGGGCTTCTACTGTAGAGCATCCAGACAGAGTAGGCCCAAGCCAGAAGGGCCTGAAGCCGCCACCAGAGACTGCCGATAAAGACGCATCCAGTCCTCGCTGATAGTGCTGACCGTGCGTGACAAGTCATGCAGTTAGGACATAGACGCGCGCACGCACCGATGGGGAATCCGGGTCACCCGCCATGAGGGGTTTCCCGTTATACCTGCTTCCCATCGTACCTTGTCTCTGGACTCTGACAAGGAAAAAGACTGTGTTCTACACTGCTTGTCATTTCTCGTCCCACAGATCATCCACCAGACTACAAGGAAACACCGCCGCCCCCATGATCCAGGATGCAATTTTCTCTAGGGCTACACCGGACCCCATAGGTGCCATGGCCTTGGCGCCAACACTCACAACCCAAAAAACGCATTCTGATGTCATCGGACAGATAAGTTTGCTATTCTTGAACTTCCTACCCTATTCACTACCCCTGCTTTCCCTGAGCCCCGGCAGTGTTGCGGTAAAAGACCCAGGTGAATGGTGCTGGCACAGAGGGGAAGTGGTAAAAATGGAGATATATATAAAATTTATCTAAATTTAAAAAAAAAAAATGTATTTAACCCCTTAATCCCATATGACGTACTATCCCATCGAGGTGACCTGGGACTTAATGCCCCGTGACGGGATAGTACGTCATATGCGATCGGCCACGCTCATGGGGGGAGCGTGGCCGATCGCGGCCAGGTGTCAGCTGACTATCGCAGCTGACATCGGCACTATGTGCCAGGAGAGGTAATGGACCGCCCCTGGCACATTAAACCCGGAACACTGCGATCAAACATGATCGCAGCGTTCCGGCGGTACAGGGAAGCATCGCGCAGGGAGGGGGCTCCCTGTGTGCTACCCTGAGACTCTCGGTACAAGGTGATGTGCTCACCTTGTACCGAGCATCTCCTCCCTGCAGGCCCCAGATCCAAAATGGCGGCGGGGCTACATCTGGGTCCTGAAGGCAGGTGGCTTACCAGCGCCTGCTCAGAGCAAGCGCTGGTAAGCCTGCAGCCCTGTATGTCAGATCACTGATCTGACACAGTGCTCTGCAAAGTGTCTGATCAGCGATCTGACCCTATAATATGATGCCCCCCCTGGGACAATGTTATAAAGTAAAAAAAAATATTCACATGTGCAAAAAAAATAAATAAATTCCTAAATAAAGAAAAAAAAATATTGTTCCCATAAATATATTTCTTTATCTAAATAATAAGAAAAAAACAATAAAAGTACACATATTTAGTATTGCCACGTCTGTAACAACCCCACCTATTAAACTGTTCCGCTAATTAACCCCTTCAGTGAACATGATAAAAAAATAAATAAAAATAAAACAAAGCAAAAAACAACGCTTTATTATCATACCGCTGAACAAAAAGTGGAATAAAACGCGATCAAAAAGACAGATATAAATAACCATGGTACAGCTGAAAATGTCATCTTGTCCCGCAAAAAACAAGCCGCCATACAGCATCATCAGCAAAAAAATAAAAAAGTTATAGTCCTCAGAATAAAGCGATGCAAAAATAATTATTTTTTATATAAAATAGTTTTTATCGTATAAAAAGGCGCCGAAACATAAAAAATGATATAAATGAGATATCGCTGTAATCGTACTGACCCGAAGAATAAAACTGCTTTATCAATTTTTCCAAATATGGAACGGTATAAACGCCCCCAAAAAGAAATTCATGAATAGCTGGTTTTTGGTCATTCTGCCTCACAAAAACCAGAATAAAAAGTGATCAAAAAATGTCACATGCCCGAAAATGTTAGCAATAAAAACATCAACTGCAAAAAACAAGACCTCACATGACTCTGTGGACCAAAATATGGAAAAATTATAGCTCTCAAAATGTGGAGACACAAAAACTATTTTTTGCAATACAAAGCGTCTTTTAGTCTGTGACGGCTGCCAATCATAAAAATCCGCTAAAACCCGCTATAAAAGTAAATCAAACCCCCCTTCATCACCCCCTTAGTTAGGGAAAAATAAAAAAATTTTTAAAAATGTATTTATTTCCATTTTCCCATTAGTGTTAGGGCTAGGATTAGGGCTAGGGTTAGGGCTAGGGTTAGGGCTAGGGTTAGGGCTAGAGTTAGGGCTAGGGATAGGGCTAGGGTTGGGGCTAGGGTTAGTGTTGTGAATTCTGTTGTCGGGCTCCCTCCTGTGGTCATGAATGGTACTTCGGCTGGTTCTGTCCATGGACTTCCTCTGGTGGGTGTTTCTGAGTTTCACAGGTGACTAGGTTAATTCGTTAGCTGCTGCTCTATTTAACTCCACTTAGATCTTTGCTCTCTGCCACCTGTCAATGTTCCAGTATTGGTCTAGTTCACTCCTGGATCGTTCTTGTGACCTGTCTTCCCATCAGAAGCTAAGTTCCAGCTTGTATTTCTTTGGTTTTCTATTTTTCTGTCCAGCTTGCTATTTAATTTGTTGTCTTGCTTGCTGGAAGCTCTGGGACGCAGAGGGAGCGCCTCCGCACCGTGAGTCGGTGCGGAGGGTCTTTTTGCCCCCTCTGCGTGGTCTTTTTGTAGGTTTTTGTGCTGACCGCAAAGTAACCTTTCCTATCCTCGGTCTGTTCAGTAAGTCGGGCCTCACTCTGCTAAATCTATTTCATCTCTGTGTTTGTATTTTCATCTTTACTCACAGTCATTATATGTGGGGGGCTGCCTTTTCCTTTGGGGAATTTCTCTGAGGCAAGGTAGGCTTTATTTTTCTATCTTCAGGGCTAGCTAGTTCCTTAGGCTGTGCCGAGTTGCATAGGGAGCGTTAGGCGCAATCCACGGCTATTTCTAGTGTGTTTGATAGGTTTAGGGATTGCGGTCAGCAGAGTTCCCACGTCCCAGAGCTCGTCCTTATTATCAGTAACTATCAGGTCTTTCCGTGTGCTCTTAACCACCAGGTCCATTATTGTCCTGACCACTAGGTCCTAACAGGTTAGGATTAGGGCTAGGGTTAGGTTTGGGGCTAGGGTTAGGGTTTCAGTTAGAATTGGGGGTTTCCACTGTTTAGGCACATCAGGGGCTCTCCAAAAGTGACATGGCATCTCAATCTCAATTCCAGCCAATTCTGGGTTGAAAAAGTAAAACAGTGCTCCTTCCCTTCCGAGCTCTCCCGTGCGCCCAAACAGGAGTTTACCCCAACATACGGAGTATTAGCGTCCTCAGGACAAATTGGACAATAACTTTTGGGGTCCAATTTCTCTTGTTACCCTTGGGAAAATAAAAATTTGGGGGGCTAAAATAACATTTTTGTGGGAAAAAAATGTTTTTTTATTTTCTCGGCTCTGCGTTATAAACTGTAGTGAAACACTTGGGGGTTCAAAGTTCTCATAACACATCTAGATAAGTTCCCTGGGGGGTCTAGTTTCCAATATGGGGTCACTTGTGGGGGTTTCTACTGTTTAGTTACATCAGGGGCTCTGCAAATTCAACGTGATGCCTGCAGACCAATCCATCTAAGTCTGCATTCCAAATGGCGCTCCTTCCCTTCCAAGCTCTGCCATGCGCCCAAACGGTGGTCCCCCCCACATATGGGGTATCAGCGTACTCAGGAAAAATTGGACAACAACTTTTGGGGTCCAATTTCTCCTGTTACCTTTGGAAAAATACAAAACTGGGGCTAAAATCTTATTTTTGTGGGAAAAAAAATTATTTTTATTTTAACGGCTCTGCATTATAAACTGTAGTGAAACACTTGGGGGTTCAAAGCTCTCACAACACATCTAGATAAGTTCCTTAGGGGGTCTTCTTTCCAAAATTGTGTCACTTTGTGTCACCAAACAGTGGTTTACCCCCACCTATGGGGCATCAGCGTACTCAGGACAAATTGCACAACAACTTTTGGGGTCCAATTTCTTCTCTTACCCTTGGGAAAATAAAAAATTGGGGGCGAAAAGATAATTTTTGTTAAAAAATATGATTTTTTATTTTTACTGCTCTGCATTATAAACTTCTGTGAAGCACTTGGTAGGTCAAAGTACTCACCACACATCTAGATAAGTTCCTTAGGGGGTCTACTTTCTAAAATGGTGTCACTTGTGGGGGGTTTCAATCTTTAGGCACATCAGGGGCTCTCCAAATGAAACATGGCGTCCCATCTCAATTCCTGTCAATTTTGCATTGAAAAGTCAAACGGCGCTCCTTCCCTTCCGAGCTCTGCCCTGTGCTCAAATAGTGGTTTACCCCCACATATTGGGTATCGGCGTAATCAGGACAAATTGTGCAACAACTTTTGGGGTCCATTTTCTCCTGTTACCCTTGGTAAAATAAAACAAATTGGAGCTGAACTAAATTTTGTGTGAAAAAAAGTTAAATGTTCATTTTTATTTAAACATTCCAAAAATTCCTGTGAAACACCTGAAGGGTTAATAAACTTCTTGAATGTGGTTTTGAGCACCTTGAGGGGTGCAGTTTTTTAAAATGGTGTCACATTTGGTTATTTTCTATCATATAGACCGTTCAAAATGACTTCAAATGAGATGTGGATCCCCCAAAAAATGGTGTTGTAAAAATGAGAAATTGCTTTTTTTTTTCTTTTCAATGTTCTTTTTATTGAATTTTCATATAGATAATCACACTTTTACATTCAAACAGTTCAGATAAATGAGTGTAAACATTACAACTATTATAACAAACAGATTGATTACAAGAATGTCTGTTAATCATTATAGGCAAGTCTTAGACCTGAGTTAGGTAAATAATGAGTAAATACAGGTAATGTCTAGTACTTCCCTACCAGGAACTGAAATTGGCTGCTTTAAAATAAAGACTATAAAAAAAGAAAAGGGGTAGAAGGAAGAGAGGTTCATAGACAAGGACAGAGGGGGAGATCATAAGGGAATGAAGGTGGGGGAGTAGGAGGGGGGGTGCATCATGTTTTAGTTTTAGCATCAGTAAGATTTATTTCTTTTTTCTGCCAATGACATCACTCTCTGGAGGCAATCCAGGGGTTCCATATATCCTTGAATTTTGTATGTGTATGGTTAACTAAGGACACCACCTCAGCCATGTGGTACAGTTGGTCTATTTTCTTTAGTAATTGTTGAGAGTTTGGTATGTTCGTGGACTTCCAGTAAGTGGGGTGCTGGTCAACTTTTAACCATTATAACTTCCAAACAAAAAAAATTTTGGTTCCAAAACTGTGCTGATGTAAAGTAGACATGTGGGAAATGTTACTTATTAAGTATTTTGTGTGACATATCTCTGTGATTTAAGGGCATAAAAATTCAAAGTTGGAAAATCGCTGAATTTTCAAAATTTTCACCAAATTTCCATTTTTTTCACAAATAAACACAAGTCTTATCGAAGAAATTTTACCACTATCATGAAGTACAATATGTCACGAGAAAACAATGTCAGAATCATCAGGATCTGTTGAAGCGTCCCAGAGTTATAACCTCATAAAGGGACAGTGGTCAGAATTGTAAAAATTAGCCCGGTCATTAACGTGCAAACCACCCTTGGGGGTTAAGGGGTTAAAGGGAATCTGTCACCCTGTGGATGATTTTGATCTATTACTATGGGCATACAGGTAGTAGAATGGCTAAACCAGTCTTACCTGTTTGCTTCATAGCTGCGGCGTAGATCTTGAAAAATTCATTTGTAATGTTATATGCTAATGATTTCTTCCAGGTTCCGGGGTGTGCTGTGCCTGGAAGAAATCACCACCTCCTGACTTCATAATAACGGTTCCCCTTCCCATCAGTGTCACATTGACCTGTTTGGTGCCATAATCCCGCGCATGCGCTATGTACGCACACAGTTACGCGAACACTGCCCGCCCTTCTATGGGCAGTATTCTGCATTGATTTTCTGCGCAGGCACGGTGACTCACTGCATAGTAGCCTTATTCCATTAGCTATGTGGGCCTACGAGTGCTTGGCACAGTAATTACACCCCTGATAAATCGATAGACAATGTCTTACTCATGTGCCCTATAGCCTCATAGAAACTGGCACAATAATTTCTTTGTCAGTTTCTTCTCTCGAAATACTAGACTTCTCCTACTGAAGAATGATGACGCCTAGAGCAAATCTTTAAAAGTTATGAATGTTAATTGTTTCTATTGTTTTAATCTTAATTACGAGAGAATGAAAATAATACAATATACAATATGGATTAAAATATAAAAATTGTTCTGCCATTTTCAACAGCTTCTGTTCAGACCTATGTATTTCCATGGTTACATACTAGAAGCAAATTCTTTATTCTTTATTCTGTTAAAGAGTAACCTTCATTATATACAGTATATATATATATATATATTTTTTTTTTTTTAATTTATTTTTTTTTTTGTATTTTTTCATAAATCAATAGTACATGTGAAAATAAGAAACTTTGTAGTGCTGTATATCTTATCAAAGAAATCTGCTTCTTTTTGGAAGTAAAAAATAAAGGAAAATAGGGTTCACTGCACTGCCAATGGTAACCGATGGAGGAAACCAGGAGACCAAGAATATTTCTATGCAGTTTATTGTCAACACGTTTCAAGGTTATCAAACTTGTTTATTATGACAAACCACAAGCATTGCCAAACTCAGCTCTGCTCACACCATGTACAATAATATGGATATATAAGAAGCAGCGAGCATGGCCTAGGGCAACGGATGATGTGATTCTAGCTCTGATGTGTCGCTTGGTTCAGCATTCAGATGATTCCATCATGTTCTCTGGCTTTCACACACAGAACATGCATCCATTATAGTCTATGAAGCTTTTCACATGTTCGTTATTTTTACAGACTATGTGTTTGCAAAAAAATCAGGAAAAAAGTTAGTTTTTGATCCAAGTCGTGAATCAAACCACCCATATAAGTCTCTGGGTCCATGAAAGTCACAGTGCATGGAGGCCATTTTTATAGGTTGCAGAAGCTGACCAAAAAAAACAGACTTTCTGAATGAGGCCATAAAGAAGTTGTCTACAATTTGGACATCTTGTCATATCCCACGCTTGGTCCTGATAAAATAAAAAAGCTTATACTCACCTCCCTTTGTCGGCGTCATTCCCACGATGTGAGCACTCGCTAGCCCCAGGCTTGTGTTGTGACATGTGACTCCGGTGACCAATCAGCACTGGCGTCACTGTCTCCACCTTCGGACTATCTGAAGATGGAGAGGAAGTGAGAGAGAAGCTGCAGCCCAGACTTCCTCTTCATGTTCAATTTGTATGAAGGAGGAGACAGTGACGCCAGTGCTGATTGGTCACCGAAGTCACATGTCACAACACAAGCCTGGGGTTAGCGAGTGCTCACACCGTGGGAAACACATGTCACAATAACAGCACAGAAGTTCTGGGGAGAGCGAGTGCCAACACCGAGAACTGCGCCGGCACAGGAGGTGAGTATAAGCTTTTTAATTTATTGGGGCCAAACATGTAGATCAAGAAGGAGTTATCCTGGTAGTGGACAACCCCATTAAAGTAAAAAAAAACTTATAGACAGTCTGTCAATTACATGTAAAAATTAAAAAAAAGTCTGACTATTGTATTTTGCATGTTGTATGTGTTAGGACTGGAGGAACGCACCGAGTAAATAGTGAGATGATATTTGGTGCGTTTGCAGTCCAGGGTCCACCGTGCAGGAGAGAACCTGCTGCTAGCAAATGGCAGCGCTATATGGCGGTGGAAGCGAACTCTGTAAGTCACAGGGCCGCGATACCGCACAAAGAGCGCAAGCAAGGAGTCACAGAACTCAATCCCAAGACTCGGCATTTGAGTTCGTTTAGACCACTTGCGCTCGACACCGCTACTGGGTGTTAGCGATTAACTGAAATAATAGTTTTGAGCACAAGAGTGCGAGCTGTGCCGTACTGGCGGACGCCACTAACCACCCAGACTTGGACTAAGGAAGCGCTCTAATAGCGCGCGGTGCTGCACTGGCGGTCACAGCAGTAGGCCCTGTATCCTGTGTTATAATGCTGATAGTTCAGCCAGGCGCTAGATAGCAGACATACACCTTATGCGAACAGTCATACACAAGGGAGGGGATGTTTAAAGAAAGACTTGCACTCATCAACACAAACATGTTTTCAAATGTACACTAGCGCATGGCCGTGCGGTCATGCAAACCTTTTATAGCTGCAGCATGTACAGGACCTTTCCAGAAGGACCAATGGGAGGCTGCCACAGAACTTGAGCACCTTCAGGACCTTCCTAGAGGACCAATGGGATTTGCTGTAGTATCTAAGCATGTGACCTTTGATCTCCATCGAGAGATCTTACTTTGGGCATGCTCAGAAGGGGAAAAGTAGGACTGCTCGCTGCTGCCCAGTACTGGCTACAATGGCAGAAGCTGGAAAGGCAGCAGTAACTCTTTGCACAGAGTCAGATTGAGCGAGACACTGGGACCGACGTCTCCGCTGAGCAGACTCCACTGCAGCAGGAGAAGAATGGGAGACTGCAGCAGAGATGGCCCAAGACTCCCCCTGTGCAAAGGCGGGAACTCGACCCCTAACAGTATGCATGGCAAGTTTGATATTGGATGGCTCATACAGTGTCAAAATAACTATGCTAATCATAAATGCCATAAAGCATGGTGATGCCATGTGTTGGCAAAATATTACTTCCACATAGTTGTCAAAATACTAATACTGTACAGCTCTGCTACTAATGTCTTTCACTTCTATAAGAATCTTATTCTTGTGCTTTTGGTAAAGGTTTTGTAAGTACCACAGATATGAACATGCACAATTTTAGGACATTCAGTTTAATCAGAAGTCATTTGGTTATTCTTCCATTACCTTCTAGGATCAATCTCTGGAGAGCATGAGATCTTTATATAGAGGTACTTCTCACAAAATTATAAAATCATTGGCTATAAGCCATAATCATCAACATTAACAGAAATAAACACTTGCAATAGATCACTATGTTTGTAATGACTCTATATAATATATGAGTTTCACTTTTTAAATTGAAGAAGTGAAATAAATTAACTTTTTGATGATATTCTAATTTTGTGAGAAGAACCTGTATATGTATGTATATGCTCCATGACGTATGGTCATGTTCCATCATTAACCTTATTAGTAGCAACATTATGCATACTGCTTTGCTAGGGATAAGTGATAAGTGCTATGTAAAAGTTTGGACACCCCTGGTCAAAATGACTGTTATTGTGAACTGTTAAGCAAGCTGAAGATGACATGATCTCTAAATGACACAAAGCTAAAGATGACACATTTCTTTTGTATTTTAGGCACAAAAACATTTATACTGTATAAAGTTTCATCTTTTACATTTTAAAATTTACAAACAGGAAAATGGGCCAATGCAAACTTTTGGGCACCCATCATGGTTAGTAACTAGTAGCACCCCCTTTTGAAGTATCACAGCGTGTAAAGGCTTTTTGTAACCAGACAAGTCTTTCAATTCTTGTTTGAGGGATTTTCATCCATTCTTTGTTGGAAAATTCTTGAAGTTCTGTGAGATTCCTGGGTCGTCTTGCATCCTCTACTATTTTGAGGTCTAGCCACAGATTTTCAATGATGTTCAGTTCAGGGGACTGTGAGGGCCATTGTAAAACCTCCAGTTTGCACCTTTTGAGGTCATCTATTGTGGATTTTGACATGTGTTTAGGATCATTATTGATTTGTAGCAGCCATCCTCTTTTCACATGCAGCTTTTTTTTTACAGATGGTGTTATGTTTGCATCAAGAATTTGTGAAATGTCATTGAATTAATTATTCCCTCTACCCGTTAAATGTTCCCCGTGCCATTGGCCTCAACACAACCCCAAAGCATGATTGATTCACCCACATGCATAATGGTTGGCGAAACATTCTTTTCCTTAAATTGTGTACACTTATATATCTCTGTTGTAATTTTTTATTAATTAAGAGTCTGTTATTACCAACAAATTGTGCATAGAAAATGTCTTGAAATACGGTAATTAATATTTGTTCTGCCATCCTGAATATGTGGGGTCTCTTTGTCACTTCCCTCTATTTTTCAGAGCTTTAGATGTTGTATATATTTAATAATCAAAGGATGGACTGCGGCTCACATCCACAGGCATAGTTCTATTCTGACAGGGCATTCCAGAGCCCATTTTTGGCCCTCCCATTGATCCTTTAGATAGTTAATACATTTTATTGTTGGAAACATCCCTTTAATAAGCTTCTACACCTTTCCGGCAGATCAGAGTTCACTATTTACTTCTCTATCGTTTCTCAAGTATACAGATTCGGTTGCTGACTTCTTATCCTGACTTTAATCTTGTTCTTCATGCTATTGTCTCATCCCTTTGATTTGTTACCATTTTTCTTGTGGTTCCACTCCAGGTATCGATTGCTGGCCTGACTTACACCTATGTCTACTATTCTGATTCATGCTCAGGCCTGTTGTAACCTGACTCCTATTCTATTGACGACCCTGTCAATGTTCCTGACTTCACTACTGTAGGATTCCTAGGAAGAAAGGGTGCACAACAGGGAGATTCCTCATATTCCCACTGTAGGGAGTTCCATGTGCTTCAGAACTGAAGT
Organism: Ranitomeya imitator; assembly: GCF_032444005.1. Classification (NCBI taxonomy): domain Eukaryota; kingdom Metazoa; phylum Chordata; class Amphibia; order Anura; family Dendrobatidae; genus Ranitomeya; species Ranitomeya imitator. The sequence continues at coordinate 816,394,920 of NC_091283.1, forward strand.
TAGAAAAAAAGATTGTGCATTCTTCCATGATTATGCTGTCATATGTAAGTTGTCATTCCAATAAACATTGGGGAAAAATACAGGGTTTCCAGCTTTTTCCCCATCTCATGCATTAAAGAAGCACTCCTCCCATCAAAGTTTTTATCGTCTTAATATTGTGCAATCATCGGCTTCTGACTCCACGCCTCTTTGATTTCTGTTGCCTGTTAATGATCATTCTGCAGGCACACCCATGGAAACCTTGTTATGACTTTTACTTCCTATAGATAGTCAAGTTCGATCATCTTCTCGTCTCTACACCAGGGTCTTGACGAAACCCATGGCGCCGATCCAAGGACCTCACTAAACCATCCAATCGGTAGTAGCGATGGAGAGTGTGTCCAATGGGCAGGGACTGCATGACCAGCTCTGCCCTCACCTTCTGTATCCTCATCCATCCCTTGTAGACTGTGAGCCCTCTCAGGCAGGTTCCTCTCTCCTCCTATACCAGTCGGTAACTCTTTTTGTTCAAGATTATTGTATGTGTTTTTGTTATGTATACCCCTTTTCACATGTAAAGTGCCAAGGAATAAATTGTGCTATAATAGTAAATAATAATAATAAAGATATTATATACCACTATGTACTTACAGTTGCTCATTTTTCCTTTCTACCAAGTTAATTCTTCACTTTTCTCTGTTGCCTGCTTTTATCATTTCCATCTTCAACTCCTGATTCAGCTACTACCTCCTACCCCTGCCAGGGACTTTAGCAGTGACTTATGATTCATACAGGGAAAATTGACCTCCTATTACCACATAGAGCTTAGAAGGATTCAGCTAGTCAGTTTTTAATCACATTATGTCATAGACCTGTGGCACCCCTAGGGGTATTTGCCACAAAAACAGTTACTGACACTAAATACGAATACTAAAATAGCAAGACTGCACTACCACCTCCGGCCAGAAGGGGGAGCTCCAGAGACTCCCCTTGATCCATTCTGGTCTGAGAGAAGAAATGGCAGTTGGGCTAAGGAGCTGAAAGTGAGAGGTCATACAGCTGAATTTCTAACTGCCCTATGACGGTTTCCAGGCCCAAATCACCGGCCTGAGGAGAAAAGGGACAGAGAAAAAGGACATTGTGAGAACCGGGTAGCATTAATCACTACCCAGAACAGGCGCAAAGATGGATACCGGATCCGTGGCTGTATTCATTATATATAATACAGCAACCGGAAAAACGTGAGGTGATATCAGCTTCACTAGGGCCGGACGCAGCAACAGACACAGAGTTCAGCGGTACTCCCGGAGGGGGTAAGCCGATAAAAGGACTCGGGTTGCCCGTCGAACCAGGACCCGGAGGGGACAGATTGGGCCGGCAGCCAGTTCACATACAGCAGCAGGGCCACATAGAAACTGCGTGCAATAAGAGGCGAAGACCCCGGCAGGGTCAAAGTAACTCAGAGTTCCCATACAGACTCCGGTGACAGGACTGGTTGTAAATCCCTTTATGTTGAAGTAAACTGGTTAAACGTTTCAGTGCCTCAGTCTTTCATTTGGACAATAGCCATCTATCCAGGATCGGGATCATCACCGCTGGGAGAACCTGCTGCTGATCAAGTAAGTGCCTGTTCCCTCACGATACCCCTTACACTGTGCATTGCCTGAGACCACAGCACTGGGTCAAGCCACCCGTGACATCCCCCTCAAGAGACAGACCCCATTGGTTCGGTGCTGGGTACCCCGGTCTCCTGGGCGTCACAGACCTAAGGGAAGAGAAAAATCTTTACTATGTAGAAAGGTAAAATGAACAATTGCAAGTGCACGGTGCTGTATAATATGAAGGTTGGAATATATTAAGAGGATAAGAATTTTGATTAGAATCCCTCTTTAACCCTTTCTGACATTGGGCATAATAATACGCCCACATCGGAATCCCTCCCTTTGATGTGGGCTCCAGTTCTGAGCCCACATCTTTCCCAGCACATGTCAGCTGTTTTCAACACCTGCCATTTGACTTTAACAACCATGAGTGGAATCGCGATCCACCCACGGCTGTTAACCCATTAAATGCCGCTGTCAATCTCTGACAGCGGCATTTAACTCACGCTTCTGGGAAGCAGGCTGGAAATCCCGCCCATCGGTGACCCAGTCGCGTGATCAGCACTGGTCACCGATGCGTTGGCATGACAACCAGAGGTCTCATAGCAAGTGAGCATTTCTGCTACAGACAGGCGATCTGATCATCGTCTGCATTTAGCAGAGCCGATCGGTCAACTGCAACTTCTAGTGTCCCATGGAAACTATTGAAGCAGCAAAAAGTAAAAAAAAGTTTTAAAAAATATTTTAAAAATATAAAAAAAATTAAAGTTCAAATCACCCCTCTTTCACCCATTCAAAATAAAACAATAAAAAAAGAAACATTCACATTAACATATTTGGCATCGCCGCATTCTGAATCGCCTGATATATCAATATAAACAAGAATTAACCTGATCACTAAACGACGTAATGAGAAAAAAAGTCAAAACGCCAGAATTATGTTTTTTTGGTCGCCGCTACATTGCAATAAAATGCAATGATCAAAAGATCATATCTACACCAAAATGATATCAATAAAAATATCAGCTTGGCGCACAAACAATAAGCCCTCACCCAGCCTCAAATCACAAAAAATGGAGGCGCTACAGGTCTCGGAAAATGGCGCAAATTTTTTTTTACCAAAGTTTGGAATTTTTTTTCACCACTTAAATAAAAAAGAACCTAGACATGTTTGGAGTCTATGAACTCGAAATGGACTGGGGAATCATAATGGAAGGTCAGTTTTAACATTTACCGAACATGTTAAAAAAAAGAAAAAACACCTGCGGAATTGCACTTTTTTTTTTAATTCAACGCAATTTAATTTTTTCCCCCGGTTTCCCATGCACAATATGTTGAAAACAATGGTTTTGTTAAAATGTACAACTTGTCCAGCAAAAAATAAACCCTCACATGGCCATTTTGATCTAAAAATAAAAACGTTATGGTTCTGAGAAGAAGGAGAGCAAAAAAAAACAAAAAACACAGAAACGGAAAATGGCACGGGGGTTAAGGGATTAATGAAAAGAATAATGCCCGGGTTTATGTCTCTATCATTATAGATGTGGACTTTCATGTACAGCTTTCTCCTTTCACTTCTATGTGGGATCACAAAATAGGCTAGTTACAATTTCATCATTACAAAATCTTGAATTGTTCAAATACCTTAATTATTTGATTTTTTTAGGTAGTAGAGTGTCTCGTATTTCATATCTGACGGTGTCTCTATCAGACAAAAAGCACATTTGGTAATTTACTATCCACAATTGCTACTTAGGATTCTATCTGCAATACAATGTGAAATGGACAAACCTTTGTCAGAGGGATTTATCAGCTGACAAGTTCTCCAGCACTTCAAAGTGATCTTACATCTTGTATCTGTGTCTCGTATCTCTGTCTAGCAGTTTGTCATTTCCAAATCCCATTGTAGCAATAGTTCTGTTTCAGAAACTATAAAACAGCATAGACGATATTATAAAATGAAATAACAGTTAAACAAGTTGTAAAAGTTATCTGTTATTAAATGTTTAATAAAGTAAACAAACAAAAATCATTATAAAGAAAAATAATTATAACATAAAATGTAATCAATTATAATTCGTAAAACAAATAAGCAGCACTGCATAAGTGGATGGGTGAAAGGTTCCAGCACTGAGCACGTCCCCACTCAACAGTAGGTAAAAGAGTTGTTTCTCCATAAAGAGGACCTGTAACCAGGTCAAAAGTGGCCAGATTTTGCTATTATTTTATTTTATTATTATTTATTATTATTATTTATTGTTATAGCGCCATTTATTCCATGGCGCTTTACATGTGAGGAGGGGTATACATAATAAAAACAAGTACAATAATCTTAAACAATACAAGTCATAACTGGTACAGGAGGAATGAGGACCCTGCCCGCGAAGGCTCACAATCTACATGGGATGGGTGAGGATACAGTAGGTGAGGATAGAGATGGTCATGCAGCGGTTTGGTTGATCGGTGGTTACTGCAGGTTGTAGGCTTGTCTGAAGAGGTGCTGCTCTCTTGATTTATTTATTTATATCTGTCACAAGGATTCAAAGATATGGGCCTTTTTATTTATTGGATTGCTCACAGGATTCTCTAGTGGCATGTCTTAAGTATACTCTGTATAATTACTTAAATCTCTCTTTAATAATTCCTTCTCAGTGTTGTTCACCTTACAGAGCTTGGTATTATCTGCAAATATTGAAATTCTACTCTGTATGCCCTCAGTAAAGTCATTAATATTTATATTAAAAAGAAGAGGGCCCAATACTTACCCTTGTCATACTTATGTGTTGACTGTGACTAATTTGTGTCACATTAACAACCTCTAGAGATAAGCAGATTAATTTGTGAAGGATTGAGTTGAAGACTAAATTCCTGAAATTTGCAGTTCCACGATCAGTCACAAGGAATACTTAAAGTAGATTTGTGGTTCTTAAAAAGAAAAGACTAGCCCAGCACCATTTCCTACACTGCTGAAGCATCAGAGAGGAAGCTATCCAGAAAAGTTTAAACTCTATAGTAAAAAGAGAGAGGACCCCGCTGACCATAAGAGCTTACACTCTACAGGAGAGAGAGGACCTCACTGATCATAAGAGCTTACACACTACAGGAGAGAGAGGACCCCGCTGACCATAAGAGCTTACACTCTACAGGAGAGAGAGGACCCCACTGACCATAAGAGCTTGCACTCTACAGGAGAGAGAGGACCCTGCTGACCATAAGAGCTTACATTCTACAGGAGAGAGAGAGAGAGAGAGGACCCCACTGACCATAAGAGCTTGCACTCTACAGGAGAGAGAGAGAGAGAGAGGACCCCGCTGACCATAAGAGCTTACACTCTACAGGAGAGAGAGGACCCCACTGACCATAAGAGCTTAAACACTACAGGAGAGAGAGAGGACCCCGCTGACCATAAGAGGTTACACTCTACAGGAGGGAGAGAGAGGACCCCGCTGACCATAAGAGCTTACACTCTACAGGAGAGAGAGGACCCCACTGACCATAAGAGCTTGCACTCTACAGGAGAGAGAGAGAGGACCCCGCTGACCATAAGAGCTTACACTCTACAGGAGAGAGAGGACCCCACTGACCATAAGAGCTTACACTCTACAGGAGAGAGAGGACCTCGCTGACCATAAGAGGTTACACTCTACAGGAGGGAGAGAGAGGACCCCGCTGACCATAAGAGCTTACACTCTACAGGAGAGAGAGGACCCCACTGACCATAAGAGCTTGCACTCTACAGGAGAGAGAGAGAGGACCCCGCTGACCATAAGAGCTTACACTCTACAGGAGAGAGAGGACCCCACTGACCATAAGAGCTTACACTCTACAGGAGAGAGAGGACCCCACTGACTGTAAGAGCTTACACTCTACAGTAGAATGAGGACCCGTTGACCATAAGAACTTACACTCTACAGTAGAGCGAGGACCTCATTGACCATAAGAACTTACACTCTACAGGAGGGAGAGAGAAGACGCCGCTGACCATAAGAACTTACACTCTACAGGAGGGAGAGAGGACCTCGCTGACTATAAGAGCTTACACTCTACAGGGAAGAGAAGAAGAAGAAGCAACTGACCATAAGAGCTTACACTCTACAGTAGAGCGAGAACCTCATTGACCATAAGAACTTACGCTCTACAGAAGGGAGAGAGAGGACGCCACTGACCATAAGAACTTACACTCTACAGGAGGGAGAGAGGACCCCACTGACCATAAGAACTTACACTCTACAGGAGGGAGAGAGGACCTCGCTGACCATAAGAGCTTACACTCTACAGTAGAACGAGGACCCCGTTGACCATAAGAACTTACACTCTACAGTAGAGCGAGGACCTCATTGACCATAAGAACTTACGCTCTACAGAAGGGAGAGAGAGGACCCCACTGACCATAAGAGCTTACACTCTACAGGAGGGAGAGAGGACCCCACTGATCATAAGAATTCGTGCACTTGTATTCGTGTATTTTTATTCAAAGTACTTTTTTTTCTAAGTACTCGGCAGTTATAACATGGCAGAATATAATCAAGCATCTCTTCTCTCTTCATACAGGTAAACAGATCATTCATTCTCTGAGCTGAAATATCCTGCATGTCTATTGCTCCAGTCCCTGACAGCAAGCAGCTTGAATGGTAAACAGATCATTCATTCTCTGAGCTGAAATATCCTGCATGTCTATTGCTCCAGTCCCTGACAGCAAGCAGCTTGAATGGTAAACAGATCATTCATTCTCTGAGCTGAAATATCCTGCATGTCTATTGCTCCAGTCCCTGACAGCAAGCAGCTTGAATGGTAAACAGATCATTCATTCTCTGAGCTGAAATATCCTGCATGTCTATTGCTCCAGTCCCTGACAGCAAGCAGCTTGAATGGTAAACAGATCATTCATTCTCTGAGCTGAAATATCCTGCATGTCTATTGCTCCAGTCCCTGACAGCAAGCAGCTTGAATGGTAAACAGATCATTCATTCTCTGAGCTGAAATATCCTGCATGTCTATTGCTCCAGTCCCTGACAGCAAGCAGCTTGAATGGTAAACAGATCATTCATTCTCTGAGCTGAAATATCCTGCATGTCTATTGCTCCAGTCCCTGACAGCAAGCAGCTTGAATGGTATCTGAGTCATTCCATCTTCGGCATTGAATCTTGCATATATCTATATATGTTAGTCATCCTATTATGCATTTTTTGTGTTTATAGATATTTAATCTGACTTTGCATGTCCTTACTCAGCGAGATCACATAACTGTTCCAAAGTGGTCTATGATCCATGTAGACCTGGACATTTGTTTATCTTTCACTACATTTATTGTGTCCTGTTGTCTCAACTGAGTTTGATTGATTGCTAACGAGCTTTAACACAAAAAAAAAAAAAAAAAAAAAATAGGAAGATCTAAGGGCTAGCCTTCTATAAATGTAGACTTAGCTTGGGGAAGCATTCATGCAGGGGTGCATTCGTGCACTTGTATTCGTGTATTTTTATTCAAAGTACTTTTTTTTCTAAGTACTCGGCAGTTATAACATGGCAGTTAGTACTTTTTTTTCTAAGTACTCGGCAGTTATAACATGGCAGTTAGACAGGGCAGGAGACAGGTAAGACAATCTAAATCTATTCCCTATTCACTTGAAACAACACAAATACTCACCATATTTATTTGCATATTCTATATCCTGGCTGCTGCATTCACTCACATTCACCGCCCTTGCATTAACTCTCTACACTCCATCCATATCGGCCCCTCTGTCCTTGCCTCTCCTATGTATAGCACTCATGCTCTGTTCACATTGCTTAGCAGCGCAGATCCATTCAGTCCCACCATCCAACACAAGAGACGCTCTCACAAATCACTTAACCATCTGCTCACTCTTTCGATCCTCCTCCTCCTAGTTGCTGGAGACATCTCTCCAAACCCCGGCCCCCCATGTTATAGCCAGTCAAACCTCCCAATTGCTACACCCAGAAACCCCTCTAACCTTATTAATATTCCCTGCATGCCTTCTGTCTCTTTGAATTGTGCCCTTTGGAATTCTCGCTCTGTGTGTAATAAACTCTCCTTCATCCATGACTTCTTCCTTTCTAATTCTCTTAATCTCCTGGCTCTTACTGAAACCTGGATCCAGCAGTCAGACACCACCGCTGCTGCTGCTCTTTCATATGGTGGACTACACTTTTCTCATACCCCAAGATCGGACAACAGAGCAGGTGGAGGCGTTGGTCTGCTCCTTTCACCAAAATGTACTTTCCAAGTTATCCCCCAAGTACCCTCACTTGTCTTCCCTTCCTTTGAGGTCCATGTGGTCAGACTCTACGTCCCCTTCTCCATGCGAGTGGTGGTGGTGTATCGTCCTCCCGGCCCCTCTCATCAGTTCCTGGATCACTTTGCCACCTGGCTTCCACACTTTCTTTCCTGTGACACCCCCACCCTTATCATGGGTGATTTCAACATCCCTATTGCCTCTCCCCTCTCCCCATCTGCTTCTCACCTTTTGGCTCTAACCTCCTCTTTCGGCCTCTCGCAGCATACTAACTCGCCAACACATGAAGATGGAAACTCCCTTGACTTGGTCTTCTCCCGGCTTTGCTCAGTGGATGATTTCACAAACTCCCCTCTCCCACTCTCTGACCACCACCTTCTTTCATTCTCTATCAAGAACTGCCATCCCGCTCAGGTCACCCCCACTTTCCACACTTATAGAAACATACAGGCCATTAACACCCAGGAACTTATGAAGAACTTGCAGTCCTCATTGGCCCCAATCTCCTCCATCTCATGTCCTGATTCTGCTCTGAAGCATTACAATGAAACCCTGCAAAGTGCCCTGGATGAAGCTGCTCCTCCTATACATAAAACAACTCGGCACAGACGGCAACAACCGTGGCACACGCTGCAAACACGTTTCCTGCAGCGGTGCTCCAGGTGCGCAGAACGTCTGTGGAGAAAATCTAATCTACCCGAAGATTTCATCCATTATAAGTTCATGCTAAAGACATACAATTCTGCCCTTCACCTCTCCAAACAAACCTACTTCAACACCCTCATCACCTCCCTGTCCAATAACCCTAAACGTCTCTTTGACACGTTCCAGTCCCTACTCAACCCAAGAGCGCAGGCCCCAACCACGGATCTCCGTGCTGACAATCTGGCCAATTACTTCAAAGAAAAAATTGACCATATTCGACAGGAAATCATCTCCCAATCTCTTCATACCATGCACTGTCCTCCCTCCCCCACTGCATCTAGTTCACTCTCTGACTTTGAACCAGTTACAGAAGAAGAAGTAAGCAGGCTCCTTGCATCTTCTCGCCCGACCACTTGCACCAGTGACCCCATTCCGTCACATTTCCTCCAGTCCCTTTCCCCGGCTGTCACCTCTCACCTAACAAAAATATTCAACCTTTCCCTCACTTCCGGTATTTTTCCCTCCTCATTTAAGCATGCCATCATACATCCATTACTTAAAAAACCATCCCTCGACCAAAACTGTGCCGCTAATTATAGACCTGTCTCTAATCTTCTCTTCATCTCTAAACTCCTCGAACGCCTGGTCCACTCCCGTCTTACCCGCTATCTCTCAGATAACTCTCTTCTCGACCCTCTTCAATCTGGTTTCCGCTCTTTACACTCTACTGAAACTGCCCTCACTAAAGTCTCTAATGACCTACTAACAGCTAAATCTAATGGTCACTACTCCATGCTAATTCTCTTGGATCTCTCTGCAGCATTTGATACTGTGGATCATCAGCTCCTCCTCACTATGCTCCGCTCCATCGGCCTCAAGGACACCGTTCTCTCCTGGTTCTCCTCCTATCTCTCTGACCGATCCTTCACTGTATGTTTCGCTGGTTCCTCCTCCTCTCACCTTCCCCTTACTGTTGGGGTTCCTCAAGGATCAGTCCTAGGCCCCCTCCTCTTCTCTTTGTATACTGCCCCTATTGGACAAACAATCAGTAGATTTGGCTTCCAGTACCATCTCTATGCTGACGACACCCAACTATACACTTCTTCTCCTGATCTCACGCCTGCCTTATTAGAAAACACCAGTGATTGTCTTACCGCTGTCTCTAGCATCATGTCCTCCCTCTATCTGAAACTAAACCTGTCAAAAACTGAACTCCTCGTGTTTTCTCCCTCTACTAACCTACCTTTGCCTGACATTGCCATCTCCGTTTGCGGTTCCACCATTACTCCAAAGCAACATGCCCGCTGCCTTGGGGTCATCCTTGATTCTGACCTTTCATTCACCCCCCACATCCGATCACTGGCTCGCTCTTCTTACCTGCATCTCAAAAACATTTCTAGAATTCGCCCTTTTCTTACTTTCGACTCTGCAAAAACTCTTACTGTTTCACTTATTCATTCTCGTCTGGACTATTGTAACTCTCTACTAATCGGCCTCCCTCTTACCAAACTCTCCCCGCTCCAATCTGTCCTGAATGCTGCTGCCAGGATCATATTCCTCACCAACCGTTACACCGATGCCTCTACCTTGTGCCAGTCATTACACTGGTTACCCATCCACTCAAGAATCCAGTACAAAACTACTACCCTCATCCACAAAGCACTCCATGGCTCAGCACCACCCTACATCTCCTCTCTGGTCTCAGTCTACCACCCTACCCGTGCCCTCCGCTCCGCTGATGACCTCAGGTTAGCATCCTCAATAATCAGAACCTCCCACTCCCGTCTCCAAGACTTTACACGTGCTGCGCCGATTCTTTGGAATGCACTACCTAGGATAATACGATTAATCCCCAATCCCCACAGTTTTAAGCGTGCCCTAAAAACTCATTTGTTCAGACTGGCCTACCGCCTCAATGCATTAACCTAACGATCCCTGTGTGGCCTATATTAAAAAAAAAAAAAAAAAATTAATTAACTGGTTCATGCAGCTTTACATGAACACCCAAGCCTTACACTATGGCTGGTCCGAATAACTATAGCAATTGTTACCATCCACCTCTCGTGTCTCCCCTTTTCCTCATAGTTTGTAAGCTTACGAGCAGGGCCCTCACTCCTCTTGGTATCTGTTTTGAACTGTATTTCTGTTATGCTGTAATGTCTATTGTATGTACAAGTCCCCTCTATAATTTGTAAAGCGCTGCGGAATATGTTGGCGCTATATAAATAAAAATTATTATTATTATTATTATTATTATAAGAACTTACACTCTACAGGAGGGAGAGAGGACCTCACTGACTATAAGAGCTTACACTCTACAGGAGAGAGAAGAAGAAGAAGAAGCAACTGACCATAAGAGCTTACACTCTACAGGAGAGAGATAAACTTACCCAGAGAGTCTGTTGATGGAAAACAACTGTACCAAAAAAATTGTGCTTTATTGGGAGCCAGTGATCTCAAATCCATAAGATATCATAGCTGCAGGACATTATGGAGAGCCACGCGCGGTAACAAAAAATTATGATAGCCTGCTTTCTGACGCTTCAGCAGTGTGAGTTTTTGCTAACTATTATTCAAATCTCAAATTTTCATGAAACTGCAAATTTTAGAAAATTTCTCTTGAACTCAATCCTTCATGGAGAAATCTGCTTATCTATAGTTTCAATTTAGGAAATAATTTATACTGTGAATTTTGCCAGTAGAATATGATTTAGCTTCATTAGATTTTTGTTCCATACTTACATATAGCGCATTGTCATATTACACACGAAAAAAATGTGATAATTTATCTTTTATTGGTAATTTTCCATGTGCAACATCATGGGGCGTTATTTGTAAGTATGTAAAGAAAAGTAAAATTAAGTTTATAGTATCAATACTGTCATAGATTGCAGCAAAACGTGTTTATGCTATTATCCACTGAGACTGTAAGAAACTAATAAATTAGCAATAAAACCAGAAATCTAAAAAAAAATGGCATAGCAAAGCATAATTATTGGTCACACCCACACAATAAAGACGCACGGTAATCACTGTCAAGGGCTCATAGACATTTTTTGGAGATCCAATAGGATGATTTGTATTACTTTTATGTATAGGAAATAGGAAACAGCTGAGTTTTTCTTTCGTATGAGAATGATCCTTTTTTACTTACTGGATCAGTTTCAAATGGAAGATAACGGATGGCTAAATAATGGATCCGTTTTCCATAGACTTCAATGTTTTAAAAAAACTAATCCAGGAGATATCAGGTTTTTAAATTGTTGCCAGTGGATTTCTGCTGGATTTAATCTACCGGATGGTTACTAGACATGTGAGCATAGCTTTAGAAAGGTGCCCGGCATCATGTTGAATGTGCGGCTCCCAGGTGAAAAACAATTTTACTCCCCCGGGAGCCATTAACTGTTAGTCATATAGGTCTGTGAGCGCAGCTACAGTCACCACTCACTGCACTGATGCACTGCAGAGCCAGCTGTCAATCAAACTGTCAGGGCGTGCCTCCGCTCATGGTGTACTGAGCAGTTACAGTAGCCACCTAGGCTCACCTGTTTGACTGACTGAAAGCTGGCAGCTTCCTGGAGGAATACATTTTATTTTCTCATGTGAGCCTCACTTTCAATATGGTGGCCAAACACATCTCTAATGCTATTAACTTGCAGATTAACCCTAAATCTGTGTGTTAATAGTATTATCCGACATAACAAGTTCACTTTAATGAACTTGATCTATGTTGTAAAGGAGAGAGGGCCAAAATTCCTCCAAAAGGAGGCGAGAGACTGATAAAAGAAATGATTACTGCAAGTCATTGTGAGTTTACAGGATGTTGATTTACCTGGTGTACTTAATTTTTCACACACTGCTTCTGCATTTTGGCTTGATTTTTGCAAAGTAACTAATGACTCGATGTAATTTGTCATGTGTTGTTATTCATATCAGCCATATCCTCCTTCTTCAACTCTCGCTTCCTAAAACTCAATGTAGACAAAACTGAACTCATCATCTTTCCCCCATCTTGTGTATCCCCCCTACCTGATCTATCTATTATGGTAAACGGCATCACACTCTCTCCCGCACCTGAAATCCGCTGCCTCGAGGTAACTCTCAACTCTGCCCTGTCCTTCAAACCACATATCCAAACACTTGCCACCTCCTGTTGCCTTTAACTCAAAAATATTGCCAGAAACCATCTCTTCCACAATCTACTAAAACTCTTGTGCATGCCCTCATCATCTCCCGCCTCTATTACTGCAACACCCTCCTCTGTGGCCTTCCTGCTAACTCTCTTGCACCGCTCTAGTCTGTCTTCAACTCTGCTGCCTGGCAAATCCACCTCTCTCCTCGCTACTCCCCTGCTTCTCCCCTCTGCAAATCCCTCCACTGGTTCCCAATTCCCCAACGAATCCAGTTCAAACTACTAACACTGATCTAGAAAGCCATCTACAACCTGTCCTCTCCCTATATCTCTGAACTAATTTCCCACTATCTTCCCTCACGTAATCTTTGATCCTCCCAAGACCTCCTACTCTCCTCCACACTTATTCGTTCCTCACACAACCACCTCCAAGATTTCTCCTGAATATCCCCCATCCTCTGGAATTCCACGCCTCAATACATCCAATTATCCACCACCCTAGGATCCTTCAGACGGAACCTGAAATCAATCTTTTCAGGAAAGCCTACAGCCTGCAATAACCATTCTGCCGCATCTCCACCATGCTAGCTGCTGCATCACCACCACCAGAGCTGCCGCACCCCCGACCTTCTGTATCTTCCCCATTATCCCGTAGAATTTAAGTCCGCAAGGACAGGGTCCTCTCCCCTCTGTACCAGTCTGTCACTGTAAATTTGTTTACTGTTAACGATATCTATAACTCTGTACGTAACCCCTTTTCTCATGTACAGCACCATGGAATTAATGGTGCTATATAAATAAATAATAATAATAATAATTCATATCTATATATATAATTGCCTAAGGGTTTTTCCGTCTGTCTGTCTTTCTGTCTGTCTGTCTGTCTGTCTTTCTGTCTGTCTGTCCTAGAAATCCCACCTCTCTGATTGGTCGAGGCCGCCAGCGACGATGATGTCATAAAGGACGTAGACATCCCACGTCTGATTGGTCGAGGCCGCCAGGCCTCGACCAATCAGCAACGGGCACAGCAACGATGATGTCATAAAGGACGTAGAAATCCCACGTTTCTGATTCAGCGACGGGCACAGTATCGACGTAGATGTCATAATGGTTGCCATGGCGACGATGTCATAAAGGTTGCCTTGACCAATCAGCGACGGGCACAGTCTGCCGCGAATTCTGGAATCATCATTGTCCATATACTACGGGGACATGCATATTCTAGAATACCCGATGCGTTAGAATCGGGCCACAATCTAGTAAGATCATATTTACCAAATTTCATGTCATTCTAAGGACTAGAAGTTTTTTCATTACGTCCAGATATATAAAACCATTGAATTCTGTCTGACAGGGTCACCTGCTTAGTTCTGAGATTTGAGACTCATAAGTTTCTCTCCAGCATGCTATGTGCTGAAGGGGTTAACCAGCCATGCTAAGAGATTGGGTTATTTTGGTGAATCGGTGAGGGATGGATGAAATGCGTACTCACTAGTGTTGAGCATTCCGATACCGCAAGTATCGGGTATCGGCCGATACTTGCGGTATCGGAATTCCGATACCGAGATCCGATATTTTTGTGATATCGGGTATCGGTATCGGAAGTGTAAAATAAAGAATTAAAATAAAAAATATTGTTATATTCACCTCTCCGGCGGCCCCTGGACATCAGCGGGAGGATCCGGCGTCCGGCACGGCTTCTTTCTTCAAAATGCGCGCCTTTAGGACCTGTGGTATGACGTCCCGGCTTCTGATTGGTCGCGTGCCGCCCATGTGACCGCCACGCGACCAATCAGAAGCCGCGACGTCATTCCTCAGCTAAAGTCCTAGAATGAGCGCCTTCTAGGACCTGAGGAATGACGTCGCGGCTTCTGATTGGTCGCGTGGCGGTCACATGGGCGGCACGCGACCAATCAGAAGCCGGGACGTCATTCCACAGGTCCTAAAGGCGCGCATTTTGAAGAAAGAAGCCGTGCCGGACGCCGGATCCTCCCGCTGATGTCCAGGGGCCGCCGGAGAGGTGAATATAACAATATTTTTTATTTTAATTCTTTATTTTACACTTTAATATGGATCCCAGGGCCTGAAGGAGAGTTTCCTCTCCTTCAGACCCTGGGATCCATGAGGATACATTCCGATACTTGATGTCCCATTGACTTGTATTGGTATCGGATATCGGTATCGGCGATATCCGATATTTTTCGGGTATCGGCCGATACTATCCGATACCGATACTTTCAAGTATCGGACGGTATCGCTCAACACTAGTACTCACCATATCTCCACCTCAAGGGTGTGGCTGGAGAGTTAAATGTTCAGCCACTACTTTTTATTCTCTCTGTTGAATATTTGAAGAGGAGAGACTCCATACGTGGCTCCAGGTGGAGCCGAAGACTTTACTGTACGTATCCAGATGACATGCATATGGCTTTACATTTCTCACTGACTTTCCCCATTTAATTTAATGGCTTAATGGGCTGAAATGAGGAAAATGTGTGTGTATTTCTCGCAAGTCAAACTGATTGTCTGTGTGGTGTCCAATTTGTTTCTTTTCTTGCACCCATAGACTTGTATTGGCAAGACTTAGGCTATATATGGGTACAATCGCAGCATGCTGCAATTTCACTAACATGCTGAATACACCCGAGAAAATAAATGGTGATGTGAGCTGCCCCATAGATTAACACTGGTCCGAGTGCTATTTGATGATTTCTCGCATAGCACTCATCTGTATTCTACGCTAGTGTGACCCCGGCCTTACACAAAAAGCGTTCCTGTGTCTTCCTTTGCCAGCAACCCCTCACAATATATAGACAGTATATGCACATGCACAAATGCATTAATAGAATATTGCATTCAGTTTACATTTTCACAGGTACGGAGTCGTTTTTATATCCAGTTTGAATTTGATTGACGGGAATGTATTTCCGAGTTTTGACCCAGAACATAAGAGCGCAGCCAAGTGATTTGATGTATGGCTTCTTCTTATTTTTATTCTGATAGAAGTATTTTTTCACTTCACATCATTGTATTTCACGTACAGTATAAAAAGACCAAAAGACGAATCCACTGCAGCTTGCCAACAACAGCTGGCAGGATGAAATGTGAGGGCCTTTTGTATGCAACCGTTGACTTATGGACTGTAACGCTGCTTTGTGCAGCAAGATTGAGAATGAAAGCCGCAATTGTAGTGTTTTGCTTTTTGAAGCTTGTTTAATCTTTACAAGGTTTGGAGATGAAAATGCTGCAGAGAGCTTTTCTTCACAGGTGACCATGACCATATTTTTACAACAAGTCAGTCAGTTTAACAGCACTCAGTAGGTGTTATTTTTTTTTCTTATTTCTATGGTGATTGGTCATTGAAGGGCCATATCAATAATTTTAGGGGCTGCTAATATTTTTGTTTTTCTCTTGTTTGCAGTTCAGCCTCTTAAAGGGAACTTGATCAACAAGATACCATTTATTGCTCTAATTTTATTCTTGCTACGGCACTGATAATTCTTTTTTTGTTTTTTAATGTTTGTTTGTTTGTTTTTTCCTAATTCACCATATGGTTTCATATACCTTTTTATTTATTGATAGTTTTTGTTTCCAAAGAGGCGTGTCTAGTAGGATCCTCAGGGGAGTGTCCTTTTATTTATTTTTCCATTTTTACCCTCTAAGCCATTTAATAAGATCAGAAATAGGTGCATATCTCTGGAAATTTACAGTGGATATTAGAGGAAAACAAGGGCAAAAAAGTTAAAAGAGCACAACCTGCAGATTTTTGACCTTGTGAGAGGTCCTCTTTAAAAGGAGATGAACGAGGTTCATATGAAGTACTAGGCACAGAGGATGGCACCATCTTGGGTCCTGCTGAGAAGGGGCTGTAATACATTCAGATTCTTTCCTACCTATACCCCCATGCATGTCTGGACACCATGATGTAAATTAACATTAAAGTGATCTTTGGGGACAATGATTATTAGAATTGCACTAGTGAGACTGTGACTGTCAATGATTGAACATTGTGACTGGCACTTGGGGGCAATTTGAGTAGGGCTTGCAGGGCTATGGCTGACCTTCAGGGGCATTCTGGCTGCCAATAAGGTTGACTGAAACTCAGAATTTTTTTTTTACCTTAGTACACACCAAACATGTAGCTCCTTATTGTGCAGTTTATTGTGAATCTCAAGTTTCCTCTTCCAAAAGCTATTCGCATTACCTGTATATGGCCTAAATTCTGTATAATCCGTAAACGGAAAAGGCCTTCGAAAATTCTTATATTGTATAATAGACAACATAATTTGTCATATACAATTTCTAATAATAATATGACACGTACTGAATAATATAAGAGTTATTCCTTTAAATTCCTTGGCAGTCACTGTCTACCAAGTAATTACACCTGCTTTGGCTTTGCTTGAAAACTGTTCATTGTATAAACATCCTACATACTTAACAGCCAACAACAAAAAAAGGGAAAAAGGGCTATAATATAAATCAGGGAGCTCAGGAAGCATAATTATACATGAAGCGAAATGTTCCCTTTAGCAAACACTTAATTTTCATCTGCCGAACTAACTTTCTGGCACATGTAGAACAAGCATCAGTAATTGAATGCGAAATATAACAAATACTAAGAGTTTACTTTGCTGCTGCGATCAATGGTGTGGAACTCCGGGTGGTCTGGTCTCATGCAAAATATTTCCAGATTCATATTTAATTTAGAATATGGGAAATTCTAATAAATGTTAAGCATCTAGAAGTACCAAGTCAATATCAAGAAGTCCTGTTCTAAAGTTGGGCAACTCATAGCTTTTGGGATTTCTGAAGAAAACCTTCACTGTGAGATCAATCTTGTAACTGATCAAGAGGCAGAAGCTTCACACAACTGTAGAGATGGGTGAACCAGAATAGGCGTTCGGGGTCCGTACCAAACACCTACCGTTCAGGCATAGACTTCACCAGGGAGTCCGTGTTACTGTTCGGGTGTTGACAGCACGAGAAACACTGGTGGCTTTAATTGGCAGTAAAATCATTACCACTGGTCAATGCGTTGCAGTTCCCTTGCTGTCAGAAGACAATGTAAGCCAGCAACTGTGACCAGAGGGAAAAAGTTTACCTCCAGTCACAGGGGTCGGCTGATGGGACTACTACTCCCATCAGCCTACAGCTGCTGTCGTTGATAACAGTGAGAGCAGGCACCGCTGAAGGGTGTATTCATCAGCTGGCATCTGCTCTCTAAAAAATAGATTTAAAAGAAATTGGCATGAGTTCCTCTGTGTTTTTGATAACCAGCCAGGCAAAACTGATGGCTGTGGGCTGCAACCCTCAGCTGTAAGCTTTAGAAAAGCTGGTTATCAAGAATTGAGGGGTCCAACACTGTTTTTTAAAATTATTTAAAAAAAATAATTAAAAAAACGGCATGGGGTCTGTCCCATTTTTCACAATGAGGCAAGTTAAAGCAGACAGTTGGTGGGTACTATTCTGAGGCTGGCAAATGGCCATAGATATTGCCCCCCACAGCCTACAAATAGCAGCCTGCTTCCACCCCAGAAAAGGCGCATCTATTAGATGCACCTATTCTGGTGCTTTGCCCCACTCTTCCCACTTGCCCTGTGGCGGTTGCAAGTGGGGTTCATATTTGTGGGTTTGATGGCACCTTTGTATTGTCAGGTGACATCAAGCCCATGGCTTCGTGATGGAGAGGTGTCTATAAGATGCTTTTCAGTTATTAATCCTGTATTTATCTTGCAAATAAGTGGTCACAGCTGTGAGCTCATGTGACAACTGACGGCATGGGAACCACAGCTCTCTGACCGGAAGTGTTTGTTGATCTGTCATGCACGTGACACAGTGGCAAACACTGGATGTTAGGGGCCCCCATTTATGTGAATGGGGTCCATGTTCAGGTTTGGGTACTGTTGTGGTCCCCAAACCTAACTTTTTGAACTGTTCAGCTGAACCCACCGGACCCAAATTTCCAGGGTTTCGCCCATCACTAAACAACTGTAATAGTCAATAGCTGCACTAGTTTGTTTTAACCCCTTTCTGACATTTGTCATAATAATACGCCCCTGTGCCCAGGGCCTATTTGACCAGGGACGTATAATTACTGCATGGTGATCGCCGCTGGGTGTCAGCGGATTCTAACAGCTGCTGCCAACACTTTAACCCCCTAAATGCTGTGATCGAAATAGGCGTGATGCAGGGTCCCTATCATTGCCATGGTGACCCAATGTCATCATGAGTGCATGATCAGCAACTTTCTTTGTCAGTGCAGAGTTGACAATTTCTACAGCATGGGGATGAAGCATCCCCATGCTGTATCAGCGATCAGCCTGCAAAAAATGATAGTCCCATATTAATAATAATAATAATAATAATAATTTTATTTATATAGCGCCAACATATTCCGCAGCGCTTTACAAATTATAGAGGGGACTTGTACAGACAATAGACATTACAGCATAACAGAAATACAGTTCAAAACAGATACCAGGAGGAGTGAGGGCCCTGCTCGCAAGCTTACAAACTATGGGGAAAAGGGGAGACACGAGAGGTGGATGGTAACAAATGCTTTAGTTATTCGGACCAGCTATAGTGTAAGGCTCAGGTGTTCATGTAAAGCTGCATGAACCAGTTACCTGCCTAAGTATGTAGCAGTACAGACACAGAGGGCTAATACTGCATATTGGTACAAAGTAAAAAATTAAAAAATATGAAAACATTTTTTGTTAAATAATTGTAAAAATATTTTTAAAAAATGTGAAACATAATTAAAAAAATCAAAAGACACTGTATCTATAAATACATATTTGTATGAAAAAAATATAACAATAACAGTACACATATTTGGTATTGATGCATCTGCAATGACCCAACCTATAAAACTGTCCCACTAGTTAACCCCTTTTAGTGAACACCATGAAAAAATAAATAAAAAACAAGGCAAAAACCAATGCTTTATCATCATACTGACGAACAATAAGTGGAATAAAACCCGATAAAAAGGATGGATGTAAATAAACATGGTACCACTGAAAATGTCAAAAAACAAGCCATAACAAGCCATCAGCAGAAAAATAATAAAAAAGTTATAGCTCTCAGAATAAAGTGATGCAAAATTGTAGATTGTAGTTGTACATGAGATGAAGAACAGTAGGTTTAAGACTACTGCTAGGAGTTGCAATTTCCCAACAGTTTGAGAGCTGCCAGTTTGAACCCACTATTCTCATGGGGGGGACACAGATAGCAGACAGCTCCGATGCAAGAATACTATATGGGTTTGTAATAATCCCAAAAGAAATCTGTAGCAGATGCTGCTTGTTGCTTTAAAGATGGTTGGTAGGCCCCCTCCAGCTCAACTACCTCTTGCTAAAGACAAGATGGACTGACAGCACAGTGAGCTGTCAGGTTATACTTCCCATTATACTTTATGGAGAGGGAAGGAGGAAGAGGAGTGAAGAACAGAGTAAGAAAGCAGGCAGAGAGAGACACAGAATTATTATGCTAAACAAGTATTTTACTTCATTCCAGTATACAAATCTTTTATCACAACTCAAATCTGGATTCACATCTACACCTTCCAGTACTGCTGTATATTGTTTTCCGGACTGCTGCTTCTGTCTGCTTACAAAAAAATGATTGAAGACCAGGAATTCCTCACATCTCGGTGCTGAATGTAGTAGACATTCCAGCTGCTATTCTTATTCCAATAGCTCAGAGCTAGTTACAAATTAAGAGGTAGAAACTACAGAGGGAAAACTAGTGGAAATGCAGAATACAAAACATACGATGGCTGGATATAGCGTTATTCCTTACGAACAAACAAGTACACCTTAATCTGAAAAGTTACTGGAGAGTACAATTACCCATACAGTGCTTGAGCCACATACCTTTCATTCATTATTGACCTTGTTATGTCATTTTTAATGCTGACAGAACGTTAAACTGTAATATTTTATATATATATAAATGCAATCATTGTTACATGAAGACTCTGCTCGGAAGCATTTGAGTAAATGCAATTACAGCTCGTGCTGAAAATGCTTACAGCAAAATTCCTACTGCTGATTACATAAAAAGCGACATAAGCACATCATGGTTAAAGTCCAGGAATGTAAGAACATGTATATATATATATATATATATATATATATATATATATATACCGTATATATATATATAGCTCTGGCAAAAATTAAGAGACCACTGCAAAATGTTCAGTTTTTCTGATTTTTCTCTTTATAGGTATATTTTTGAGTAAAATGTAAATTATTCTTTTATTCTATAAACTTCTGACATGTCTCCGAATTTGCAAGCAAAAAATTTTGTATTTTTTCTCTGACAAAGAAAAATGGTCAAAATTAAAAAAATACCCCAGTGCTTTCAGACCTCAAATAATGCAAAGAAAACAAGTTCATAATTATTTAGAAACAGCAATACTAATGTTTTAACTCAGGAAGAGTTCAGAAATCAATATTTTGTGGAATAACCATGATTTTTAATCACAGCTTTCATGCGTCTTGGCATGCTTTCCACCAGTCTTTCACACGGCTTCTGGCGCAATAATGTAAGCAGTTCTTCTTTGTTTGCTGCCTTGTGACTATCCATCTTCCTCCTGATTACATTCCAGAGGTTTTCAGTGGGGTTCAGGTCTGGAGATTGGGCGGCCATGACAGGGTTTTGATGTGGTAACATAGTAACATAGTAACATAGTTAGTAAGGCCGAAAAAAGACATTTGTCCATCCAGTTCAGCCTATATTCCATCATAATAAATACCCAGATCTACGTCCTTCTACAGAACCTAATAATTGTATGATACAATATTGTTCTGCTCCAGGAAGACATCCAGGCCTCTCTTGAACCCCTCGACTGAGTTCGCCATCACCACCTCCTCAGGCAAGCAATTCCAGATTCTCACTGCCCTAACAGTAAAGAATCCTCTTCTATGTTGGTGGAAAAACCTTCTCTCCTCCAGACGCAAAGAATGCCCCCTTGTGCCCGTCACCTTCCTTGGTATAAACAGATCCTCAGCGAGATATTTGTATTGTCCCCTTATATACTTATACATGGTTATTAGATCGCCCCTCAGTCGTCTTTTTTCTAGACTAAATAGAATGGTGGTCTCTTCATTTTTGCCAGAGCTGTATATATATATATATATATATATATATATATATATATATATATATATATATATATTTGTGTGTGGCTAGACCATGCAGTATTTTGGCCTTGGAAGGTTGACAAATGTATCATGGCATAAGAGGGGCCATTGCTTCATCAAAAATATCCTTTCAAGGAATCCTGTGCAGTTTTTGTTCACATTGTTTTGGGAATATCAAGCCATAGAGCTGTTATTTCAAAGGATAGATCATAGTGTTATACTGTTCCAAAACCATTGATTTGGAGTCCTGTGGCCCCACAATGTAGCCCCCTAGCTGCTGATGCATATACTATTAGCGCTGGTAACTTGAAGGTTTTGGACCCCAATTCACAGTCTGTCACCATTTCCTTCACATACCCTCTACCATTTATAATATTAATGCCTTGTTATTTGACAGAAGGAATTTTATGGCCAAATAGTGACATTCCTGTGTACCGGCGGCCCCCCTGGTTGAATTAGACTATGAAATATTTTTTAAGATAATTTACTGCAGATATTTGCACATTAGTGTACTGGGAGCTGCAGTAGATTGTTTTCCAGGCTCGCAGCGTGACAGACATAATAAAGAGTATTAAAGTCGTGCTAACACTGGGAGTCCTTATTAATAGGAATGAATGCGGTGTTTCCCTATAGTTTGAACAGCAAGGACGTGTAATGCTATTAATCATTTATTTGCTGTGGCGTACCTTATAGACATTAAGTAGACTTTCTGCTGCTTCTAATATTTAAAAAAAAAAATCAAAAATTTACAAGGGTCAATACACTTCATAGCGCAACTTGCAAAATAGGTAATAGTTGTTTTAAGGGATTTTCAGAACTGGAAATTGAGAGTCCAGAGGCAAAATCTGCAAAAGGGTGTTCTACCTACTATGTACCATTTACGATACTGGTGTCTTCTTCTGTGGCACAAGGTCTGTTGGGCGCTTTTAGGTAGGAGTGGAATTACAATTTTTAACAATGGCTTCCCTGCTTGGAAATAGGGATATGTGCAGGGTTGCACATTCCAAAAAATATATCAAATCTCTACCATATAACACTACAGCTCCTACTGTTACCTTGACGAGAGGACTGATGAAATGAAGAGGTACAATCTACATTTACGTTTTGTAACATCATCTCCGATTGCAGTTCTTACCCTTCTTTTTCTTCTCTTTCCAGTCCTGATCTTCATTTCTTTTTCCACCAATAGCTCGCCTCACTGGTCTACCATGCAGACATCTTCAGTTTCTCACTTTTGTAACAAATTCAATAATTCAATTGCAAATTAGGTTTATGAGCAAACATGACCAACTAATTTGTGTACTGCAATTTTTGTGCAAATCCCTTCAAAAAATTTCTATGGGGTTCAATTTAGATGGTCATGCCAGAATCTTCCAGGACTTCTTCTGAAACCAAGCTTGGACTTTGAAAAATATTTTGAATCATAGCTTTCTTCCAATGGCGTTCAAGGTTCAGCTTCCTTAGAGTAGGTGTGATGATTACTCTTATAATTTCTTGATATTTGATTGAATCCATCTTGTCTTCCACAGTTTTGTGGTTTATTTATATGGTTTTGAGGATTTAAGAACCCATGTTTTGGTAAGTAGAGGTCTTCATCTTGGAATCTTGACATGGAGACCTTAAGCATTTATATGCGTTTTAATGTGCAAGCAAAGGTTTTTTGACCATCTGTCCTCTTAGAAATCTGATGGCAGCCAGTGATGGCTTCCCCTTTCTTTCAAATACTGGTCTTGCATTCCGTTTTACTTTATCTTTGAACTTGCAAACTAGAATATACGGTAGTTCCATACGTACATCTAGCAATATTTATTGTCTTTGCTATTTTTTTTGTGTAATGTTCCTTGTTTGTATAAGACAATGATTTCTTCTGTTAACATTTTGGACCTCACTCTTGACAACTCAAGAATATGAATCAACTGGAGGATATTGCCCATGAGGAAGGGGCTAAGATCCTTCTGGCATTGGATCTTCTGGATCTTCTTCTTGTCTGGCAAGGTATCGCATTTGGAGCAAGTCATAACGACCAAAGGGGTTCTAATAAAATCTAAAAAAAACCAGTTGCCTTAAAGGAATAAATTATTCGGACACTCCAGTAGTCATTAAAAGTGGCATTTGGAGAAACCACTTTTTATGTTAGTTACGTTGAATAATTTAAATTATTCTTGTTTGAGTGGGGTTTTTTCAAACAGCAGATTTGTAAACTTTGCCCATAATCCTAATTTGCAATTGATTGCAGTTTTATGAACACAGATTTCCTCTAGTGCCAAACACTAGGCCAAAGGGAGAGAAACACAAAAATTGAGCTAAGAGGGAACAGTAAATTTTAGCTATGTAGAATTAGTAATCCAATTAGCATCAATGTCTTAAGTTACCGTCACACTAAGCGATGCTGCAGCGATACCGACAACGATGTCGATCGCTGCAATGTCGCTGTTTGGTCGCTGGAGAGCTGTCACACAGGTGACCTAGATGGCCACCCAATTAAAGTGTAATTTATTCTGCATCCCCACCAATCAGCTTTTTATAACTTCTGGCAGTGGCGAATGTAAATAGGGTATGATCCCGAGGTCCCCAGTAACCAGGGTAAACATCGGGTTACTAAGCGCAGGGCCGCGCTTAGTAACCCGATGTTTACCCTTGTTACCAGCGTAAACGTTAAAAAAACAAACACTACATACTTACCTTCAGCTGTCTGTCCTCCGGCGCTCTGCTTTCCTCTGCACTGTCAGCGCCGGTCAGCTGGAAAGCAGAGCGGTGACGTCACCACTGTGCTTTCCGGCTGGCTGGCGCTGACACAGGATGCAGGAGGAGTGCAGAGAAGCAGAGTGCCGGGGACAGACAGCTGAAGGTAAGTATGTAGTGTTTGTTTTTTTAACGTTTACGCTGGTAACCGGGCGGCACGGTGGCGCAGTGGCGCAGCCTTGCAGCGCTGGAGTCCTGGGTTCGAGCCCCACCAAGGACAACATCTGCAAAGAGTTTGTATGTTCTCTCCGTGTTTGTGTGGGTTTCCTCCGGGCACTCCGGTTTCCTCCCACATTCCAAAGACATACTGATAGGGAATTTAGATTGTGAGCCCCAACAGGGACAGTGATGATAATGTGTGCAAAAAATGTAAAGCGCTGCGGAATATGTTAGCGCTATATAAAAATAAAGATTATTAAAAATAAAGATTATTAAACATTGGGTTACTAAGCACAGCCCTGCGCTTAGTAACTCGATGTTTACCCTGGTTACCAGTGAAGACATCGCTGGATCGGTGTCACACACGCCGATCCAGCGATGTCAGCGGGAGATCCAGCGATGAAATAAAGTTCTGGACTTTCCTCAGCGACCAACGATCTCCCAGCAGGGGCCTGATCGTTGGTCGCTGTCACACATAACGATTTCCTTAACGATATCGTTGCTACATCACAAAAAGCAACGATATCGTTAACGATATCGTTATGTGTGACGGTACCTTTAACACCTAGATGGCCACCCAATTAAAGTGTAATTTATTCTGCATCCCCACCAATCAGCTTTTTATAACTTCTGGCAGTGGCGAATGTAAATAGGGTATGCAGTGCCACGCCACAGCTCTGTCAGACTGTTTAGTGTCCGCCCTGGGGTATCGCAGATCATTCCACTATGTAAAGAGTATATCTCTATGGGCTCGATCGCACAAGCATATACATTGGACAAGTGCTATCCGATGCTTTATAGGATAGCATTCGGAACCAATGACATGTAATCAGCATTTTTTTTCTCATGCTGATTCGGGAGCCCAAATCAGATTCCACTCACCCATTCAAGTGTATGGGTGCGTGGAAAACATCGGAATGCCATCGGATGACAGCTGAGTGCACCAACCAAAGAATGTATTCAGAGAAAAAAAAAAGTATACAATTCAATACTTTATTAATGAATATTAAAACATGATTACACAACAAAATAAATGATAAAACATGTTTACTCAACAAAGAAATAAGATATAAAACAATATATGTACTGTATATCATACATATATTGTTTTATATTTCGTTTTTTATTTCTTTGTTGTGGAATCATGCTTTAATATTTGTTAATAAAGTATTGAATTGCATACTATTTTTGTTTTTTTTCTCTGAATACATTCTTTGGTTGGTGTGATATAGATATGGTATTCATTGAATGGTACATTATTTCTTATTTATGGGATTTCTTTTGTATGTGGGTTTTCTCGACATCTGAGTGCAGTCTGATTTCCATGGACTCACACTGTGTAGAAGATGGAGAAATACCATATTTTCTTCACCTGTGATACATTTCTCTCATCCTAGTCAATCAGATCACCCTAAGCTGACACTCTGATGAAGCTCGGATCTGAATATCTACGCTGTGTGACCCTGGCCTAAGGCAAAGCATGAAAGTCACAGCGGGATCTCGGCCAATAATCAGCTTCTATATCGCTTCCTACTAGAGATGAGCGACTCTCTCCAAACTTGTTTCAATTGAGCCAACAATTTCTACTCAATCCAAATACAATTCTGTCCGAATCAAAACTGCTCTGAAATGACATTTATTATGCTCCAAAGTCTCTTCGTACAACAAAGCACAATAAATGGAGGCCTGGGAAGGATTAAAAAATAATAGAAGATCCTAGTGTCTCTGCTGCGTCTTCACAAATCGAAGACCAATTTGAAGTTCAAAGAGAAGACTGATCTGGATAAACGGATAACGATCTGCAGTGAATGGAGACCCAAGTGGGGAGCTGCAGCAGGAGAGATGAGGGCAAGACTTAAGGTACCGTCACATTAAGCGACGCTGCAGCGATATAGACAACGATGCCGATCGCTGCAGCGTCGCTGTTTAGTCGTTGTGTGGTCGCTGGAGAGCTGTCACACAGACAGCTCTCCAGCGACCAACGATGCCGAAGTCCCCGGGTAACCAGGGTAAACATCGGGTTACTAAGCGCAGGGCCGGGCTTAGTAACCCAATGTTTACCCTGGTTACCATTGTAAATGTAAAAAAAAAACTACATTCTTACATTCCGGTGTCTGTCGCGTCCCCCGGCGTCAGCTTCCCTGCACTGTGTAAGCGCCGGCTGTAAAGCAGAGCGGTGACGTCACCGCTGTGCTCTGCTTTACGGCTGGCCGGCGCTGACACAGTGCAGGGAAGCTGACGCCGGGGGATGCGACAGACACCGGAATGTAAGTATGTAGTGTTTTTTTTTTTACATTTACAATGGTAGCCAGGGTAAATATCGGGTTACTAAGCACGGCCCTGCGCTTAGTAATCCGATGTTTCCCCTGGTTACCAGTGAAGACATCGCTGGATCGGCGTCACACACGCTGATTCAGCGATGTCAGTGGGAGATCCAGCGACGAAATAAAGTTCTGGACTTCTAGCTCCGACCAACGATGGCACAGCAGGATCCTGATCGCTGCTGCATGTCAAACACAATGATATCGCTATCCAGGACGCTGCAACGTCACGGATCGCTATCGTTAGCGTTCTAAAGTTGCTCAGTGTGAAGGTACCTTTAGGATAGGTGAGGATAATCTTTCATTACTTTATAACCGCTTTCCGGTCCTATAAAAATCCAGCAAAATGGCAACGGCATAGTCACCATTTTGCTTGATTTGTGAGGATCAAATTTCTAAAAATTTGGCTTCAAGCAAATCTTAATTTTTCAGGAATTTTGTAACAAAATTGATTAATTACAAATCGATTCATGTCATCTCTATCTCCTATTCACATATTGGAGCCAGTAAAGTAAAGGAGCCCACATAACTGAGACAGCTGTGAAAACCATGTTTCACCAACAGCTGTCTCCCCCCCCACTCCCTCGTCTGTATGTTCTTTATAGAGAAAAGAGGGGTGTTGTGATAGCTGCAGCTTGTAATGAGCAGTGTGAGAGCTCATCAGCAGCAGTGGAGAGTACATTGAGGAAATGAAAATGAACTTTATCTCTCCTGGTAGCCGCCGGCTTTCAGTCACTTTGGCACGCATGGGGCAACTACAGTCACTGCTCAGAATAGAGTTGCGGCAACTGTAAGAACATCCTTCACTTTGATTGACAGCTCAACCGGCATACACACGCTGCAGAGCAAGTTGTCAATCAAAGTTCCGGGGCGCACATACAGCCGCCGATCGCTTTATACCAAGGGGTGACTGTAACCACTCTGTGCTTGCCTCTATGACTGAAAGCCAGCAGTTCCTGGGAGGATTAAAGTTCAATCTCTTCCAGTAGCTGCACTTTCAGTAAGTCATCTGGAATGCATTGTAATGCTATTAACATACAGATGAACCTCGTATCTGCAGGTTAATAGCATTTGGGGACATGACAGTATCCCTTTAAGATCAAATGTTCACACACAATTATGCATCCGTTCTGAAATGTATTTTTAAAACTGGTCTCATCTGGTCTAAGTACGCCATGCAGTTTGTACTGTGAAATCTGTTGACAGTTTTAGCTTCTTACTATATCAGATTATAACATATTGCCAATACATCACATGCTTTGACCCACTTGCATAATTCACGACCTATGAAGCATAGCTGGAAAAATCTAGTACAATAACAACTGCTACAATAATTTTATTATGTCAAGTATCAGAAAGAAATATGTTATAGTCTTTTAATGAAAATAAACAATCCCAAAAAAAGCACAAGCGACGTACAAGAGGCACTGATGGATTCAGAAGTTATTGTATAACATCTTACAGGGAAAATAGATGGAGCATAATTCACTAAAAATTGAAAAATTCCCAGCATTCTCTTCAATGAATGATGGAATTGTCAACGGAAGGAAGCTTTGAACTTTTGCACATATAAAGTTGATGCATGGAATATTTATGAATCTCTATTCTTCCAATACATGCTACAGGAACGCTTCATTTTACCCATTTCTGTTCTACCACCTGCAATGACAATGACGAGGTGACAAAGCCTGGAAGGAAAGAGTGACATTTTGTTCATTATTAGCGGGGATCGGCAATAGAACAAGAATGCAACCGAAATATAGAACTTTGCCGGGTACTGTATATAGATCCAAAGAGGGACTTAATGAGAGAAATGATGTAGCTCTTACGAGAAGAACTTGAATTGTGAGCAAAGCTCTATGGGTTACCCAGAAATTGGACATGGCTGTGGATAAGAATAGAATAATAACTGTAGAAAAGATACATTAATTCTAGAGGAAAAGTAGTGCAACCAAGCATCAAATACAAATATGTTGTGAATTCTGTGGCTGAATTCACTCCTGTGGTCACAAGTGGTACTGCAGCTTCTGAGCTTCCTCCCTCAGGTGTTCTGGTGAGCTCGTTGGCTGCTTTGTTATTTAACTCCACCTGATTCTGTCTTCCTTGCTCCTTGTCAATGTTCCAGTGTTGGACCTGAGCTTCTGGATCTTTCCTGTGGCCTGCTGCTCTGCTTAGATAAGTGTTTCTTTGCTTTTGTTGATACTTTTTCTGTCCAGCTTGTCTATTCGTTTTTGCTGGTAGCTCTGAGACGCAAAGGGTGCACCGCCGTGCCGTTAGTTCGGCACGGTGGGTCTTTTTGCCCCCTTTGCGTGGTTTTTTGCTTTAGGGTTTTTTGTAGACTGCAAAGTTCTCTTTGCTATCCTCGCTCTATCTAGAATATCGGGCCTCACTTTGCTGAATCTATTTCATCCCTACGTTTGTCTTTTCATCTTGCTAACAGTCATTATATGTGGGGGGCTGCCTTTTCCTTTGGGGTATTTCTCTGAGGCAAGTCAGGCTTGTTTTTCTATCTTCAGGCTAGTCAGCTCCTCAGGCTGTGCCGAGTTGCATAGGTAGTGACAGGCGCAATCCACAGCTGCCTTTAGTTGTGTTTAGGATAGGTTCAGGTATTGCGGTCTACAGAGATTCCACGTCCCAGAGCTCGTTCTATTGTTTTTGGGTTATTATCAAATCACTGTATGTGCTCTGATTGCTGGCACACTGTGTCACTGGATTGCCTACATAACACAAATAAATGCCAAGCGCTTTCAACAACCAGCGACTTGAGAGTCACGTACATGAGTAATGGAGTGTTACACTCAAGGAAATAAATAGGCAATGGGCATGGAAAAAACTGAAATAAGGCTCAAATAGGGGGAGCAAGTAGCGGCAATAATAAGGCTAGGTTCACGCTGCGTTAGGGCAATCTGTTTAGCGCATACGCTAACGGACTGCGCTAACGCAATGTCCAAAAAGGATCGCGTTTGGTGATCCCGCTAGCGCAGATGCCCGATCTGCGCTAGCGAGGAACGGACCTCGAATGCTGCAAGCAGCGCTCGAGGTCCGTCCGAAACTAACGGGACATCGCTAGCGCATGCCAAAAATGGTATATGTTAGCGATGCGTTAGTTACATTGCCGTCAATGGCAGCGCTAACGGACCCGTTACATTGCGTTAGTGGCGCTGTGTAATGGATCCCGTTAGCGTACTGCCACTAATGCAATGTGAACCTAGCCTAAGGTTGATAAGTATTTAGCGGGGGTGCTCACCTTTTTGGTTTCTGTCAAGTGACCACAATTCCATCGAGCCACTGTCTTTGTCCCATGTCCGCTTGAGCCAGATTGCATCGGGAGGCAATAATCCAAAGAATATATTGTACTGTACCTATGTATGTATTTATTTCACTCAATAATGGGGCCCCTGAGCCCTGAAACACATTGTGCCTTCTTATAAACAACAATCTCGTTCACTCTGCACCAGGATCTGTGAAGTTTGGACTTTTATCCACAAACAATATATTATTTGCACATGAGCAACTTTTCACCAGGTGGCCCCAAAAGGCTGGTGGAACCATTGGCAAGAGGGTTTGATTTTCCTGATAGGTGAGGAGGCCAAAAATCTTAAGTACTTGAAAAAGGTCATCATGTTATGTAGTATTTTCTTTACCTTAGGTAACTTTAATGTGATCCTTGCAAGTAAGCTGCGAATAAAGTTATTATGACATAAATGGGTTAAAGTGGGATTGAGTAAGTTATGAACTAAAGGTTAACTGTTTCTGGGGCAGCACTGGCAAGGCTTTAAGCGTGGTGCCATTGAGTTAGCGAGGAGGTCGTGAAAGAGCTGGAATGTGTTGTGGAGTTAAGGATGTCCTGTCTAAACAATCTGGTGCATTGCCTGACAGAGAGTGAGTCCTCTGAGGAGGACTGTGGTGATGTAGTGCAGGCCTTGAGGATATACTGCTTATGCTATTGTCCAGATAACACTAAATCATGGAAACTACGAAATTGATTAAGAGAGTTATTGCAAATACTCGAGGAACCACCAGTGTCATCGGCCAGATAAAATTCTGATGTTGAACTGTGCCTTTCCTGTGACTATGTCTCTCAACCAATATATGTTATGTTAGGCTTATCTGTGGCCAGAAAGTAAAGTAGTTCAGTAGTTTAGTCGTTAGAGTCTTTATTATTATTTGTGTGCATCTCAAAGTATTCTGCATTCTCATCTCCAGTCACTCTACATACTTACCATCAGATTGTCTTTCAGAAGCCCGTAGGAGCAGATTACTTGGCATTTAACACATCAATTCCATCACTGATCCACTACAGTTCGCATTAGAACCTACCATCAAGTATTTAATTCTCCTATAGCCTTTTCGGGGGTATGGTTAAATACATTTTCAGTGTTTGTGTATAGGTTAACATCTAATGGTATTGTTACACGGTTAAGGATATTACCACCTCTTATATAATGGTACTGCTACACGAACAGGTGTATCACCATGTCTTGTTCACAAAATATAGATGTAATGTTATATTGTTAATATGCTAAATGTATATATATATATATATATATATATATATATTGCTATTTGGTGTGCCTGTTATATAGGGACTAGTGATGATGAGCGAATATACTCGTTACTCGAGATTTCTCGAGCACGCTCGGGGGTCCTCCGAGTATTTTTTAGTGCTCAGAGATTTAGTTTTTCTTGCCGCAGCTGAATGATTTACATCTGTTAACCAGCATAAGTACATGTGGGGATTCCCTAGCAACCAGGCAACCAGCACTAAAAAATACTGGGAGGACCCCCGAGCATGCTCGAGAAATCTCGAGTAACGAATATATTCGCTCATCACTAATAGGGACATCATAGTACTGAAGTTTGGCTAGTAGATGGGGGCATTTTGGTACACCTAGTCTAGCATGGTTGTGGATCAGTGTACATATTACTAGTTAATGTAGGAGGGGTCAGTTGTAGTTAAAATAGGAGCATTTCCTTAATCTAGTGATAAGGGACCGAGTGCCCAGGCAGTCCACATGGGCTTAAGTGCCCAGGACATTAGCAGCTACAACGCAACGTTGGTTGATTAAGAGGAGAGAGCCCAGCCATCCACAGCATCAGGCCAGAAAAGTGGAGGCCAGCACAGCAGAAGGATAGAAGATAGTACGCAGGCACAGGTAGCCCTAGAATGTGGCAGCTTTTAGCTCTTTTTGTGTCTGTGAGCTTTGTTTGATGTTTAGAGTTAGGACTGTCAAAATGTAAGAATCCTCCAAAAATTCTGAAAAATAGCAAAAAGGGCAGGAGATGCTTACCTGCCTAGGCCTCCAAACAAATGCACTATCAGGATGCAGTTGACCCATATGGTTAAGATGGCAACACAGGTGCAGAAATACCGATGAGGTAGCCACTCACAACCTACCAAGTTAATGGAGGGGGTGGTTGCTTGGCATATGACTGCACTTTAGAGACTTGTATGTGGCGCTGTTCACACAGTGGGAATACACAGCATCCAGGTTAACAGCCTATTAGTGACGCCCTTCTATTAGCTCAGGCGGGCTGCCCAGCGCTATTAAGATGTATCCCATGTGAACAGACACCACAGTTTACAAGCCAAATTGGTCCCAACTGCACCCCAAGAAAAGGCTAAAAAACACATATGCTGTGTTCACAATGGATGAACATCACCACATACAAGTCTCCATTGTACAGTCATATGCCAAGCAGCCACCCCCTCCATTAATTTGGTAGGTTGTGAGTGGCTGCCTCATCAGTATTTCTGCACCTGTGTTGCCATCTTAACCATATGGGTCCACTGCATCCTGATAGTGCATTTGTTTGGAGGCCAAGGCAGGTAAGCATCTCCTGCCCTTTTTGCTATTTTTCTGAATTTTTGGAGGATCTTTGAATCCTGTTTTTGTGCTAGCATTGGTTAGAGTAGGACTCGCAAGCGTGGGGACCCATGACGTTAGGTTATGAGCTTACATATTTTGGCCAGAAAATAAACTAATACCTCACATATTTTTTTTTAGATATGTGTTTTTTGCATTTTTTTGGGGTGCAGTTGGGCCCATTTTGTCTTGTTGATGTTGGGACATCACAGAACACAATACTGAAAGGCAGGTCACTCGCCTTTTGGTAACTAGCTTCGGAGGTGGACACTCTCTTGTCTGGCACGAAACAGACTGAGGAAGGCCTATCCGTGGCAGAGCTGAATTGGTTGGACACTGAGGACCCGTGCCGCATGGTCCGACCCTAGTATGCATTATGTGAAAGGAAGGAAGGTGCAGGGAGAGAA
The DNA here is from genome assembly GCF_032444005.1 of Ranitomeya imitator. NCBI lineage: Eukaryota > Metazoa > Chordata > Amphibia > Anura > Dendrobatidae > Ranitomeya > Ranitomeya imitator. The sequence continues at coordinate 816,428,182 of NC_091283.1, forward strand.
GAGGAGATGTGTAATGTTGATCCTGTTGTAATTGCTGTGAAGAGTCTGGATGTGCTGCGTAAAGCTGACAGTAAAGTTGTTGATTTGAAAGTTGAAAAGGACCGTGTCTAAATCTTTATTACATCCACTGATGGGAACCTGCAGCGAAACAGAGGTGGCCCTGACGGCGCAGAGAATGGAGTCACAGGTACACAGTGATGGACAATGTTTTCATGTAATGGGGGAAAGGGCACAGATACACCGGAGTGTTCGGCCATGACTACTGCCTTAGTCTAGCCCCTTACAGCCTCATACAGGTTAAATGATGGGATACATGAAGAAGTTTGAGGTCAAAAACCATTAATAGGGATATTAGCCAGCAATCTTTCAATTCTGTCATCTGTTGCATCCTCAAGAGAGAGAGAGGACACTCTGTGTAGCTTGCCTCCTTAGTTTAACAAAGGGTCCTAAATGGGGGATCACCCAATATTAAACGGGTTGTCAGGTCACACCATATTGATGACCTAGCCATAGAATAGGTCATGGATAAGAGATCAGTGTGGGTCTGATATTTAGCACTCCTTTACTTGATCGGTTAAGAACAGTTCCAGTCATGGATGGTTGTAAACACATGAAATGGAGATCCAATGAGTAGAAACCGCTGCCGATACAATAGAACATTTGCTATTCCAAAGAATAGTAGCTGTTCTGCAGTACTTGGCAGTGGTCTCTACACATTAACTGGAATTGTGCTGTACAGATCAATCTCATATGTTTACATCCATACACCACCAGAGCTTTTTTCAGATATCCATAGGGTAGGTCATCAATATATCAGTCACCTGGCACCACCACCGATCACCTGAAAACAGTTCCAGTGGTGGATGAATGAAAATACGGAGTGCAGCTACATTCGACGTGTAGCAGCCATTGTTGGGTACTGCAGAAGAGCTACTGTTTGATTCTGTTCAGCAGTACCCAGCAGTATGGTGTGACCAGACAACCCCTTTAATTAATAGAATATTTGAAAATGGATTTTTGGAACCAAACAGAATAAAAAAGACTTTCTTAATCTTCTTGTTTTAGGACATGTCACTGGTATATTTTATCATAATGTTGCTTGGCTCCATAGGGTGGATGTGTGCCAGTACTAAGTACTGTATACAGTACATGACCGGATCCCTGTAGCTTTGATTAAATCATTGATTCAGTATTTCAGCAGAACTCATCATGACATCTAGATGATTTACAGTAAATGGAAAGCAACCATTGATCATCATTTACTATACAAAACACAGGTCAGACCCTCTCTAAATAAATAGCAGGCTATAAACGATGATGATCAATATTATCTGAGCTGGAAAATGTTCAGCTTGTCATTTGTGACTCATCCTGAAAAACTGAAACTTAAATATATTTTTATTAGCTTTCTCTCATATGTGAGAAATGGTTTTATGAACAGTGATGACACAATGATCAGTAAGTGCTGATAGAGGACCTATCACACAATAAATTGTGTTCTTAGATGACTTCAACCCCTCCCGTTCTTCAACTGCTAGAATAAATTATACTTTTTTTTACTTGCTAAGGAAAAAACGAGTCCTAAAATCCTGTGTTTGTGATTTTGGGTCCAAACAACGTCACAAACACAGTTCAAGATAAGACAAAGAGACATTTTTTTCACTTTGCGCCAAATTCGTGAATTACATGCACCGTTTTGATGAATTTGCAAAATAAAACAAGAGAAGGAAGTGCACATGAGTAAGACCGTTTAAATAATGGAGATAGTAACTGAGCCCAGAGGCCACTAACCTTCTAGGGTTATGCACCGCTGCATAACCCTGGTAGACAGTGAAGAGCGGAGGGCTGTGGTCACCTGATGAAGACAGCGCAGTGCTGTCAAAACGCGTTGTGCATAATAATGGCTAGTAAAGGTTTGTGCCTTTTAACTTATATTGCCTGGATCTAATCTCTGCCTTAGCGCTCCTCACAAGACCGCGCTGTTTTCTTTTCCCCTTCATTTTGATGAATTTGGCACTAGAAATGGCAATTAACACCACTAGACAAAAAAGGAACGTGACTTTAAAAAAATATGCAAATACATCTTTGCAAATTGGGTCAATGTCTTTTTCAGGCAAATTCTGCCTTGAAAACCGCTGGAAAAGATACTAACTAAACACTTATGTATAATAATCAAGTATTGCATGATGCATTTCTGTAGAATGATGGCTAAACTGTTATAATAGATTGGATACTACATGCTGCCCTAACTGAGTGCCTGTTGCAAGTACAAAACTATCTCTGTACCTCTAAAAAAAAATTGGCTTTACTCTGTTGCACATTGCTTATGCTACTCGAGTCTCTGTGAGAAAGTATAGAATTTGTATTATAGAACATTGGAGAACTTTATAGTACAGATCAGCTTTAAGACATCTGCCATTGAATTGAAGGAAAGTCTGGACACCCCAATACACATGAGATTATCTGCCGACATTAACTAGCGTGTATGGCCACCTTAAAAGGGTTTTCCCAGAATTGAAAATATCCATAAAATAATGGGTAACTTACTGATTACTATGGGTCCAGCTGCTGAGACCCTAGAGATCTCAAGAATGGGGCTTTGAACTCTTGAATTGCAGAGAAGAAGTGATCATGCTCAACCTCCTATTAGTGATGAGCGAGTGTGCTCGTTACTCGAGATTTCCGAGCATGCTCGGGTGTTCTCCGAGTATTTTGGGCGTGCTCACATATTATGTTTGAGTTTCCGTGGTGTTAGGGTTGGCGGAACGCACGGAGTATCTATATACATAATTGTCTAAGGGATACTTCCGTCTGTCTGTCTGTCCTTTTGTCATGGTTATTCGTTCACTGATTGGTCTCGGCAGCTGCCTGTCATGGCTGCCGCGACCAATCAGCGACAGCCACAGTCCGATTAGTCCCTCCCCTACTCCCCTGCACTCACTGCCCGCCGCCCGCTCCGTAATCCCCACCGCTCACACAGGGCTAATGGCAGCGGTAATGGCCCGCGGTGTAAAACGCTCCGTTACTGCTGCTATTAACCCTGTGTGTCCCCAACTATTTACTATTGATGCTGCCTATGCAGCATCAATAGTAAAAATAGGTCATGTTAAAAATATTTTAAAAAAAACAATAAACCTGCTATTCTCACCCTCCGCCGCCTTTCTCACTCCTCGCCACGTTCCCGGGACCGCTCCATTGCAAGCGGCAGCTTCCGGTCCCGTCCCAGTGCTGGTGTGCGGCAAGGACCTGCCGTGAAGTCACGGTCATGTGACCGCGACGTCATCATAGGTCCTGCTCACACCAGCCCTGGGACTGCAAGCTGCCGCTTGCAATGGAGCAATCCCAGGAGCGTCCCGAGGAGCGGGAAAGGCGGCAGAGGGTAAGTATAGCAGGAGTTCAATGGGCTATAGGTGAGTATATGTTTATTCTTTTTTAAGTCTCTATACTACGTGGCTCTGTGCTGGCCAATATACTACGTGACTGGGCAATATACTATGTGGCTGGGCAATATACTACGTGACTGGGCAATATACCGTACTACATGGGTTGTGCTATATACTATGTGGCTGGGCAATACGTGACTGGGCATTATACTACGTGGCTGGGCAATATACTACGTGGCTGGGCAATATACTACGTGGCTGGGCAATATACTACGTGGCTGGGCATTATACTACGTGGCTGGGCAATATACTACGTGGCTGGGCAATATACTACGTGGCTGGGCAATATACTACGTGACTGGGCAATATACTATGTCTCTGGGCAATATACTATGTCGCTGGGCAATGTACTACATGGCTGGGCAATATACTACATGGCTGGGCAATATTCTACGTGGCTGGGCAATATACTATATGGACATGCATATTCTAGAATACCTGATGCGTTAGAATCGGGCCACCATCTAGTATATATAGTAGTAGGTGCGTTTGCAACCCGGGTCCACCATGCTGGAGAGAACCTGCTGCTAGTAAAAGACAGTACTATATGGCGGTATAAGCGAACTCTGTTACTTCACAGATTCGCTTGAGAAAGAGAACGCTGTACCCTGTTAACCTCACAGGGAAACAGCTACCTAATAGAGCCGACAGTGGTCATGCAGTCAGCATAGCACACACAAAACTCCTCACCGGAGGTGCCGGTATTCTAGGGGCTTATTTCAGCCGAACCTTGACCACATGCAAGCATGACTACACTGGCGCTGAGCTCATAGCTTAGGTTAATACTAGCGCATGGCGGTGCGGCCATGCAAACCTTTTATAGCTGCAGGAACTTCAGGACCTTCCTTGAGGACCAATGGGAGCTGCTACAGTACCTGAGCAACTTCAGGACCTTCCTAGAGGACCAATAGGAGCTGCTGCAGTACCTGAGCATGTGACCCTCAACCTCTATTAAGAGGTCTTACCCTGGGCATGCTCAGAAGGGTAAAAGCAGGACTTAGTCCCAGAGACGTCTGCTCGCCACTGACCAGTACTGGCTACAATGGCTGAGCCTGGAAAGGCAGCAGTAATCATCCGCACCGTATCAGGCTGAGCCAGAAACTGGGACCGACGTCTCTGCTGAGCAGGCTTCACTGCGGCTGGAGAAGGATGGGGGACCGCAGCCGAGATGGTTCGAGATTCCCCCTGTGCAGAGGGGGGAACTCGACCCCTAACATGCGGCCGCATGATTTGCTGCTGCTAGACAGCCTGAATACATGTGTGGATTCCCTAACAAACAGGCAATCCCTGCATGTGTTCAGGCTGTCTAATCATGCAGCCGCGGCAACACAAACATAATCTACGAGCACGCCCAAAATACTCGGAGAGTATTTGTGTTTGAGGCACTGTCCTGGTTAAAGGTGGACTAACTTTTAGTTGATTTTTTCAGGGGTAGAATTCTTTTTGCAAGACTGTTAAAATATGTAATGTACAGTATGCATCTCATCTCTTTGCGAATAGCAAATTTACAATCCAGTGACCGCACTGAAGTGTGTATTCCTCAACAAATGGAAATAACAAGCCATACTATTTATTGTAAGCCAACAGCCTGCATTCTCAGCAAACTGTTTCCTCTCCAGTGGGGATAATTTTACTTTCTATAATACAGTTGTTCTCGCAACTTTGTATTATTACAGTGAAACCCTTGACACGCTAGAACATATTTCCGCAGCTTGTCAACTTCAATAACGACATATTATTTTTCCAAATGTGATATTACTAATGCCTTTACTGCAAAGCAATGCGAGAGCAAATGGAGCAGAAAAAATTCTGAATTTCATATCTGACCTGTGACCTTTGCGAGCGTGCTAGATTTTCATAACGCGTTTATCTGGGGCAGAGATATTTTCCACAACAATTATATAGGTCAGAATCGTATTTGATTTTTAGAATTCGATATTAATCTTTAGAAGGTTCCTATATTGTATTTTGTATACATCTGTAATAACGTTCTATGTTGTCTGACTTCAAGGGTCATTTATGGTGTAACTAAAGCTCAAGTGACTGAAAAACATTTTTTGAATGTTGTAATAAAATGTATTTTTGGATCAAACAAATACAAAAAAAGAGTTTTTAAACCATAGCAGCTAATTCTTGATTCTTCTTTTGCATTATTTAGATTTTTTAGAAGCAGGGTTGGTTTTCAGAGCCAAGCAAACCTAGCCAGATCCCCATCCACAAGATAGGTCCATGTGCTCTAGGCAAATCTGTAGAAACAGGAAGTCTCTTTTCCCTGCGTGAGTCATCATTAGAACTACAATTGTACATCAATGCAAAGTCCCAGCCCAGTTCCATCTCCCCTTCAACTCCTGACCCAGCAGCTCATCTCCCTGCCAGGGACTTTGCAGTAATGTAGAATTGTAGTTCTAATGATTACTTATGCAGGGAAAATAGACTTCCCGTTTCGACATAGAGCTTAGAAGGATTCAGCTAGTATGTTTTTAATCACATGATGTCATAGACCTAATGGAAAAGAGAAGAATTAGCTGGGTAGAAAGGCAAAATGAGCAATTGTAAGTACACAGTGCTATATAATATGATGATTGCAATATAGTAAGAGGATAACAACTTTGATGGGAGGAGGAGGAGGGTTTCTTTAAAGGGCCAAACTACTTTTTATCTATAGGACCAGATCTCTTTGCTTATTGTTTTTTGCATTTTGGCAGATATAACATTATTTCCAACCTAGAAGGTTCTAACCTATCACTTTTCTTGTTAGATGCTCGACCCTATACAGTCCATATGAAACTAGGCTGTCAGGGTTCCCAACATATCTTTGTTTAATCTCCATAGGTGTTAGACTAATTACTGGATGAAGCTTTATTTTCTTTTGTACCAGTACATAACCACACAAGCCTTTAATATATTGCACAGAAAGTCCAGCTCACTCACCAACCTGACGGGTGCACGGACCATGCGGCAGGGTAACAAAGCAGAATGAAGAAGGAAAATCTAACAATTTAGTTAAAATGTCTTCTTACGCTTTATTGAATTATCCACATAGAGATAATCAAGACGAAAACACAGGTTCAGTAACTGACGCATTTTGTATCAATTATGATTCTTAATTCAGGATCATAATTGATCCGAAATGCATCATTTACTGACTCTGTATCTTCATCTGAATTATTTCTATGTGGATATTTCAACAAAGCGTAAGAAGAATTTTTAACTGGATCATTGGTGCTGCATATCAAGTGTGAGGATTAACAACCTTCACCCACAATTGACTTTGTCCTGTTAGAATGAAAGAGGATCCGTCACCAATTTCACAATATAAACTGACTACATTATTAAATAGAGCTCATGAGTCCTGCTCTAGCAATGACCACTCTTGTTGGAGAATTTATGCATCATCAGTATCAGTCCAGTTAGATTTTTTTTTCTCGTAGTCTGCGCTAGTAAATGGAATAATTATGAAAACAAAGCTTTGCTGTACAGACTAGAGAAGAGTCAGCAGAGACATCTCATTGTCTGGTAGATGATTTATTAACAGATGATAGACCTGTCCTGCTCGGATCCTGCAATCTCCTCAGACATCTGTGAACTCTCATCCGTTTAATGTAAGCTTTTTGACCCATGATTGAAGCCTGATTGCATTTTCTGCATTCACTGCCATTTAACCCATTGACTGCTTTGAACATTGCGAAACAAAATAAATGAACCGGACAATAAGCTGGTATGGGACAAAGTGTAAAAGCATATTCACACTGTGGTCATTTCACAGACAAAAACCCAAGAAAAAACAAAACAAAAAACAAAGCAAAAATGAGTATATACCCTACAGCAAGTAAATAAGTAAATAGTAATGCTGCATGTAAATAACAGAGTACTTACGCTATTTTGATTAAAAAAATATAAAAAGCCTTCCTACTATGACAAGGTGTACCCATCAGGACGGTCCTAATCTGTCTAGCCTGAAAACCTTACCTTGTTTCATACAACGTCAATGTGAATAAGGGCAGAGCAGGATAGACCTCAGACTGAGACACCCATCTAGATGAAATACTATACTCGGAAAGGGTAGGGAACACCCCGTTTGCACAAAGTACAAGGGATTACAGCAAAACCACCTAAATGAGATGGACTATGAGATGGAATATGTGCTTCAGACCTGACATTTTTCCTACACTTACCCTCCTAGTTCTGTGGCTTCCACTGTGTCTAGCATTGCCGGTTTGTCTGCCATCCAGCACAGATAATCAAGTCTATGTTGTACCACACAACCTTCCATTGTCAATTTCAACCGCATCGGGGACACCAACACATTTGAAAGCATGATGTCAGGTGGGGGAGCCTCCACTAAGCACCGCCCTTCGACTCACTGGCACCTGAGTCCCCATAATGGCCATGCGGTCTGCTGCTATTAGTAGTACGCCACTGCATGTGATGGAATATGTGAAAATGTATATGGATTCCATGAAAAGAAAATTGTTGCCTGTGTCCTTAGGAAACTGAAAGCTTTAGAGTGTACAATATGGGCCCACATACTTTAAAGCAAGCCATATAATGGCCATGTGACTAAATAATGTACACATCAGAATATAAATAAGAAATAACCCGCATAGGTACACCGCATAAATAGTATCCCATCCGGTATAGCTCTGCATATAAGAGGTGAAATTTTATTCACAAGGAACTGCAAGGACAGACATATTTGATATTGGAGCAATAATATTTCTTATCTAGACAACACACATTGAACGCATCCAGCAATGTTACCGTTCAATTATGTACCTAATCCTAAATTGTAAAAAAAAAAAATAGGTTTTAGAGATTGCAGAAGGCTTGTGATTCCCATTAAATTAGTAATGCAATTTCCCTATGTAAGACAGTAACTGATTATAGCGGAAATTATATGCCTCCTCTGAATGTGTTTACTCCTTGCACATGTCTTATGGAGAACTATAATTTAAAATCAACATAATGGCTTATTTTGTTGCAACCAGTTAAGGGGAGAGAAAAAAAAAAGCTTAAGTCAGTGAAAGTACAGAATGTCTCTTGTGAAGTTTTTTACTGCCTGGCTTCCTTGAATTAAAATGCAGTGACTTAACTTTTTTTCCGTGGTACAAATTCTAATTTTACTATGAATTTCTAATCTGTTCATCACATTAAAATGTTAATTTTAGACTAATAAAACAATTTACTGTTTTTCTTTTATTGTATTTTTCTTTCTGTTTAGAAAAACAACAGATTCTGATTCTGATCATAATAAAAATATTTTAAAAGAAAAAAGAGAAAACTTATAAGAAGTTATAAGAAGGGGAAGAAGTCAACACGTACACCAAATTGGTCAACATCGACCACGAATATGAATATTCATTTATATTATACGAATATAATATCAGCCCGCAGCTGTCTGTCTAGCCTTTGCTGGTTAGATTTTATAGGGGGATGCTATGTCAATTTTTTTCTGGGGTCCCCCTGGAAACTAGCCAGTAAAGGTTAAGCCAACAGCTATGAGCTGATATTAATAGCCTGGGGACCTTTATGGCTATTGGCTCCTTCCCAGAATATTAACATCAGCCTCAGCTTTCCCTCTGCTGGTTATTAAAATTACGCAGGAGCCCAAGCAATTTTTTTCATTTTTTTTAAATTTTAAATTAATAGTTGCTGTCTGGTTGCAGCCTATGTATGTTTGCTCTTCACTGCAAAACGACCCATGTGTGCGCAAATGCATGCGAACCCATGCAAACACATGTCTATGCGTACACCATGTTAAATATATATACGCAGGAGGCATGCGGACCTATGCGGATCAAACGCTGCGCACAAAGACGCAAATGTGAAACCAGCCTAACTCAAATTTTCCTCCTGAATTGGGCAAAACTGTCAATTCTCGAGATTTGAACACATTTCCAGAGATATGCTCAACTCCAGTCTGGACTCAAACAGATTAGTAAATCTGCTCCACTTATTTGTCAGACCTGACAATGGGATTCTCTCTTGTATTCTTCTTTTTCTTTTTGCATAGCACTAAGCAAATCAAAGTGAATTAGTTTTGCCTCGAGTTTCTCGACATGAACATTCAATTTTAATAACGTATTATATAATTAGGCAACTTGGATAGGATATTCTCATATTAATTAGCAATGCTGGGAACATTGAGGGGTTATTGTTAATGAACATAATAAGGCTCTATTATAGAGTAAAATTAAAATAAACTACAAAATTCACCCTAGTGAATTAATTGTCCACCAATAAATATACAACCAATGTCAAAGTGAACATAAACAAACAATTGACAAAAAAAGTATATATAAAAAATAATTTTATTGAAAAAAATAAAAAATCAAAAAATACAAAAAAGGAAAAACAACCAATAATACTACACCATGTAACACAAGATATATTGAATGAGGAGACCAGATCCACATAATATAAAAGGTACTAAAAAAGTATATATTGAAAAAATATATATAACCCTCCAAAGTGCAACAGAATGAGAAAAATAGATGGCGCACAAAAAACATATAAGCCATCCATCTCAATAAAGTGCATATGCATCCATAATAAATAATCTAACCTAGACAAAAAACGTGCATAAAACTCTGGGAAAATACTAGTACCAGTGTGGAGATGATCTGTGACCCCCAAGGACGCCGACTCCAACGTACGTTTCGCCTAAATGGCTTTTTCAAGGAGTCAATTGTTTGTTTATGTTCACTTTGACATTGGTTGTATAGAGTAAAATTAGTCAAATAATTCAAAATAAAAGATCTTGCCACAGCAACTTGTTGATTATTTTTCAAATCCAATATATATCTTTTAGTTACATTTTTCTTTAATAAAAACAAAATGTGAACAATTAAAACACAATCTGCTTAGTCATCACTCTGCGGACAACGTACACCAGTGACCAGAGTGGTCGTGGAAAGTCAGTTACAGACCTAGGTAGGGTGGAACCTATCTGTGTTTGCTGATTTATGATTAGTCCATCACTTGGGCATCACATTTTTGAAAATGTAAAATTCCTTTAACCCCTTCATGACCCAGCCTATTTTGACCTTAAAGACCTTGCCGTTTTTTGCAATTCTGACCAGTGTCCCTTTATGAGGTAATAACTCAGGAACGCTTCAACGGATCCTAGCGGTTCTGAGATTGTTTTTTCGTGACATATTGGGCTTCATGTTAGTGGTAAATTTAGGTCAATAAATTATGCGTTTATTTGTGATAAAAACGGAAATTTGGCGAAAATTTTGAAAATTTCGCAATTTTCACATTTTGAATTTTTATTCTGTTAAACCAGAGAGATATGTGACACAAAATAGTTAATAAATAACATTTCCCACATGTTTACTTTACATCAGCACAATTTTGGAAACAAAATTTTTTTTTGTTAGGAAGTTATAAGGGTTAAAATTTGACCAGCGATTTGTCATTTTTACAACGAAATTTACAAAACCATTTTTTTTAGGGACCACCTCACATTTGAAGTCAGTTTGAGGGGTCTATGTGGCTGAAAATACCCAAAAGTGACACCATTCTAAAAACTGCACCCCTCAAGGTACTCAAAACCACATTCAAGAAGTTTATTAACCCTTCAGGTGCTTCACAGCAGCAGAAGCAACATGGAAGGAAAAAATGAACATTTAACTTTTTAGTCACAAAAATTATCTTTTAGCAACAATTTTTTTATTTTCCCAATGGTAAAAGGAGAAACTAAACCACGAAAGTTGTTGTACAATTTGTCCTGAGTACGCTGATACCTCATATGTGGGGGTAAACCACTGTTTGGGCGCACGGCAGGGCTTGGAAGGGAAGGAGCGCCATTTGACTTTTTGAATCATAAATTGGCTCCACTCTTTAGCGGACACCATGTCACGTTTGGAGAGCACCCGTGTGCCTAAAAATTGGAGCTCCCCCACAAGTGACCCCATTTTGGAAACTAGACGCCCCAAGGAACTTATCTAAATGCATAGTGAGCACTTTGAACCCCCAGGTGCTTCACAAATTGATCCGTAAAAATGAAAAAGTACTTTTTTTTCACAAAAAAATTCTTTTAGCCTCAATTTTTTCATTTTCACATGGGCAACAGGATAAAATGGATCCTAAAATGTGTTGGGCAATTTCTCTTGAGTACACCAATACCTCACATGTGGGGGTAAACCACTGTTTGGGCACATGGTAAGGCTCGGAAGGGAAGGAGCGCCATTTGACTTTTTGAATGAAAAATTATTTCCATCGTTAGCGGACACCATGTCGCGTTTGGATAGCTCCTGTGTGCCTAAACATTGGCGCTCCCCCACAAGTGACCCCATTTTGGAAACTAGACCCCCCAAGGAACTTATTTAGATGCCTAGTGAGCACTTTAAACCCTCAGGTGCTTCACAAATTGATCTGTAAAAATGAAAAAGTACTTTTTTTTCACAAAAAAATTCTTTTTGCCTCAATTTTTTCATTTTCACATGGGCAGTAGGATAAAATGGATCATAAAATTTGTTGGGCAATTTCTCCCGAGTACGCCGATACCTCATATGTGGGGGTAAACCACTGTTTGGGCACTCGGCAGGGCTCGGAAGGGAAGGCGCGCCATTTGACTTTTTGAATGGAAAATTAGCTCCAATTGTTAGCGGACACCATGTCGCGTTTGGAGAGCCCCTGTGTGCCTAAACATTGGAGCTCCCCCACAAGTGACCCCATTTTGGAAACTAGACCCCCCAAGGAACTTATCTAGATGCATATTGAGCACTTTAAACCCCCAGGTGCTTCACAGACGTTTATAACGCAGAGCCATGAAAATAAAAAATAATTTTTCTTTCCTCAAAAATGATTTTTTAGCCTGGAATTTCCTATTTTGCCAAGGATAATAGGAGAAATTGGACCACAAATATTGTTGTCCAGTTTGTCCTGAGTACGCTGATACCCCATATGTGGGGGTAAACCACTGTTTGGGCGCACGGCAGGGCTCGGAAGGGATGGCACGCCATTTGGCTTTTTAAATGGAAAATTAGCTCCAATCATTAGCGGACACCATGTCACGTTTGGAGAGCCCCTGTGTGCCTAAACATTGGAGATCCCCCAGAAATGACCCCATTTTGGAAACTAGACCCCCAAAGGAACTAATCTAGATGTGTCGTGAGCACTTTGAACCCCCAAGTGCTTCACAGAAGTTTATAACGCAGAGCCATGAAAATAAAAATAAAAAATTATTTTCTCAAAAATGATCTTTTAGCCTGCAATTTTTTATTTTCCCAAGGGTAACAGGAGAAATTTGACCCCAAAAGTTGTTGTCCAGTTTCTCCTGAGTATGCTGATACCCCATATGTGGGGGTAAACCACTGTTTGGGCACATGCCGAGGCTCGGAAGTGAAGTAGTGACGTTTTGAAATGCAGACTTTGATGGAATGCTCTGCGGGCGTCACGTTGCGTTTGCAGAGCCCCTGATGTGCCTAAACAGTAGAAACCCCCCACAAGTGACCCCATTTTGGAAACTAGACCCCGAAAGGAACTTATCTAGATGTGTGGTGAGCACTTTGAACCCCCAAGTGCTTCATAGAAGTTTATAATGCAGAGCCGTGAAAATAATAAATACGTTTTCTTTCCTCAAAAATAATTATTTAGCCCAGAATTTTTTATTTTCCCAAGGGTTACAGGAGAAATTGGACACAAGTGTTGTTGTCCAGTTTCTCCTGAGTACGCTGATACCCCATGTGTGGGGGTAAACCACTGTTTGGGCACACGTCGGGGCTCAGAAAGGAAGTAGTGACTTTTGAAATGCAGACTTTAATGGAATGGTCTGCGGGCGTCACGTTGCGTTTGCAGAGCCCCTGGTGTGCCTAAACAGTAGAAACCCCCCACAAGTGACCCCATTTTAGAAACTAGACCCCCCAAGGAACTTATCTAGATATGTGGTGAGCACTTTGAACCCCCAAGTGCTTCACAGACGTTTACAACGCAGAGCCGTGAAAATAAAAAATCATTTTTCTTTCCTCAAAAATGATGTTTTAGCAAGCATTTTTTTAGATTCACAAGGGTAACAGGAGAAATTGGACCCCAGTAATTGTTGCGCAGTTTATCCTGAGTACACTGATACCCCATATGTGGGGGTAAACCACTGTTTGGGCACACGTCAGGGCTCGGAAGTGAGGGAGCACCATTTGACTTTTTGAATACAAGATTGGCTGGAATCAATGGTGGCGCCATGTTGCGTTTGGAGACCCCTGATGTGCCTAAACAGTGGTAACCCCTCAATTCTACCTCCAACACTAACCCCCCCCACACCCCTAACCCTAATCCCAACTGTAGCCATAACCCTAATCACAACCCTAACCACAACCCTAATTCCAACCCTAACCCTAAGGCTATGTGCCCACGTTGCGGATTCGTGTGAGATATTTCCGCACCATTTTTGAAAAATCCACGGGTAAAAGGCACTGCGTTTTACCTGCGGATTTTCCGCGGATTTCCAGTGTTTTTTGTGCGGATTTCACCTGCGGATTCCTATTGAGGAACAGGTGTAAAACGCTGCGGAATCCGCACAAAGAATTGACATGCTGCGGAAAATACAACGCAGCGTTTCCGCGCGGTATTTTCTGCACCATGGGCACAGCGGATTTGGTTTTTCATATGTTTACATGGTACTGTAAACCTGATGGAATACTGCTGCGAATCCGCAGCGGCCAATCCGCAGCCAAATCCGCACCGTGTGCACATAGGCTAATTCTAAAGGTATGTGCACACTGCGGAAAACGCTGCAGATCCGCAGCAGTTTCCCATGAGTTTACAGTTCAATGTAAACCTATGGGAAACAAAAATCGCTGTACACATGCTGCGGAAAAACTGCACGGAAACGCAGCGGTTTACATTCCGCAGCATGTCACTTTGTGCGGATTCCGCAGCGGTTTTACAACTGCTCAAATAGAAAATCGCAATTGTAAAACCGCAGTGAAATGCGCAGAAAAAAACGCGGTAAATCCGCCATAAATCCGCAGCGGTTTAGCACTGCGGATTTATCAAATCCGCAGCAGAAAAATCCGCAGAGGAACAGAATATGTGTGCACATACCGAAACCCTAACCCTAGCCCTAACCCTAACCCTAGCCCTAACCCTAGCCCTAACCCTAGCCCTAACCCTACCCCTACCCCTACCCCTAACCCTACCCCATACCCTAACCCTAACCCTAGCCCTAACCCTAACCCTACCCCTAACCCTAACCCTACCCCTAACCCTATTCTAACATTAGTGGAAAAAAAAAATTCTTTATTTTTTTATTGTCCCTACCTATGGGGATGACAAAGGGGGGGGGGGGGGTCATTTATTATTTTTTTTATTTTGATCACTGAGATAGATTATATCTCAGTGATCAAAATGCACTTTGGAACGAATCTGCCGGCCGGCAGATTCGGCGGGCGCACTGCGCATGCGCCCGCCATTTTGGAAGATGGCGGCGCCCAGGGAGAAGGCGGACGGGACCCCGGCAGGATCGGTAAGTATGATGGGGTGGGGGGGGACCCCAAGGGGGGGGATCGGAGCACGGGGGGGGGGATCGGAACGCGGCAGGCGTGGAACGGAGCACGGGGGCGTGGAACGGAGCACGGGGGGGCTGGAACGGAGCACGGGGGGTGGAACGGAGCACGGGGGGTGGATCGGAATGCAGGGGGGGGTGATTGGAGCACGGGGGGGTGATTGGAGCACGGGGGGAGCGGACAAGAGCACGGGGGGGGGAGCGGAGCACAGGACGGAGGGGAGCCGGAGCAGTGTACTGGCCAGATCGGGGGGCTGGGGGGGCGATCGGTGGGGTGGGGTGGGGGCACATTAGTATTTCCAGCCATGGCCGATGATATTGCAGCATCGGCCATGGCTGGATTGTAATATTTCACCCGTTATAATAGGTGAAATATTACAAATCGCTCTGATTGGCAGTTTCACTTTCAACAGCCAATCAGAGCGATCGTAGCCACGAGGGGGTGAAGCCACCCCCCCTGGGCTAAACTACCACTCCCCCTGTCCCTGCAGATCGGGTGAAATGGGAGTTAACCCTTTCACCGGATCTGCAGGGACGCGATCTTTCCATGACGCCACATAGGCGTCATGGGTCGGATTGGCACCGACTTTCATGACGCCTACGTGGCGTCATGGGTCGGGAAGGGGTTAATAGGATTGTCCTTTTCAGAAAACTTTAGACTATAGGCTATAGTAATTGTAATAAGCTACCAAAACTTGCAATCCTGGACAGTGGAATGTAAAGGTTTGGGCACCCCTGGTCAAAATTATTGTTATTGTAAACAGTTAAGCAGGATAAGGATGAAATGATCTCTAAAAGGACTATAGTTAAGGATGACACTTTTTTGTATTTTACTAAAAAAAAATATTTTTACATTTTTTACATTTTAAAAATTACAAAAAGGCAAATAGGCCAATGCAAAAGTTTGGGCACCCAGCATGGTTAGTACCTAGTAGCACCTTTTTTTAAAGTATCACGGCTTGTAAACGCTTTTTTAGTAGCAAGCCAAGAGTCTTTCAATTTTTGACGGATTTTCATCCATTCTTCTTTGGAAAAATCTTCCAGTTCTATGAGGTTCCTGGGTTGTCTTGCACCCTCTGCTATTTTGAGGTGTAGCCACAGAATTTCAATTATATTCAGATCAGGGGACTGTTAGGGCCATTGTAAAACCTTCAGCTTGCCCCTATTAAAGTAGTCAATTGTGGATTTTTGTGTGTGTTTAGGACCCTTATCCATTTGTTGGAGCCATCCTCTTCCTCTTTTCACCTTCAGCTTTTTTACAGATGGTGTTATGTTTGCATCAAGAATTTTTTGAAATGTCATTGAATTCATTCTTCTCTCTACCGTGAAATGTTCCCCGTACCATTAGCAACACAACCCCAAAGCATGATTGATCCACCCCCATGCTTAATGGTTGTCAAGAAGTTCTTTTCCTGAAATTCTGTGCCCTTTTTTTCTCCACCCATACTTTTGATCATTGTGGCCAAAGAGTTCTATTTTAGCCTCATCAATCCAGAGGACTTGTTTCCAAAATGCATCAGGCTTGTTTAGATGTTCTTTTGCACACTTCTGATGCTGAATTTTATGGTGAGGATACAGGAGAGGTTTTCTTTTGATGACTCTTCCATGAATTTTAAAAGTAAAAAATGACAATATATTTTTTTGCCTTAAATACAAAGGAAAAGTCTCATCTTTAACTTTAGCCATTTCAGAGATCATTAAATCTTCAGCTTGCTTAACTGTTCACAATAACAGTAATTTTGACCAGGGGTGCCCAAAACTTTTAAATGCCAGTGTAGGCATCTCAGAAAGGCACTGCAAAATTTAAGATAAAAAAAAAGGAATGTGTGCCTGAACAAAATAAGTAATGCCAATAGTTAAAACATACTACATTGTATTAAATACAATTCTTAAAAACAGGATATAGAAAAATCCAGTGATGCAAGCAAGGATTAAAAGATGGTGGGTGAGCACCTGTGGGATCCCCAGTGGCACATAGTATATTATTAAATGGATCACAGAAATATATGGAGTAAAGATTAGGATAAAACAGTATTCAAAAGTATATAAGTTAACCGTATAACTGGGTAAGAATTTCAATACCAAGAAAGACTAGAGTGACCCATAGGAAATTACAAGGTAACAAGTGTAGTTAGTCAATTGTACTAAGCTCTTCCACCAAACACTCGACGCACGTTTCCCAAATGCTTCATCAGGGGCATGGCTCCCATTTCTTGGGCTTTTCATTTTGTTTGTATACCTTTCTGGTGTCTGAACAGTCGGGTCTGGGTCCTGGTTTGCTCTCATCTATTTTTACATCTGCTGACACAGTGAGATGAACTACAAGAGTGGGGTACTGTCCCGATTGGGAACACCTTGTCGCGGTGGGATAGGATTCTCATTTTTTTTATCAAAACAATGTTAATTAAGTATATATTATTTACATGCACTATTACTATTTATTTATGTACTTACTGTAGGGAATTTGCTCATTTTGTTTTTATATTAGGCTCTGTATATTACATGTGTGTAATTATTTCTATCATTGCATTATTATCTATTGAAGTTATTACTAAAATTATTAGAAAAGAAAACTAAGAAAGAAAAAAAGCATGATGACAGTTGTTAGGGTTAGCGGAACGCACCAAATATTAAGACAGATAGAGTATGGTGCGTTCGCAGCCCGGGGTCCACCGTGCAGAGATGGAACCTGCTGCCAAGTAACGACGGACTATATGGCGGTACTCATAAGTATACACACGTGGGTTAAACTTCACCCAACGTGAAGGAAGCGATCCTGTTGCGTCACAGGACCGCGGTACCGCACATAGAGCGCGAGCAAGTAGTCAGCGAACTCAACCCCAACTAGGATTGAAGTCCGATTAGACCCTTGCTGGCATAACACCGCAACTGGGTGTGTAAGGAAATAACATACCAAACTTAAAATATAGAAAATTTTTATTTGACAATATTTAAAAGCCAAAAAATACAAATAACACATACAAAAAGGGGATGAAAACACGGCAAAGTGAGCCCCAGGCAGTCCATACAGTATGATATTATACAAAAAAACAAAGTATAGCAATAATAAACTGAAGTGTAAATTTACATGCAACAGCAGGCTCTGGAATACAGAGAAGAGAAATTGACCAAAAGTGTGCCTACTAGAGGCTACCAAAATATAGAGCAATTCACTAACACCTATAATAAATAGCCAGATAATGCTAAAAAGCTATGTTAACACATAAGGTAACAAACCAATATGAGTGGTATAAAAACCTACTGAGAATTGCGGATATGTAGCCATATGATGGTATATAGGCAAATGGTATATAGAGTGGTGTAAGGCTATAAGGCAACGCCAAAGAGGAAGGTAATAGTGCACAATGCTACTGTGGTGAATGCCCCATTGCGCCTATGTAAAAGCCATATAGAGAGGTCAATAATAATACACTAGCGTACCGCTCATACCTGCTGGAGGACGGATCTGCCAGGGACAAGAAAACCCCGACGCGCGTTTCGCAACGTAGCTTCTTCCAGGGGGTCGTGGTAAAACAGGGGACGAGGTGTGGATTTTATGGGCGCCGTGGTAGTAATGGCGCTGGCGTCCATCCGGCACAGAACAGGAAGCCGTGGAGCCGGCGCCCCACGTCATCAGGTCCCTCCCTGCTCTGACGCGTCAGAGAGGTGGGGATCAAGACGGCGCTGAAGGGACGCGTTGTCACGACAACCCGCAGTGGCCGATGCACGCAAGCGCACCACACGGCGCCCAGAAAGCACAGATGCCAAACTATACTACGGTATGGGAAACTGAGGAGTGGGAGGACAAAGTAAAAGAAAAAGGTCGGAGGTCCAGGAGCTGGGTATAGCGGAGATAAGAGTGGAACAAAGATGTCCGGTCTAGGGAAACCCATAGGACTACAGAAATGAAGTATACATGGACTAGGTGAAAATCAAAAAGTAGAATATATAAAGAAATAGAGCCGCATAAGTACCAGGTGAAAGCATATTGCTACACTCGACAATATTGTCATTAAACCCTCTGATAAAGGGGGAAACATTGTCTTGTGGCCTTCTCAAATGTATGAGAAGGAGGCATTCAGGCAATTAAGGGATCTTAATTGCTATAAACGCTTGACTTTTAACCCTACATTCACCTATCAAAGTCAACTCAGAGATTTGGTTGAACAAGCGTTCTATAATGGGACAATATCTAAAGATATTATGGATGGGTTGGTTCCTGAGACACCTCGTACACCCTGCCTATACCTACTCCCCAAAGTACACAAGTCTGCCACCCACCCCCCTGGGCGCCCCATCGTTTCGGGGGGTGGTGGATTATGTGAACAGATCAATAGATTTCTGGATTTCCATCTAAAACCTATGGTAGAGAATCTCCCATCATATATCCAGGACACTGGGGATGTTCTTCGTAGACTGGCTGACATTCCTTTAGAGGTTGACATGTGGTTAGTGACTCTCGATGTAGAGTCATTGTACACTTCTATTCGTCATAATGACGGGATTGAGGCGGTCAGACAGTTTTTACACATGTCGAACAATGACAATGATCTAATTGAATTTTTGCGCACTTTGTTAGAATTTGCCCTGACCCACAATTTCTTTATGTTTAAATAAGTCCTCTACCTCCAATTGCAGGGGACTGCTATGGGGGCTGCGTTTGCACCCTCATATGCAAATTTATTCATGGGGTCTTGGGAGCGTACCATCTTCTCAACAAATGTCATCCCCCTGATCGAAAAGGTGTGTACTTGGGTACGCTTTATTGATGATATTTTTGTTATTTGGCAGGGTTCCGAAACAGACTTGATCTCCTTTATCCAACTGCTGAACGGCAACATGTTGAATATAAAACTAACTCATCAATACAGCCAAACGCGTATTGACTTTTTGGATACCAAGATCTTCAAAGGTGAGGATGGTTTTTTACACACTGAAGTATTCAGGAAGGAGACCTCTGTAAACTCGGTGCTGCATGCTGCTTCATCACATCCCAGACCTCTAAAAGACAGCATTCCGTATGGACAATTTTTAAGAACTAGAAGGATTTGTTCCACTGAAGCATCATTTCAAACACAGTCTTCCGAATTAGCGCAGAGGTTTTTACAGAGGGGGTATTCTAATAGGGTCATTCGTCGTGGCTGGTTTAAGGCTAACAATAAACCCAGGTCAGAATTACTACAAACCAAAAATAAATCTCCAACATCAAAGATAGTGAGATTTATTTCCACTTACAATGAGAAATGGCAGCCAATGAGACTAGCTCTCTCTAAATTTTGGCCCATTATTCTGAATGACCCTCTTTTGGCTAAATGTGTCCCCCCCACTCCATCCATCACCTATAGGAGATCTCAAAACCTGAAGGACATATTAGTACACAGTCAATATAAGGGTGGGGCTACCCAGAATGCCTTCAATTCTAGAGGACCTAGTTAGGGTTTTTTCCCCTGCAAAAAATGTCTGGCCTGTAAGAACATGGATAAAGCCTATGAATTTAAGGATATGCAGGGTAAAACCATTCGGATCACTCATAACATCACATGTGGCACTGATCACGTGATTTACCATGCTACATGCCCGTGCAGACTTGTGTATATAGGTATGACCTCTAGGCAATTAAAGATACGAACTCGGGAGCATGTTCGGGACATCAACAATGCACGGGAGGCCAGTGACTTAATGTCTTTGAAACCAATACCACGCCACTTTAAATTGACCCATGACTGTGACTCCAGCCTGCTGAGAGTGATTGGCATCGATAGGATTCTGAAGGACTCAAGAGGTGGTGACATGAAAACCAAATTGGCTCAACTTGAGACCAAGTGGATCTCAAAACTGGGCACACTTCAACCCAAGGGCCTGAATGAAGTAATGAGTTTTGCTCCCTTCCTTTAGTACTCTTTTAACATGATTAGGGACGTTTGTGTCTTTTTAGTGTATATATATATTTTAGTTATCACTAGTGTTGAGCATTCCGATACCGCAAGTATCGGGTATCGGCCGATATTTGCGGTATCGGAATTCCGATACCGAATTCCGATACTTCCCGCGTATCGGATACCGGAATCGGAAGTTCCCAGAATTCAAATTGAACGCAGCAGCCAATGAGGAATGAATGAAAGTGTGGGCACATCCTGTTTAGCATGGTGGGCATGTAAGTACTGGCAAGGCTGGGATTGGCTGCTGAAATGATGTCACTCTGCACTATAAAAAAGCGCTGCCGCCATTTTGCGCTCACTCTGCTGTGATTTCAGTTAGGGACAGGACGCTGTGTTCTAACTGAGGGCCAGTTGAGCTTGCTAATTGCTTTATTTTCCTTTCCAAAGGCTAATTTAGCAAAACGCTGTGTGTTCTTCACTGTTCACCTTGCTCTTGCCTTGCAGCGCTGTTTTAACAGCGTTCTGCAAGGTCTCTGTGTGTGTGTGTGTGTGCAGCTCACTCTGTAGTCTGTGTGCAGCCATATACCCGGTTGTATTCAGCTCAGGGGGGGTTCACACTGCCTCACACAGTTGTTCTTTTTTGCTCTTAGTGCAGCCTGCTGCACATTTTTTCTCAAATTTCCTATTAGTGTTTTTCCACCAGTCTCCAGCTCTATTGTGGAAAAACACTACATAGGATAACCTAGAGGGGGTTTTTAGGGCCTTGCAGCGCCGTTTACGGCTGTCTGCACGGTCTCCGTGTGAGCCCAGCTCGCCCTGCAGTCTGTGTGCAGCCATAGCCGGTTGGATTCAGCTCAGGGTTCGTTACTGGCTCATACCTTGAGAAAAATTTTCCTTTTTTTCAAATAGTGCAGCCTGTTTAAAATTTGAAAAAAAAAATTCCTATTAGTGTCTTTCCACTCGTATCCAGCTAAATAGTGGAAAAACACTATATAGGATAACCTAGAGGAGGGTTTTTTGGCCTTGCAGCGCCGTTTACGGCTATCTGCACGGTCTCCGTGTGAGCCCAGCTCGCCCTGTAGTCTGTGTGCAGCCATAGCCGGTTGGATTCAGCTCAGGGTTCGTTACTGGCTCATACCTTGAGAAAAATTTTCCTTTTTTTGAAATAGTGCAGCCTGTTTAAAATTTGAAAAAAAAAAATTCCTATTAGTGTCTTTCCACCAGTCTCCAGCTCAATTGTGGAAAAACACTACATAGGATAACCTAGAGGTTTTTTTTGCGGCCTTGCAGCGCCGTTTACGGCTGTCTGCACGGTCTCTGTGTGAGCGCAGCTCGCCCTGTAGTCTGTGTGCAGCCATAGCCGGTTGGATTCAGCTCAGGGTGCGTTACTGCCTCATACCTTGAAAAACAATTTCCTTTTTTTCAAATAGTACAGCCAGTTTAAAATTTGAAAAAAAAAATTCCTATTAGTGTCTTTCCACTTGTATCCAGCTAAATAGTGGAAAAACACTATATAGGATAACCTAGAGGAGGGTTTTTTGGCCTTGCAGCGCCGTTTACGGCTGTCTGCACGGTCTCCGTGTGATTTAAACTAGCTCTGTAGCCCGATCTGCACCAAAAAAAAGGTTAAGTTCACCAAACACAACTTAACACTTGTGTAGGCCACATTTGAAAAATAATAAAGTTTAGTCCACAATTTACAACATTAGTGTTTCTTACACCTGTTAGGAGGAGCATTACAGGAATAAGCACACTAAGGCCTTAGTACTTTTCTGCTTATCTTTATCTGTCAACCAAGATGAAGAGGGCAGGGAGTAAGGCACGTGGGCGTGGGCGCGGAGCAGGGAGAGGAGCAGGGAGAGGACGTGGTGATTCTGTGCCTGCTGCGGGCGCCGGTGACTCGTCGTCACTCAGTTTCAGCAGGGAACAGTCCTTCATGCGCAGCTTTGTCGGAGAGCGCCGTGCACCGCTGCTGCGTGAAGACCAAATTGAAGCCGTTGTCGGGTGGATGGCAGCTAACGCCTCGGCATCGACTTCAGTTAGTGCCACATCCTCTCAGGCACAGAGCACTGGAGAGCAGCCATCTGTCTCTTCACCACCTGCCAAATTGGCCAGGCAGTCAGAGAGCCCAGGACAGGAGCCGTCTCTACTTCTGTTCTCTGAATCTCTTGGCTTGGAAACAGGGGGCCAGCCAAGCAGCATTGGAGAAATGGAAGAAGAGGCAGTGTGCAGTGATGCCCAACACCTTTTTCTCTCTGACTCTGAAGAGGCAGGTGGGCCAGTGCCTCCGGTGACCACAGCGCAGTACGCATCTGATGATGAAACTCAGGTGCCGCTTTCTCGTGCGTACTGTGCTGCTGAGACTACCCAGGAGGAGCAGTTGGTGGCAGAGGGTAGTGGAGATGATGAGGTCCTTGACCCATCGTGGCGTGAGGAACAGGAAGGTGGTGGGAGCAGCTCAGAGGAAGAGCTTCCTCTTACGGGCCAAAGAGAGAGAGGGAGGGGGAAGACTGCGGAGCCTGTAGCCTCCACTTTGGCACCCGTCAGGAGCCTGTCTCTTTCCAAAGCCAAAAAGGGCGCTCCCAAGACTTGCAGTGCCTGGTCCTTTTTTGACACAGTTGCAGATGACATTTGTTTTGTCAAATGCAAGCTGTGTCATCATAAAGTAAAAAGAGGGGAAAATGTCAGCAACCTCAATACCACAAATATGTGGAAACATGTGCGGACCAGGCACGCGGTGGAGTTACAGAAACACACTGAAGATGTAGGCCAACCAACAGCGGCAGCTACCACCTCTTCAGCTCGTGTTGCCTCTTCCTCCAGCTCACGCACAGCTGGTTTGGCTTCCTCCCAGAGACCTTGTGTAATTCCACCCACAGCACCACCTTCCCAGTCATCCTCACACTCCCAGTCTACTCTACAGCCATCGGTAGTACAGGCATGGGAGAAAAGGCGGGCATTCTCGGCCAACCACCCCCGAGCACAGGCTCTGAATGCAGGCATTGCCAAACTGTTGTCCCTGGAAATGCTCTCGTTCAGGCTGGTGGAGACTGACAGCTTCCGTGACTTGATGGCATTGGCAGTCCCACAGTACAAGGTGCCCAGCCGCTTTTACTTCAGCAGGCAGGCTGTCCCTGCCCTGCACAGGCATGTTGAGGGAAACATAAAACATGCGCTACTGAACGCCGTCAGTAGCAAGGTCCACCTCACCACCGATGCGTGGACCAGTCAGCATGGACAGGGGCGATATGTTTCCCTCACTGCCCATTGGGTTAATGTTGTTGAGCCAGGTACAGATCGTGCGAGTGGCGCAGGACGTGTCCTGCCCACTCCAAGGATTGCAGGAATCCAGTCTGTACGCATCGACTCCTCCTCTTACACCAGTTTCTCTGATTCCTCTCTGCAGGATCCGTCACAGTCCACCCCCACATGGACCCGTGAACGTTTACCTATGACCGACATGAGCACAGCCGTGGCCAAACGTCAGCAGGCTGTCTTGAAACTAGTTTCATTGGGGCATCGAAGCCACACAGCGCAGGAGCTCTGGAATGCCATAAAGCAGGAGAGCGATGTGTGGTTACTGCCAGCGAATCTCCAGCCAGGCATGGTAGTGTGTGACAATGGCCAAAATCTGGTGGCAGCTTTGGCCCTTGGCAACCTCACTCACATCCCATGTCTGGCACATGTGCTCAATTTGGTTGTGCAGAGTTTTCTGAGGGACTATCCGGATCTTGATGCCCTGCTGCACAAGGTCCGCCTAGAGTGTGCTCACTTGCGGCGTTCCAGCTTGGCCAGATCCCGCATTGCTGCTCTGCAGCGCCGATTCCGCCTTCCGGAACACCGCATCATATGTGACCTACCTACCCAGTGGAATTCCACGTTACATATGTTGGAGCGGTTGTGTGAGCAGCAGCAAGCAGTTATGGAGTACCAGCTGCATCAGGCGCAAAGAAGTCGCAGTCAGCGCCGATCAGACTTCACAACCACAGAGTGGGCCACTATGAAGGACGTCTGCCAGGTTTTGCGTCCTTTTGATTATTCCACGCGGATGGCAAGTGCAGATGATGCACTAGTCAGCATGACTGTCCCCCTTATCTGCCTGCTTCAGCAAACTTTGCAAGGGTTAAGGGATGATGTGGTGGAAGAGGTGGAGGATGAGGAGTCACCTTTTCCATCAGCTTCTGGAGAGTCAGCGCCACGTGGTTCCTCACAAAGGGGTACGCAGGGGCCAATTTGTGAGGAGGATGAGGAGGAGTCAATGGAGGAGGAAGAGCTCCGTCCAGAGGAGGGAGCGACACAATTGTCCAGTGGTCAGTGTGTACAGCGAGGGTGGGGTGATGACGAGCGGGCAGAGATCATGTCTCAAGCAGGGGACAGCGTTTCTGGGCCAGTTGGCACTCTGCAGCACATGGTGGATTTCATGCTGCAGTGCCTGAGAAACGACCGCCGCATCGACCACATTCTCAACATGCCTGATTATTGGGTGTTCACCCTCCTCGATCCTCGCTACCGGGACAACGTCCAAAACCTCATCCCTGCGTTGACCCGGGAGCGTAAATTGCGGGAGTACCACGACACACTGGTGAATTCCATCATCTTCTCCTGTCCAACTGAGAGGAGTGCTGCTAGTGCTTTACAAAGCAGCTCAGTGCGTCGAGGCAGTGGGGGAGGCTCTGCCCAAAGAGGGAGCAGAAGCAGTGCCTCTGCCCAAGGCAAGCCCAGTATGGCACAACTCTGGCACACTTTTGTGTGCCCGCCCCAAATGTCTACACCATCACCGGCGGCTCCAGTCAGCAGGAGGCAACGGTTCCGTCAGATGGTGACAGACTACATGGCTTGCCCTCTTACTGTACTCCCAGACGGCTCTTCCCCGTTCAAGTTTTGGGTCTCTAAGCTGGATACATGGCCAGAGCTAAGCCAGTATGCATTGGAGGTGCTGGCTTGCCCGGCGGCTAGTGTCTTATCGGAACGTGTCTTTAGTGCCGCAGGTGGTGTACTAACAGACCGTCGCATGCGACTATCCTCCGATAACGTTGACCGGCTTACTTTCCTGAAAATGAACCAGGCCTGGATCTCGCAGGAATTTGCCACTCCTCTGCCTGATTAAGTAATTGGGTGTCATCCAGGTCTCCTGCTGTGTTCATCTTTCTACCACCTGAACTGCTATTCCTGGGCTCCAACACCGCCAGTTGCGGCTCAGAAGTGCAGGCTGCACAGTAAAAACATATGACCCAGTGTTATTGGGTTTCAGTAACGTCAGCTGATCCCCAGCTGTGTAGCCGGCAATGTGTCCTGCGACCGCCACGCTGGCACAACAACCTAAATGTAAGGGAACCTGTCCCGCCCCCCCCCCCCCCGTCGTTTGTTACTGAAAGAGCCATCTTGTGCAGCAGTAATGCTGCACAAGGAAAAGGTAGCTCTTTTTTTTTAGCTTATTGCACACGCCGAACTTAACACTTATAAAATGTGTTCACTGATACCGTTATACCGTCCCGGAGCTGGGACTTTCCTTCGTAATGTGACGCAGCACAGCCGTCATTCCTACCCCCTTGGTGCCATGCGCTGCCTCCTCAGCGTTGTTTTAAGCTGTCACGGAGCCTGCGCTGTTCTGTTATCCCTTGGGCATGCCCTATTTGCGCTGCCTGTCTTCTGACATAATTTGGTGTCAGGCTGGCTGCGCCTGTGCGGCCGCGGTGCCCGAGATCCCGCCTCGCAGTGTCTTCTGATTGAGTCACACTGCGGGCCTGGGATCCATGGGCATGCGCAGTGCATATCTTCCCCTCGGGCTCTCGCTCATTTCCCTCCGCCTTCTTTAGACTGTGCGCCGTCAGCTGATCCCTAGCATGCCACGGCCGTGACACCGCACAGTCTGAAGAAGAGGGAAGGAGGGGAGTGAGAGTCGAGGTTATGCACTGTGCATGCCCATGGTTCCAAGGCCCGCAGTGGGATTACGTTAGATGAGACTGCGAGGTGGGATCTGGAGCAGCGTGGACGCACAGGCACTGACAGCCTGACACCAAATTATGTCAGAAGACAGGCAGCGCTAATTGGGCATGGCCAAGGGCTAACAGAACAGCGCAGGCTCCGTGACAGCTTAAAACAACGCTGAGGAGGCAGCGCACGGCATCAAGGGGATAGGAATGACAGCTGTGCTGTGTCCCATTACGAAGGAAATTCGCACCTCCGGAACGGTTTAACGGTATAAAGGGACACATTTTTAGTGTTTACTTCGGTGTTTGCAAGGAGCATAATTAAAAGAGCAACCTTTTCCTTTTGCATCCTTAGTGCTGCACAAGATGGCTCTTTCAGCTACAAACGTCTTGGGGGGGGGGTTAAAGGTTTCCTTTCAACTTGCTCCAATCAGGCTTCGGCCTACACTCTGTTCCTCTGCTCCTCCTGCTGTCCCTGGGCTCTAACACCGCCAGTTGGTGCCTGGAAGTGCTGTGTGCACAGTCAACAGTCGCTCCTCTGTTATTGGGGTTCAGTAACGTCAGCTGATCCCCAGCTGTGTGTGCGGCAATACCTCCAATCTGCTCCTCCTGCTGTCCCTGGGCTCTAACACCGCCAGTTGGTGCCTGGAAGTGCTGTGTGCACAGTCAACAGTCGCTCCTCTGTTATTGGGGTTCAGTAACGTCAGCTGATCCCCAGCTGTGTGTGCGGCAATACCTCCAATCTGCTCCTCCTGCTGTCCCTGGGCTCTAACACCGCCAGTTGGTGCCTGGAAGTGCTGTGTGCACAGTCAACAGTCGCTCCTCTGTTATTGGGGTTCAGTAACGTCAGCTGATCCCCAGCTGTGTGTGCGGCAATACCTCCAATCTGCTCCTCCTGCTGTCCCTGGGCTCTAACACCGCCAGTTGGTGCCTGGAAGTGCTGTGTGCACAGTCAACAGTCGCTCCTCTGTTATTGGGGTTCAGTAACGTCAGCTGATCCCCAGCTGTGTGTGTGGCAATACCTCCAATCTGCTCCTCCTGCTGTCCCTGGGCTCTAACACCGCCAGTTGGTGCCTGGAAGTGCTGTGTGCACAGTCAACAGTCGCTCCTCTGTTATTGGGGTTCAGTAACGTCAGCTGATCCCCAGCTGTGTATCCGGCAATGTGTCATGCGACCGCCACGCTGGCACAACTAAAATGTAAGGGGACCTGTCCCCCCCCCCCTAGGCGTTTGTTACTGAAAGAGCCACCATGTGCAGCACTAATACTGCACAAGGGAAAGGTCGCTCTTGAAATTATGCTCCTTGCAAACGCTGAACTACACACTCATGTAATGTGTCCCCTCACACCGTCCAACCGTCCCGGAGGTGGGACTTTCCTTTGTAATGTGACGCAGCACAGCCGTCATTGCTACCCCCTTGGCACCGTGCGCTGCCTCCTTAGCGTTGTTTGATTCCGTCATGGACCCTGCGCTGTTATGTTATCCCTTGGCCATGCACAGTTTGCGCTGCCCGTCCTCTGACATCATTTGTTGTCGTCCTGGCTGCGCCTGTGCGTCCACGCTGCCCGAAATCCCACCTCGCAGTGTCGTCTAATGTGATCCCACAGTGGGCCTGGTATCCATGGCCATGCGCAGTGCATATACTAGCCTCTCACTCCCCTTCTTCACGCTTCTTCAGACTAGGCGGCGTCAGCTGATCCCTAATAGCATGCCACGGCCGTGACGCTGCACAGTCTGAAGAAGCAGGAAGGAGGTGAGTGAGAGGCGATGATATGCACTGCGCATGCCCATGGATCCCTGGCCCGCAGTGGGACTACATTAGATGACACTGCAAGGTTGGATCTCGGGCAGCTTGGACGCACAGGCACTGCCAGCCTGACACCTACATGATGTCAGAAGACGGGCACCGCTAACTGTGCATGGCCAAGGGATAACATTACAGCGCGGGCTCCGTGACAGAACCAAACAACGTTGAGGAGGTGGCGCCCGGCACCAAGGGGGTTGGAATGACGGCTGTGCTGTGTCACATTACAAAGGAAAGTCCCACTTCCGGGATGGTTTGACGGTGTGAGGGGACACATTATATGAGTGTGTACTTCAGCGTTTGCAAGGAGCATAATTTTCGGAGCCACCATTTTCCATGTGCAGTATTACTGCTGTACAAGATGGCTCTTTCAGCAACAAATGCCTGGGGGGGGGGGTTAAAGGTTCCCTTTCAACTTGCTCCACTGCAGGCTTCGGCCTACACTCTGCTCCTCTTTGATTCCCTGGGTTTCAACACTGTCAGTTGCCACCTGGAAGTGTTGTCTACACAGAAAAAACACTAGGTGATGTGTCAGTGGGGTTCAGCACCGCCAGCTGTTCCCCTGCTGTGTAGTCGGCAACGTGTCCAGCACAAGCCACGCTGGCACAACAGAACAAAAGCTGCCACCAGTGCAGGCTTCGGCCTACACTCTGCTCCTCTCCTCCTCCTGCTGACCCTGGGCTCAAACACCGCTAGTTTTTGCCCGGAAGTGCTAGCTGCACAGAGTAAAACACCAGCCAATGTGTTAGTGGGGTTCAGCAACGCCAGCTGTTCCCCTGCTGTGTAGCCGGCAACGTGACCTGCAAACGCCATGCAGGCACAGGAACTGAAATTAAAGGGAACCTGCCCCCCACCCCCCCAGGTGTTTCTATGTATAACAGCCACCTAGTACAGCAGTACTGCTGCATTTGTACAAGGTGGCTGACTTTTTCTCCTTGGCCACGTGGAACTCAACACGTACAAAATGTGTCTCATTGAGACCATTCCACTGTCCCTGAGGTGTGACTTTCCTTTCTAATGATACGCAGCACCCCCCTTGGTAGCGTTTCCCGTCTTTTGTCATCATGGTTAGCTGGCTGCGCCTGTGCATCCGCCCTGCTAGAAACAATGCCCCTCGTTGTGATATTTATTTTGTCAGCGAGGGTGTGGTTTATGGGCACGAGCAGTGCATATGTTCGCCTGTCTTAACTCATCTCCTTCCGCCTTCTTCAGACTGTGCGGCCTCCTGGCTGTGGTAGGCGATAAGGGATCAGCTGAGGCCGCCCAGTCTGGAGCAGGTGTAAGGACATGTGTAAGCGGCAAACCTATTTACTGCACAAGGCCACGAATCCCAGCCACGCAGTGTGATTTTTTGAAAACACACTGTGGGTCTGGGATTCATGTCCATCGCTAACCGCAATGGCCGACATGAAATGAGGTCAGAAGACAGGAAGCGCTCACAGCGCATGGCCAAGGGATCACAATAGCGCAGACTCCTGTACAGCAAATAACAACGCTCAGGAATCTGCGCCCAGTACCTAGGTGCAAATTTTGACACCTGTGCTGCGTCTCCTTAAAAAGACAAGTCACGCCTCCACAACTGTTTGACAGTATAATGGGCTAAATAGTGTACGTGTTTTAGTCAGCGTGTGCAAGGAGCAAAACAAATAGAGCAACCTTTTACTTGTGCAGCATTAATGCTGCACAAGGTGTGGCTCTTGTACCTTGCAACACCTGAGGGGGGGTTAAAGGTAACCTTTGAAATTGGTTCAACTAGGCTTCGGCCTACACTCTGCTCCTCTCCTGCTGACCCTGGGCTCAAACACCGCCAGTTTCTGCCCGGACATGCTAGCTGCACAGAGAGAAACACCAGCCAATGTGTTAGTGGGGTTCAGCACCGCCAGCTGTTCCCCTGCTGTGTAGTCGGCATCGTGTCCAGCACAAGCCACGCTGGCACAACTGACCAAAAGCTGCCACCAGTGCAGGCTTCGGCCTACACTTTGCTCCTCTCCTCCTCCTGCTGACCCTGGGCTCAAACAACGCCAGTTTCTGCCCGGACATGCTAGCTGCACAGAGAGAAACACCAGCCAATGTGTTAGTGGGGTTCAGCAACGCCAGCTGTTCCCCTGCTGTGTAGTCGGCAACGTGTCCAGCACAAGCCACGCTGGCACAACTGACCAAAAGCTGCCACCAGTGCAGGCTTCGGCCTACACTTTGCTCCTCTCCTCCTCCTGCTGACCCTGGGCTCAAACAACGCCAGTTTCTGCCCGGACATGCTAGCTGCACAGAGAAAAACACCAGCCAATGTGTTAGTGGGGTTCAGCACCGCCAGCTGTTCCCCTGCTGTGTAGCTGGCAACGTGTCCTGCAAACGCCACGCAGGCACATGAACTGAAATTGAAGGGAGCCTGCCCCCCACCCCCCCAGGTGTTTCTATGTATAACAGCCACCTTGTACAGCAGTACTGCTGCATTTGTACAAGGTGGCTGACTTTTTCTCCTTGCACACGTGGAACTCAACAAGTACAAAATGTGTCTCATTACAGACCATTACAATGTCCCTGAGGTGTGACTTTCCTTTTTAATGACACGCAGCACCCCCATTGTTAGCGCTGCCCGTCTCCTGACATCATTGGTTGGCTGGCTGTGCCTGTGCGTCCCCCCTGCCCGACACAACGCCCCCCGTTGTTTCATATATTTTGACTGCGAGGGTGTGATTGATGGGCACGAGCAGTGCATATGTTCCCCTGTCTTCACTCCCCTCCTTCCGCCTTCTTCTGACTGTGTGGCCTCATGGCCGCGGCATGCGATAAGGGATCAGCTGAGGCCGCCCAGTCTGAAGCAGGTGTAAGGACATGTGTGAGCGGCGATCCTATTTACTGCACAAGGCCACGAATCCCAGCACCGCAGTGTGACTTTAGGAAAAGCCACTGTGGGTCTGGGATTTATGGCCATCGTTAACCGCACCGGCCAACACGAAATGAGGTCATGAGACGGCCTGCACTAACAGGGTATTGCCAAGGGATAACACAAGAGCGCAGTTTCCTGTTCTGCAAATAACAACGGTAAGGAATCTGCGCACAGCACCTAGGTGTAAATTGGTACACCTGTGCTGCGTCTCCTTAAAAAGACAAGCAGTCACGCCTCCACTACTGTTTGACAGTATAATGGGCTAAATAGTGTACGTGTTTAATTCAGCGTGTGCAAGGAGCAAAATTAAATAGAGCAACCTTTGACTTGTGCATCATTAATGCTGTTCAAGGTGTGGCTCTTGTACCTTGCAACACCTGAGGGGGGGTTAAAGGTAACCTTTGAAATTGGTTCAACTAGGCTTCGGCCTACACTCTGCTCCTCTCCTGCTGACCCTGGGCTCAAACACCGCCAGATTCTGCCCGGACATGCTAGCTGCACAGAGAGAAACACCAGCCAATGTGTTAGTGGGGTTCAGCACCGCCAGCTGTTTCCCTGCTGTGTAGTCGGCATCGTGTCCAGCACAAGCCACGCTGGCACAACTGACCAAAAGCTGCCACCAGTGCAGGCTTCGGCCTACACTTTGCTCCTCTCCTCCTCCTGCTGACCCTGGGCTCAAACACCGCCAGTTTCTGCCCGGACATGCTAGCTGCACAGAGAAAAACACCAGCCAATGTGTTAGTGGGGTTCAGCACCGCCAGCTGTTCCTCTGCTGTGTAGTCGGCATCGTGTCCAGCACAAGCCACGCTGGCACAACTGACCAAAAGCTGCCACCAGTGCAGGCTTCGGCCTACACTTTGCTCCTCTCCTCCTCCTGCTGACCCTGGGCTCAAACAACACCAGTTTCTGCCCGGACATGCTAGCTGCACAGAGAAAAACACCAGCCAATGTGTTAGTGGGGTTCAGCACCGCCAGCTGTTCCCCTGCTGTGTAGCTGGCAACGTGTCCTGCAAACGCCACGCAGGCACATGAACTGAAATTGAAGGGAGCCTGCACCCCACCCCCCCAGGTGTTTCTATGTATAACAGCCACCTTGTACAGCAGTACTGCTGCATTTGTACAAGGTGGCTGACTTTTTCTGCTTGCACACGTGGAACTCAACAAGTACAAAATGTGTCTCATTACAGACCATTACAATGTCCCTGAGGTGTGACTTTCCTTTTTAATGACACGCAGCACCCCCATTGTTAGCGCTGCCCGTCTCCTGACATCATTGGTTGGCTGGCTGTGCCTGTGCGTCCCCCCTGCCCGACACAACGCCCCCCGTTGTCTCATATATTTTGACTGCGAGGGTGTGATTGATGGGCACGAGCAGTGCATATGTTCCCCTGTCTTCACTCCCCTCCTTCCGCCTTCTTCTGACTGTGTGGCCTCATGGCCGCGGCATGCGATAAGGGATCAGCTGAGGCCGCCCAGTCTGAAGCAGGTGTAAGGACATGTGTGAGCGGTGAACATATTTACTGCACAAGGCCACGAATCCCAGCACCGCAGTGTGACTTTAGGAAAAGCCACTGTGGGTCTGGGATTTATGGCCATCGTTAACCGCACCGGCCAACATGAAATGAGGTCATGAGACGGCCTGCACTAACAGGGTATTGCCAAGGGATAACACAAGAGCGCAGTTTCCTGTTCTGCAAATAACAACAGTAAGGAATCTGCGCACAGCACCTAGGTGTAAATTGGTACACCTGTGCTGCGTCTCCTTAAAAAGACTAGTAGTCACGCCTCCACTACTGTTTGACAGTATAATGGGCTAAATAGTGTACGTGTTTAATTCAGCGTGTGCAAGGAGCAAAATTAAATAGAGCAACCTTTGACTTGTGCATCATTAATGCTGTTCAAGGTGTGGCTCTTGTACCTTGCAACACCTGAGGGGGGGGTTAAAGGTAACCTTTGAAATTGGTTCAACTAGGCTTCGGCCTACACTCTGCTCCTCTCCTCCTCCTGCTGACCCTGGGCTCAAACACCGCTAGTTTTTGCCCGGAACTGCTAGGTGCACAGAGAAAAACACCAGCCAATGTGTTAGTGGGGTTCAGCAACGCCAGCTGTTCCCCTGCTGTGTAGTCGGCAACGTGTCCAGCACAAGCCACGCTGGCACAACAGAACAAAAGCTGCCACCAGTGCAGGCTTCGGCCTACACTTTGCTCCTCTCCTCCTCCTGCTGACCCTGGGCTCAAACACCGCCAGTTTTTGCCCGGACATGCGATCTGCACAGAGACAAACACCAGCCAATGTGTTAGTGGGGTTCAGCAACGCCAGCTGTTCCCCTGCTGTGCAGCTTGCAACGTGACCTGCAAACGCCACGCAGGCACATGAACTGAAATTGAAGGGAGCCTGGCCACCACCCCCAGGTGTTTCTATGTATAACAGCCACCTTGTACAGCAGTACTGCTGCATTTGTACAAGGTGGCTGATGTTTTCTCCTTGCCCACGTGGAACTCAACACGTACAAAATGTGTCTCTTTGAGACCATTCCACTGTCCCTGAGGTGTGACTTTCCTTTCTAATGATACACAGCACCCCCCTTGGTAGCGCTTCCCGTCTTCTGACATCATTGGTTGGCTACTTGCGCCTGCTCGTCCGCCCTGCCTGAATAAAATGCTCCTAGTTGTCTTAATTATTTTGACTGCGAGGGTGTGATTGATGGGCACGAGCAGTGCATATCTTCGCCTGTCTTAACTCATCTCCTTCCGCCTTCTTCAGACTGTGCAGCCTCATGGCCGCGGCATGCGAGAAGGGATCAGCAGAGGCCGCCCAGTCTGAAGCAGGTGTAAGGAGGACGTGTGTGAGCGGCCAAAATATTTACTGCTCAAGGCCACGAATCCCAGCACCGCAGTGTGGCTTTATGAAAAGACACTGTGGGACTGGGATTTATGGCCATCGTTAACCGCACCGGCCAACATGAAATGATGTCATAAGATGGGCAGCGCTAACAGGGCATTGCCAAGGGATAACACAAGAGCGCAGACTCCTGTACAGCAAATAACAACGCTCAGGAAGCTGCGCCAAGCACCAAGGCGTTATTTTGGACACCTGTGCTGCGTCTCATCAAAAAACCAAGTCACGCATCCACTACAGTTTGACTGTAGAATGGGGTAAATTGTGTATGTCTTTCATTCAGCGTGTGCAAGTAGACAAATTAATAGAGCAACCTTTCACTTGTGCAGCATTAATACTGCACAAGGTGTGTCTCTTGTACTTTGTAACACCTGAGGGGGGGGTTAAAGGTTTCCTTTGAAATTGGTTCAACTAGGCTTCGGCCTACACTCTGCTCCTCTCCTCCTCCTCCTGCTTCAACACGGGCTCTAACATCGCTAGTTTTTGCCCGCAAGTGCTAGCTGCACAGAGAAAAACACACGCCATTGTGTTAGTGGGGTTCAGCAACGCCAGCTGTTCCCCCAGTGTGTAGCCGGCAAAGTGTCCTGCAAACGCAACGCAGACACAAAGCTGCCTCCAGTGCAGGCTTCGGCCTACACTCATCACCCCCTGCTTACCCTTTGCTCCAACACCGCTAGTTGGGGCTCTAGGAAGACAATCTTTAATAGGCAAGGCAACGCATCTGGGTTCCAGCACCGCCAGCTGGTTCTCGGCAGTGTTCTTGTCACAGGTACTCCCTCGTGCCAAGCCTGGTTTCAGCGCCGTCAGCTGTTTCCGGGTTGTGTCAAGCTCACTGAGACGCCTATGCTTGCCCCGTCGTGGTGCGGTCGGGTTAGCCAACTCCAGGGTGCCTCCAGTTTAGGAGCTTCCTATGTGGGCTGCATGAATTGGTAGTCAAGGCTGGTTCTGTAGTGCCAGTAGGCCCAGCTCCCCCTGTAGGACTGTTGGGGTTCGGTAACTGCGGCTGCCTCGCGGCCTAGCTGTTCTCTCCTCTCCTGTGGACCTTCGGGTCCACCACCTGGTTCCAGCACCGTCAGCTGGTTCCGGGCCGAGCCTTTGGCTTAGGTGCCTCCTCCTGGGTATCCGAGTTCCGCCAACGCCAGGCGGTCCTTGGTAGTGCTTTTAAGCGCGGGCACCTACAGCTTAGTAACCGTGTTCCAGCACCGTCAGCTGGTCCTCGGTCGTGCCATTGGCTCTTGCACACTGGGGCAACGCATCTGGGTTCCAGCACCGCCAGCTGGTTCTCGGCAGTGTTCTTGTCACAGGTACTCCCTCGTGCCAAGCCTGGTTTCAGCACCGTCAGCTGTTTCCGGGTTGTGTCAAGCTCACTGAGACGCCTATGCTTGCCCCGTCGTGGTGCGGTCGAGTTAGCCAACTCCAGGGTGCCTCCAGTTTAGGAGCTTCCTATGTGGGCTGCGTGAACTGGTAGTCAAGGCTGGTTCTGTAGTGCCAGTAGGCCCAGCTCCCCCTGTAGGACTGTTGGGGTTCGGTAACTGCGGCTGCCTCGCGGCCTAGCTGTTCTCTCCTCTCCTGTGGACCTTCGGGTCCACCACCTGGTTCCAGCACCGTCAGCTGGTTCCGGGCCGAGCCTTTGGCTTAGGTGCCTCCTCCTGGGTATCCGAGTTCCGCCAACGCCAGGCGGTCCTTGGTAGTGCTTTTAAGCGCGGGCACCTACAGCTTAGTAACCGGGTTCCAGCACCGTCAGCTGGTCCTCGGTCGTGCCATTGGCTCTTGCACACTGGGGCAACGCATCTGGGTTCCAGCACCGCCAGCTGGTTCTCGGCAGTGTTCTTGTCACAGGTACTCCCTCGTGCCAAGCCTGGTTTCAGCACCGTCAGCTGTTTCCGGGTTGTGTCAACTTCACTGAGACGCCTATGCTTGCCCCGTCGTGGTGCGGTCGGGTTAGCCAACTCCAGGGTGCCTCCAGTTTAGGAGCTTCCTATGTGGGCTGCATGAATTGGTAGTCAAGGCTGGTTCTGTAGTGCCAGTAGGCCCAGCTCCCCCTGTAGGACTGTTGGGGTTCGGTAACTGCGGCTGCCTCGCGGCCTAGCTGTTCTCTCCTCTCCTGTGGACCTTTGGGTCCACCACCTGGTTCCAGCACCGTCAGCTGGTTCCGGGCCGAGCCTTTGGCTTAGGTGCCTCCTCCTGGGTATCCGAGTTCCGCCAACGCCAGGCGGTCCTTGGTAGTGCTTTTAAGCGCGGGCACCTACAGCTTAGTAACCGTGTTCCAGCACCGTCAGCTGGTCCTCGGTCGTGCCATTGGCTCTTGCACACTGGGGCAACGCATCTGGGTTCCAGCACCGCCAGCTGGTTCTCGGCAGTGTTCTTGTCACAGGTACTCCCTCGTGCCAAGCCTGGTTTCAGCACCGTCAGCTGTTTCCGGGTTGTGTCAAGCTCACTGAGACGCCTATGCTTGCCCCGTCGTGGTGCGGTCGAGTTAGCCAACTCCAGGGTGCCTCCAGTTTAGGAGCTTCCTATGTGGGCTGCGTGAACTGGTAGTCAAGGCTGGTTCTGTAGTGCCAGTAGGCCCAGCTCCCCCTGTAGGACTGTTGGGGTTCGGTAACTGCGGCTGCCTCGCGGCCTAGCTGTTCTCTCCTCTCCTGTGGACCTTCGGGTCCACCACCTGGTTCCAGCACCGTCAGCTGGTTCCGGGCCGAGCCTTTGGCTTAGGTGCCTCCTCCTGGGTATCCGAGTTCCGCCAACGCCAGGCGGTCCTTGGTAGTGCTTTTAAGCGCGGGCACCTACAGCTTAGTAACCGGGTTCCAGCACCGTCAGCTGGTCCTCGGTCGTGCCATTGGCTCTTGCACACTGGGGCAACGCATCTGGGTTCCAGCACCGCCAGCTGGTTCTCGGCAGTGTTCTTGTCACAGGTACTCCCTCGTGCCAAGCCTGGTTTCAGCGCCGTCAGCTGTTTCCGGGTTGTGTCAAGCTCACTGAGACGCCTATGCTTGCCCCGTCGTGGTGCGGTCGAGTTAGCCAACTCCAGGGTGCCTCCAGTTTAGGAGCTTCCTATGTGGGCTGCGTGAACTGGTAGTCAAGGCTGGTTCTGTAGTGCCAGTAGGCCCAGCTCCCCCTGTAGGACTGTTGGGGTTCGGTAACTGCGGCTGCCTCGCGGCCTAGCTGTCCTCTCCTCTCCTGTGGACCTTCGGGTCCACCACCTGGTTCCAGCACCGTCAGCTGGTTCCGGGCCGAGCCTTTGGCTTAGGTGCCTCCTCCTGGGTATCCGAGTTCCGCCAACGCCAGGCTGTCCTTGGTAGTGCTTTTAAGCGCGGGCACCTACAGCTTAGTAACCGGGTTCCAGCACCGTCAGCTGGTCCTCGGTCGTGCCATTGGCTCTTGCACACTGGGGCAACGCATCTGGGTTCCAGCACCGCCAGCTGGTTCTCGGCAGTGTTCTTGTCACAGGTACTCCCTCGTGCCAAGCCTGGTTTCAGCGCCGTCAGCTGTTTCCGGGTTGTGTCAAGCTCACTGAGACGCCTATGCTTGCCCCGTCGTGGTGCGGTCGAGTTAGCCAACTCCAGGGTGCCTCCAGTTTAGGAGCTTCCTATGTGGGCTGCGTGAACTGGTAGTCAAGGCTGGTTCTGTAGTGCCAGTAGGCCCAGCTCCCCCTGTAGGACTGTTGGGGTTCGGTAACTGCGGCTGCCTCGCGGCCTAGCTGTTCTCTCCTCTCCTGTGGACCTTCGGGTCCACCACCTGGTTCCAGCACCGTCAGCTGGTTCCGGGCCGAGCCTTTGGCTTAGGTGCCTCCTCCTGAGTATCCGAGTTCCGCCAACGCCAGGCGGTCCTTGGTAGTGCTTTTAAGCGCGGGCACCTACAGCTTAGTAACCGGGTTCCAGCACCGTCAGCTGGTCCTCGGTCGTGCCATTGGCTCTTGCACACTGGGGCAACGCATCTGGGTTCCAGCACCGCCAGCTGGTTCTCGGCAGTGTTCTTGTCACAGGTACTCCCTCGTGCCAAGCCTGGTTTCAGCGCCGTCAGCTGTTTCCGGGTTGTGTCAAGCTCACTGAGACGCCTATGCTTGCCCCGTCGTGGTGCGGTCGAGTTAGCCAACTCCAGGGTGCCTCCAGTTTAGGAGCTTCCTATGTGGGCTGCGTGAACTGGTAGTCAAGGCTGGTTCTGTAGTGCCAGTAGGCCCAGCTCCCCCTGTAGGACTGTTGGGGTTCGGTAACTGCGGCTGCCTCGCGGCCTAGCTGTTCTCTCCTCTCCTGTGGACCTTCGGGTCCACCACCTGGTTCCAGCACCGTCAGCTGGTTCCGGGCCGAGCCTTTGGCTTAGGTGCCTCCTCCTGGGTATCCGAGTTCCGCCAACGCCAGGCGGTCCTTGGTAGTGCTTTTAAGCGCGGGCACCTACAGCTTAGTAACCGGGTTCCAGCACCGTCAGCTGGTCCTCGGTCGTGCCATTGGCTCTTGCACACTGGGGCAACGCATCTGGGTTCCAGCACCGCCAGCTGGTTCTCGGCAGTGTTCTTGTCACAGGTACTCCCTCGTGCCAAGCCTGGTTTCAGCACCGTCAGCTGTTTCCGGGTTGTGTCAAGCTCACTGAGACGCCTATGCTTGCCCCGTCGTGGTGCGGTCGAGTTAGCCAACTCCAGGGTGCCTCCAGTTTAGGAGCTTCCTATGTGGGCTGCGTGAACTGGTAGTCAAGGCTGGTTCTGTAGTGCCAGTAGGCCCAGCTCCCCCTGTAGGACTGTTGGGGTTCGGTAACTGCGGCTGCCTCGCGGCCTAGCTGTTCTCTCCTCTCCTGTGGGCCTTCGGGTCCACCACCTGGTTCCAGCACCGTCAGCTGGTTCTAGGCAGTGTCTTTTGCTCTTGTACCTTCTGCTCCCCATCCTGGTTCCAGTAACGTCAGCTGGTTCCGGGCAGAGCCTTTGGATTAGGTGCCTCCTTCTGGGTATCCAAGTTCCACCAACGTCAGGTGGTCCTTGGTAGTGCTTTCAGGCACGGGTACCTCCTGCTTAGTAACCGGGTTCCAGTAACGTCAGCTGGTCCTCGGTAGTTCCATTGGCTCTTGGACCTTCGGCTACCCATCCGGGTTCCAGTACCGTCAGCTGGTTCTCGGCAGTGTCTTTTGCTCTTGTACCTTCTGCTCCCCATCCTGGTTCCAGTAACGTCAGCTGGTTCCGGGCAGAGCCTTTGGCTTAGGTGCCTCCTTCTGGGTATCCGAGTTCCGCCAACGTCAGGCGGTCCTTGGTAGTGCTTTTTAGCACGGGTACCTCCTGCTTAGTAACCGGGTTCCAGTAACGTCAGCTGGTCCTCGGTAGTTCCATAGGCTCTTGAACCTTCGGGTAGCCATCCGAGTTCCAGTTCCATCAGCTGGTTCTTGGCATTTTCTCAGCCTTCTTGTACCTTCTGCTACATTTCCAAGTTTAAGACCCTAAAGTCGACGACCCGGAAGACCACCCTGATGACGACGACCCGGAAGACCACCCCGATGACGACGACGACCCGGAAGACCACCCCGATGACGACGGCAGAGACGACGACGGCGGAGACGACGACGGCTGAGACGACGACGGCGGAGATGACGACACTGGAGACGACGACCCTGGAGACGACGACATGGAAGACCGAGAAGCAGAAGAACAAGAGGCTGCAGAACAAAGAGCAGAAGAACATTAAGCATAAGACTTAATATCAGAGCAAAAGATATTATCTAAATTATATGCAGAAGAAGACTAAGCAGTGTATGGGGGTGAGTCCGTTCCTCCTCGTGGTGCCCCTGGATAAAGCCTGATGCTGCAGGCCAAACTGAACGCGGACAAATGTAACTTTTGTGACTGGCAGAACGGAAGGTGTAATCTTCCAACTTTTATAGATAACAACTACGGGAATGCCTGAGGCTGTCACAAATGAGAATATGATGAAGAAGTAGAATAGGAAGAATAATAACAGTGGAATAAAAAGAATATGTAGAATAGGAAGAATAATAATAGTTGAAGAAAATGAATATGAAGAATGTAATAAAAAAAAAAAATAGGTAGAAGATGAAGAAGAAGATGAATAAGGTGAAGAAGTTGATGTCAAAGATGCTGATGATGATGAAGATGAAAGTGTGGGAAAAGGAAAAAAAAGAAGGGGAAGGTCGTGGAATAGTGAAACATCAATATCTACAAAATAAAAAAAAATTTACATAGTCAATATCTTTTTCAATCCGAACGTCTTTAAAAAAAAAAAAAATCATGCTATTCTATTTGATTGGACTAATCCTCATTGCCTTTAATGTCTCCGCCACCTCCCCCATACATCCTACATTATTCTTAGTTGTTTTCCTTCATGTAGAATGAACCTACAAGGAAAGAAAGGGTTTATTTTAATTCCGATATTTTGGTCCCATTGACTTGCATTGGGATCGGGTATCGGTATCGGCGATATCCGATATTTTTTGAATATCGGCCGATCCAAACCGAAACCGATACTTTCCGATATCGGAAGGTATCGCTCAACACTAGTTATCACGTGTTTCTGTATTTATAATTGGTTGTTGTCTTCTTATATATAACCTTCTGTGTATACATGTCTATGATCTCATAAACGATGTGTTCTCTTCTTTTTATTGTAGTCATAATAATTCACATTTACCTCATCCAGCAGCTGCGTATTTGGTTTTCACGTTTTGATGTCGTCCATCCAGGTCTAGGATCTAAGAAGAATAGAAAAGCACTTTACCGCCTTATTCCACTAAAAAAAAATTTTTTCTAAAAAAAAATGTTTTCTATATTTTTTTCTATATTTTTTATATATATTTTTATATGAATAAAATAATCTTCTTATAGATATATCACTTTTGTATGTACATGTTTGGTATATACCTCATGAATGCATGTATCTTTGTGTATATATATATACATATGCACTATGTCTGTGTGTGTTTTAGCACACTATGTATGTTTAGTGGTATTCTGATTACACTAATATGATATTTATTAGGCGCACCATATACATGATTTTACAGCACATCCCTCACATAGTGCGCTACTTATCTATATATATTTTATACCCCCATTTTTTCCACTGATACACCTGATCATATGTGCATTTTCTTATGTGCATATGTATATTTCTTATGCATATGTAGCAATATGCTTTCACCTGGTACTTATGCGGCTCTATTTCTTTATATATTCTACTTTTTGATTTTCACCTAGTCCATGTATACTTCATTTCTGTAGTCCTATGGGTTTCCCTAGACCGGACATCTTAGTTCCACTCTTATCTCCGCTATACCCAGCTCCTGGACCTCCGACCTTTTTCTTTTACTTTGTCCTCCCACTCCTCAGTTTCCCATACCGTAGTATAGTTTGGCATCTGTGCTTTCTGGGCGCCGTGTGGTGCGCTTGCGTGCATCGGCCACTGCGGGTTGTCGTGACAACGCGTCCCTTCAGCGCCGTCTTGATCCCCACCTCTCTGACGCGTCAGAGCAGGGAGGGACCTGATGACGTGGGGCGCCGGCTCCACGGCTTCCTGTTCTGTGCCGGATGGACGCCAGCGCCATTACTACCACGGCGCCCATAAAATCCACACCTCGTCCCCTGTTTTACCATGATCCCCTGGAAGAAGCTACGCTGCGAAACGCGCTTCGGGGTTTTCTTGTCCCTGGCAGATCCGTCCTCCAGCAGGTATGAGCGGTACGCTAGTGTATTATTATTGACCTCTCTATATGGCTTTTACATAGGCGCAATGGGGCATTCACCACAGTAGCATTGTGCACTATTACCTTCCTCTTTGGCGTTGCCTTATAGCCTTATACCACTCTATATACCATTTGCCTATATACCATCATATGGCTACATATCCGCAATTCTCAGTAGGTTTTTATACCACTCATATTGGTTTGTTACCTTATGTGTTAACATAGCTTTTTAGCATCATCTGGCTATTTATTATAGGTGTTAGTGAATTGCTCTATATTTTGGTAGCCTCTAGTAGGCACATTTTTGGTCAATTTCTCTTCTCTGTATTCCAGAGCCTGCTGTTGCATGTAAATTTACACTTCAGTTTATTATTGCTATACTTTGTTTTTTTTGTATAATATCATACTGTATGGACTGCCTGGGGCTCACTTTGCCGTGTTTTCATCCCCTTTTTGTATGTGTTATTTGTATTTTTTGGCTTTTAAATATTGTCAAATAAAAATTTTCTATATTTTAAGTTTGGTATGTTACTTCCCACTTTATTGGATTACATGTTATTTTGGAGGTACGCCTTATACAGTAATTGGTCTATAAATTTGGGTATACTGGGTGTGTAAGGAAACTAAATAACGATTTTAAGGCACAAGAGTGCATGCGGTGCCGCACTGACGAACGCCACTAACCACCCAGGCTTGGGTAAGGAAAGCACAGAGGAAGTGCACGGCGCCGTACTGGCGGTCACAGCAACAGGACGCTGTAATGTGTGATTAGTGCTGTAGGATAAGTCAGGCGCTAGATAGCAACCATACACCTTCCGCGAACAGACATTCAATAGGGTAGGGGTATCCAAGGACGACTTGCACTCACAACATACACACATTAACAATTGTACACTAGCGCATGGCCGTGCGGTCATGCGCAGTTTATATAGTTGCAGCACAGGAAGTGGCCACAGAAACTTTGCCCTTCCAAGACCTGCCAAGAGGACCAATGGAATGTGCTGCAGAGCCTGAGCACATGACCCTCGATCTCCAACTGGAGATCTTGCCCTGGGCATGCTCAGTGTGTGCAGACAAGGACTTAGTCCCAGTGAAGTCCGCTCGCTGCTGACCAGCACTGACTTTAATGGCAGAAGCTGAAGAAGCAGCAGTAACTCTCTGTACAGCGTGAGACTGAGCAAGACGCTGGGACCGACGTCCCTGCTGAGCAGACTCCACTGCGGCTGGATAAGAATGGGAGACCGCAGCGGAGATGGCTCGAGATTCCCCCTGTGCAGAAGCGGGAACTCGAGACCTAACATTACCCCCCCTCCTTGGGCCTCCCTACGCTCGAAGGCAGCAATGAGATGTGGGGC
This sequence comes from Ranitomeya imitator, assembly GCF_032444005.1. Lineage (NCBI taxonomy): Eukaryota > Metazoa > Chordata > Amphibia > Anura > Dendrobatidae > Ranitomeya > Ranitomeya imitator. Next base: position 816,471,552 of record NC_091283.1, read on the forward strand.
CCGAATGTTTTCAGCAGGCTCCCATGACCTGTCCTCTGGGCCATAACCCTTCCAATCCACCAGATAGAACTTTTTGCCGCGTACCACCTTGCACCCCAAAATAGCGTTCACCTCGTAATCGTCCGCAGACGAACCCGATGTCCCGGCAGATGACTCGGAAAACCGGGACATGTATACGGGTTTCAAGAGGGACACATGAAAGGTGTCGGTGATACCCAAGCGTGGAGGAAGAGCCAAACGGTAGACCACAGGATTAACCTGTTCGAGAACCTTGAAGGGACCCAAGTAGCGAGGAGCAAACTTAGTGGACTCAACTCGCAGCCTGATGTTACGGGCGGAGAGCCACACCAAGTCGCCAGGAGCAAAGGTCGGAGCGGGGCGCCGATGAACATCGGCGGAGGACCTCATTCTCTCCTTGGAGGCCCGAATGGCATCCTGCGTGCGGTCCCAAATGTCCCGTGCCTCCACAGCCCAGTCTGCCACCCTGGAGTCAGCAGAAGACACAGGCATGGGCACAGGAACACGCGGATGCTGGCCGTAATTTAGGAGGAATGGAGTCTGACCGGTGGAGTCGGCTACGGCATTGTTAAGTGCAAACTCTGCCCATGGTAGCAAGGATGCCCAGTCATCCTGCCTGGCAGAAACAAAATGTCGTAAATATGTGACCAAGGTCTGGTTGGCCCTCTCTACCAACCCATTCGTCTCGGGATGATATGCCGAAGAGAGATTCAACTCAATACTGAGTAGACGAAAAAGCTCTCTCCAGAATCGAGACGCAAACTGGGGACCCCGGTCACTAAGAATTTTGTCTAGCATACCGTGCAGGCGAAAGATATGCTTGACGAACAAGACAGCCAACGCCCGTGCAGAAGGTAGCCGTGGAAGAGGCACCAAGTGCACCATTTTGGAAAAATGGTCGGTGATCACCCAGATAATGGTGCAGTTACGAGACTTGGGTAAGCCCACCACAAAGTCCATCCCGACCATCTCCCAGGGCCTGTCCGCCACCGGCAGAGGATAAAGCAAACCAGCTGGCCGTTGCCGAGGAGTCTTGTTCTTGGCGCAAGAGACACACGCCCGAACATACTCTGCGACATCACGAGCCATATGCGGCCACCAGTACGTCCTTGCCAGTAACTCAGATGTCCTTTTGGTACCAAAATGTCCACCCACCCTGGACGAGTGTGCCCAAGAGAGAACCTCCGGTCGCAAATTGGATGGAACAAAAGTCTTGCCCGGGGGCACAGACTCTAGCGAAACTGGGGCCACAGTTCTCAAGCTCTCGGTGGGGACAATAAGCCGAGGCTCCTCCTCCTCCTCCGCAGAAGACACAACGGAGCGAGAGAGAGCGTCGGCCCGAATGTTCTTCTCCCCAGAAAGAAAATGGAGGGTGAAATGAAACCGGGAGAAGAATAAGGACCATCTGGCCTGGCGAGAATTCAACCGCTGGGCTGTCTGCAGGTACACCAAATTTTTATGGTCTGTGAAGACTTGGAAGGGAAAACGTGCACCCTCCAAGAGATGTCTCCACTCCGAGAAAGCCAACTTCATGGCTAGCAACTCCCTGTCCCCGATGGAATAATTCCTCTCTGCTGGTGAGAATGTCTTGGAGAAAAGGAAGCAAGGATGCTTCCGACCTTGAGCATCCTTTTGGAAGAGGACTGCTCCAGCACCAACAGAAGAGGCATCCACCTCCATGATAAATGGCTTATCAACATCGGGGCGATGTAGGATGGGAGCGCTAGCGAAGTGTGACTTTATAGAGTTAAAGGCCTTGGAGACCTCCTCAGACCACAATTTGGGATTCGCCCCCTTCTTGGTGAGGGCAACCAAGGGAGCTACCAAAGTTGAGAAGTGCGGAATGAACTGGCGATAATAATTAATGAACCCCATAAAGCGCTGCACCGCTTTAAGAGAATGGGGTTCCTGCCAGTCCATCACAGCCTGTAGTTTGGCAGGATCCATAGCCAATCCCTGGGCAGAGATGATGTAGCCTAGGAAAGGTAAGGACTCCTGCTCAAACATACACTTCTCCAACTTGGCATAGAGGGAGTTTGCCCGTAGGAGGTCGAAGACTTTGCAAACATCTCTCCGGTGGGAGTCAATATCTGGAGAGTAGATGAGAATATCATCCAGATAGACTACGACCGAGGTGGAAAGCATATCTCGGAAGATATCATTCACAAAGTCTTGGAAAACGGCTGGGGCATTACAGAGCCCGAAGGGCATCACCAGATATTCATAGTGCCCATCCCTGGTGTTAAAAGCCGTCTTCCATTCGTCCCCCTCACGGATGCGAATCAGGTTGTAAGCACCCCGCAGAACTAGTTTAGTAAATACCCTTGCTCCCCGAAGCCTATCGAAGAGCTCAGATATCAAGGGCAAAGGATACTTGTTCTTAACGGTGATGGCGTTAAGACCCCTGTAGTCTATGCATGGACGCAATTCCCCATTCTTCTTCTGCACGAAGAAGAACCCTGCCCCAGCAGGTGACACTGACTTCCTAATGAATCCTCTTGCCAGATTTTCCTGGATGTACTGTGACATTGCCTCCGTCTCCGGGAGAGATAGCGGATAGACTCGACCCCGGGGAGGCTCAGCACCAGGCAAGAGATCAATAGGACAGTCATAGGGGCGATGGGGCGGAAGGATCTCTGCCGCCTTTTTGGAGAACACGTCTGCATAAGACCAATACTGCTTGGGGAGAGAGGAAAGATCTGCGGGTACCTCTGTAGTAGCAACCTGAACGCACTCCCTCTGACACCTACCCCCACAAGATTCGCCCCATCCCAGGATTCTGCCAGAGGACCACTCGATATGAGGAGAGTGGTACCGTAGCCAAGGTATTCCCAACAGGACCTCATCAATTCCCTCAGGAATGACGAGCAGATATATAATCTCCTGATGAGATGGCGACATGGACAGAGTAAAAGGGATGGTCTGGTGTGTTATCTGTGAGGGCAGTGCCGACCCATTCACCACTCGTACCGTTACTGGTTGAGCTAGCATAACCAGGGGTATTGCGTGACTTTGGGCGAAGGCAGAAGACATAAAATTGCCCTCCGCCCCAGAATCCACGCAGAGCTCTACCGAGTGGGAGAATGAGCCTATAGTAATTGTCCCCTTAAAGGACAATTTAGAGGCAAACGTCGCCGTGTCTAGTGTACCTCCACCTACTACCACTAGACGCTGACGTTCCCTCGATCGCTGAGAACATCTGGTGGCTAGATGTCCTGACTGCTGGCAAACATGACAGACCTTGAGTGCACAAGCGGTCCGGGAGTTAGATCCCGCTTGTGACACTTCCCTGGCCTCATGTGACTCAGGAACCAGGACCGGAGATTCCAGAGGTTTAGCGAAGGTAGGAGCCAACCGAAAACCTCTGCCTACACTGGGCTCGCTCTAACCTCCGCTCGTTAAAACGGAGGTCAATTCGAGTGGAGACAGTTATTAACTCCTCCAGTGTGGCAGGAATCTCCCTAGTGGCCAGAGCGTCCTTAACGTGGTCAGCCAAGCCCCTCCAAAATATGGGGATAAGAGCTTTATCCGACCAATCCAGCTCAGAAGCTAAAGTGCGGAATTGGACGGCGAAATGACTGACCAAGGACTCACCCTGAGTTAATGCCAGCAGTTGGAGCGCAGTATCATGGGTGACTTGAGGTCCTAAAAAGACCTGTTTCAGAGTGCTCAGAAACTGTGGAGCACTCTGCACCACATGATCGCCACGCTCCCACAGCGGCGTAGCCCATTCCAACGCCCTGTCTGACAATAGAGACACTATAAATCCCACCTTAGCCCGCTCTGTGGGAAAACGTGCAGCCAGGAGCTCGAGGTGAATAGAGTAGGGTTGAGCGAAACGGGTCGAACATTTTCAAAAGTCGCCGACTTTTGGCGAAGTCGAGTTTCATGAAACCCGATCCGACCCCTGTGCGTGGTCGGCCATGCGGTACGCGACTTTCGCGCCAAAGTCGCGTTTCAATGACGCGAAAAGCGCCATTTCTCAGCCAATGAAGGTAAACGCAGAGTGTGGGCAGCGTGATGACATAGGTCCTGGTCCCCACCATCTTAGAGAAGGGCATTGCAGTGATTGGCTTGCTGTCTGCGGCGTCACAGGGGCTATAAAGGGGAGTTCCCGCCGACCGCCATGTTACTGCTGCTGATCTGAGCTTAGGGAGAGGTTGCTGCCGCTTCGTCAGAAGCAGGGATAGCGTTAGGCAGGGTCCATTAACCACAAAACCGCTTGTGCTGTAGCGATTTCCACTGCCCAACACCACCTTCGGTGTGCAGGGACAGTGGAAGCTCCTTTTTTTTTTTTTTTCCTCAGCGCTGTAGCTCATTGGGCTGCCCTAGAAGGCTCCCTGATAGCTGCATTGCTGTGTGTACGCCGCTGTGCAAACCAACTGCTTTTTTCAAAGCACAAATCCTCTTGTTCCTTCCTTTCTGCACAGCTATCTTGTTTGTTTGTCCACACTTTTTATTTAATTTGTGCATCAGTCCACTCCTTATTGCTGCCTGCCATACCTGGCTGAGATTACTGCAGGGAGATAGTAATTGAAGGACAGTTCCTTTTTTTTTTTTTTTTTTTTTTGTGGGAGATTAAGATTGACATTTCTGCTAGAGTGCCATCTCTGTCTGTGTCATCTCTCACTCAGTGGGCCATAGAAAGCCTATTTATTTTTTTGCTTGATTTGGGTTCCATAATCTACCAGAAAAAATCACAACATCAATCAGTGGGAGAAAAATATTGGCCTCAGGGCTTGTGTGCCACTCTTGACTCCTGTGTGCATCATCACTCACTCAGTGGGCCATAGAAAGCCTATTAATTTTTTTGCTTGATTTGGGTTCTAAATTCTACCTGAAAAAATCAATAAATCAATCAGTGGGAGATTAATATTGGCCTCTGGGCTTGTGTGCCAGTCCTAAGCGTGCCATCTCTCTCTCTCTCAGATAGTGGGCCATAGAAAGCCTATTTTTTTATTATTTTATTGGGTTTATAAATTTTCCCTGGAAAAAAAAAAAAAGTGGGAGATTAATATTGGCCTCTGGGCTTGTGTGCCAGTCCTGAGCGTGCCATCTCTCTCACAAATAGTGGGCCATAGAAAGCCTATTTATTTTTTTGGTTGATTTGGGTTCATAATTCTACCTGAAAAAATCAATCAATCAATCAGTGGGAGATTAATATTGGCCTTTGGGCTTGTGTGCCAGTCCTAAGCGTGCCATCTCTCTCTCTCAGATAGTGGGCCATAGAAAGCCTATTTATTATTATTTTTTTTATTGGGTTTATAAATTTTCCCTGGAAAAAAAAAAAAATGGGAGATTAATATTGGCCTCTGGGCTTGTGTGCCAGTCCTGAGCGTGCCATCTCTCTCACAAATAGTGGGCCATAGAAAGCCTATTAATTTTTTTGCTTGATTTGGGTTCCAAAATCTACCAAAAAAAATCACTAAATCAATCAGTGGGAGATTAATATTGGCCTCTGGGCTTGTGTGCCACTCCTGACTCCTGTGAGCGTCATCTGTCACTCAGTGGGCCCTAGAAAGCCTATTTTTTGTTTTATTTGTTTTCTAAATTCTCCCTGAAAAAATAATTTTATTTTCTTTGGTTTCTAAATTATTCCTGAAAAAAATCATTTTTTTTGTATTTTTTTTTCTCTAAAGTCTCCCTGAAAAAAAAAAAAAAAAATCTGTGGGAGATTCATATTGCCCCTTCTGCTTGTGTGCCAGTCTTGACTCCTGGGTGTGCCATCTCTCTCTCTCTCCCCAATTGTGGGCCATAGAAAGCCTATTAATTTTTTTGCTTGATTTGGGTTCCAAAATCTACCAAAAAAAATAACTAAATCAATCGGTGGGAGATTAATATTGGCCTCTGGGCTTGTGTGCCACTCCTGACTCCTGTGTGCGTCCTCTCTCACTCAGTGGGCCTTACAAAGCCTTTTTTTTTTTTTTTCCTAAATTCTCCCTGAAACAATCATTTCATTTTATTTGTTTTATAAATTCTTCTGTAAAAAATAATTTTTTTTTAATTTTTTTTTTTTCTGAAGTCTCCCTTTTAAAAAAAACAAACACAAATCAGTGGGAGATAAATATTTACATTTGCGCTTCAGTGACAGTCCTGCGTGTGTGCCATCTCATTTGTTGCCAACAACAACAGAGTGTGCAACATTGTGGCTGATTTTCGTTGTGGTCTCACCCACCTGTAAAGGGGTAGCTAAATCATACTGAAGTTATAGCTCACCGTGTAAGTTGTGTGACAGCAACAAATACCGTTCGTTTGGTAACGTTTTTAAAACAATGAGGAAGTCTGGTGGAAGAGGTCGTGGCCGGGGGCGTTCATTGTCAGCTGGTAATGAGGGTAGTGGTAGTGGTGGAGCATCAGGTGGTCGTGGGAAGAAAAATATTGCACCTAAGTCTGGAGCTGTGGAGCCAGGTTCGTCGTCTGGCTACACAAGGCCTCGAACCCTCCCTTTTCTGGGAGTAGGAAAACCGCTTTTAAAGCCGGAGCATCAAGAGCAAGTTTTGGCTTATCTTGCTGACTCAGCCTCTAGCTCTTTTGCCTCCTCTCGTGAAACTGGTAAAAGTAAAAGCAGCGCATCGTTAGTGGATGTTCACGGTCAGGGACAAGTCGCTTCCTTGTCCTCTTCAGCAAAAACAACAACAGAGAAGAATGCAGCAGGCGACACAACGGGTTACTCCATGGAGCTCTTTACACATACCGTCCCTGGCTTAGAAAGTGAAGCAGTTAACAGTCCATGCCCATTACAAGTTGAATCTGACATGGAGTGCACTGATGCACGGCCACAGCCAGACTACTATGCTGGTCCTTTGACTCAGACCACAACATTGCCCTCGCAGGGTGCTGATCAAGAATCAGACCCTGATGAGACTATGTTGCCCCATCACGAACGCTATACCACCGACCGACACGGTGACACAGACGAAGTTGCACACGAGCTACAAGAAGAGGTAATAGATGACCCAGTTCTTGACCCCGATTGGCAGCCATTGGGGGAACAGGGTGCAGGCGGCAGCAGTTCTGAAGCGGAGGAGGAGGGGCCGCAGCAGGCATCAACATCGCAACAGGTTCCATCTGCCGGGCCCGTATCTTGGCCAAAACGCGTGGCAAAGTCAAAACCTGTTGGAGGACAGCGTGGCCATCCGGTTAAAGCTCAGTCTGCAATGCCTGAAAAGGTATCCGATGCTAGAAAGAGTGCAGTCTGGCATTTTTTTAAACAACATCCAATTGATCAGCACAAAGTAATCTGTCAAAAATGTTCAACTACCTTAAGCAGAGGGCAGAATCTGAAAAGTCTCAATACAAGTTGCATGCATAGACATTTAACCACCATGCATTTGCAAGCTTGGACTAACTACCAAACGTCCCTTAAGGTTGTAGCACCCTCGGCCAATGAAGCTACTCATCAACGCAACATCCCTTCCGGCAGTGTAGGGCCACCATTTTCTGCACCACCTGCAGTATCTGTGCAGGTTTCTTTGCCAGGCCAAAGCAGTCAGTTCTCCCTCAACCGTCATTCCCATTTGATTACTGGGCATCCAAATTAGACACCTGGCCAGAATTGGCAGAATATGCATTGCAGGAGCTTGCTTGCCCGGCAGCTAGTGTCCTATCAGAAAGAGTATTCAGTGCTGCAGGTTCAATACTAACTGAAAAAAGGACTCGTCTGGCTACTCAAAATGTAGATGATCTAACCTTCATTAAAATGAACCACAACTGGATTTCGAAATCTTTTGCCCCACCTTGCCCGGCTGACACCTAACTTTCCTATGAAAAGGTCTTGCCTGTGGACTCTTCTGAATGACTTTTCCAATCTCGTAATTTTCTGCACCTGATTGTCCAGCATACGACATGTTTACTCCTAACAAAATGGCCAAACTCCCCACACGGGGCCGTGGTATCGCCACTTTGCGCCAGCACCCGTGAGAGTGCTGTTTGTCTGAAGAGGTGGGTGTGCCCGCTTTTGGTCGACGGCACTGCCACTGGGTCCCTCATAGTACAATAAAGTGTCTCTGGCGGTGGTGGTGCGCACCCAACGTCAGACACACCATTGTAATATGAGGGGCCCTGGGCCTGTACCGCCGGCCACAAGACAGTTCCCCCCCCAGCTCAAACAGTGCTCTACCACTAGCAAAATTATCTCTCACAGCTTCACCAATGTTTAGTCTATGCGCTGACATCCTTCAATGCCTGGCACTGACAATACCATTGTTTTGACATTTTTGTTATGTTAGGCCTTCGAAGCCTGTCTGCGGTCCGTTCTTTCTACAACTACTACACTGACCAGGCCACTGCTGGCCGTGTTCCCCTGGAACCAATTTAAACTTGCCTACAGCCAGCCCAATTTTGTTATGTTAGGCCTTCTTAGCCTGTCTGCCGTCACTCCTTCCACTAGACTTCCACTGACCAGACCACTGTTGCCCGTGTACCCCTGGAACCAATTTTAAATTGCCAACAGCCAAATGTTATTATGTTAGGCCTTTGATGCCTGTCTGCCGTCACTCCTTCCACTAGACTTCCACTGACCAGACCACTGTTGCCCGTGTACCCCTGGAACCAATTTTAAATTGCCAACAGCCCAATGTTATGATGTTAGGCCTTTGATGCCTGTCTGCGGTCCCTCCTTCCACTAGACTTCCACTGACCAGACCACTGTTGCCCGTGTACCCCTGGAACCAATTTTAAATTGCCAACAGTCCAATGTTATGATGTTAGGCATTTGATGCCTGTCTGCCGTCACTCCTTCCACTAGACTTCCACTTACCTGTCTACTGCTGCCCGTGTTCCCCTGGAACCAATTTTAAATTGCCTACAGCCAGCCCATTTTATTATGTTAGGCCTTCGAAGCCTGTCTGCGGTCCCTCCTTCCACTAGGCCTCCACTTACCTGTCTACTGCTGCCCGTGTTCCCCTGGAACCAATTTTAAATTGCCTACAGGCAGCCCAATTTATTATGTTAGGGCTTCGAAGCCTGTCTGCGGTCCCTCCTTCCACTAGGCCTCCACTGACCTGTCTACTGCTGCCCGTGTTCCCCTGGAACCAATTTTAAACTGCCTACAGGCAGCCCAATTTATTATGTTAGGGCTTCGAAGCCTGTCTGCGGTCCCTCCTTCCACTAGGCCTACACTGACCTGTCTACTGCTGCCCGTGTACCCCTTGAACCAACATCATAAAATAAAAAAAAAAGTATTTTGCTTATAAAAAAGAAAATACTGGTGAGATATCAAATGCAGACATTTTAACATTAAAAACAAACACACAACTAAAATCTGGTACAGTACTAAAAATGGCCACCAGCTACAATTACTTTATCCTGCAAGTATTTAACTGAAAGGTTTTTTAAATTGAAAACACAGATATGGCATCCACCTAGTGTTGTCCTGTCACGTCTTCTTTATATTATTGCCGAGAAGATGCAAAACAATGAAAATAATAAAATCATTAATTACCAAAATAATAGAGAAAGTCAACACCACATTGCAAATAAACATTCATTCCAAATAAAGAAGCAGGGCGCGTCCGAGGGTGAGTATATACCTAATAAGAATATGATCACCCTCGGACGCGCAATGCTTATTTCCAACAGCCTTCCTTCCTAAGAATCAGCCCTTCCGTGGTGTAGAGAGACGTTGTGTTACACTTCAAGGTGTTCCCCAGGTTGTCTTTCCTGAGCTTCGATCTTCCGGCTCTCGTTTAGTAGTTCTTGGAAACTACACTGCATTAGGCCTTCAAATTGGGTATGGGGTGTAGAGAGAGGGTGTGTTACACTCCAAGGTGTTCCCCAGGTTGCCTTTCCTGAGCTTCGATCTTCCGGCTCTCGTTTAGTAGTTGTTGGAAACTACGCTGCATTAGGCCTTCAAATTGGGTATGGGGTGTAGAGAGAGGGTGTGTTACACTCCAAGGTGTTCCCCAGGTTGCCTTTCCTGAGCTTCGATCTTCCGGCTCTCGTTTAGTAGTTCTTGGAAACTACACTGCATTAGGCCTTCAAATTGGGTATGGGGTGTAGAGAGAGGGTGTGTTACACTCCAAGGTGTTCCCCAGGTTGCCTTTCCTGAGCTTCGATCTTCATGCTCTCGTTTAGTAGTTGTCGGAAACTACGCTGCATTAGGCCTACAAATTGGGTATGGGGTGTAGAGAGAGGGTTTGTTACACTCCAAGGTGTTCCCCAGGTTGCCTTTCCTGAGCTTCGATCTTCCGGCTCTCGTTTAGTAGTTGTTGGAAACTACGCTGCATTAGGCCTTCAAATTGGGTATGGGGTGTAGAGAGATGGTGTGTTCCACTCCAAGGTGTTCCCCAGGTTGCCTTTCCTGAGCTTCGATCTTCCGGCTCTCGTTTAGTAGTTCTTGGAAACTACACTGCATTAGGCCTTCAAATTGGGTATGGGGTGTAGAGAGAGGGTGTGTTACACTCCAAGGTGTTCCCCAGGTTGCCTTTCCTGAGCTTCGATCTTCATGCTCTCGTTTAGTAGTTGTCGGAAACTACGCTGCATTAGGCCTACAAATTGGGTATGGGGTGTAGAGAGAGGGTTTGTTACACTCCAAGGTGTTCCCCAGGTTGCCTTTCCTGAGCTTCGATCTTCCGGCTCTCGTTTAGTAGTTGTTGGAAACTACGCTGCATTAGGCCTTCAAATTGGGTATGGGGTGTAGAGAGAGGGTGTGTTACACTCCAAGGTGTTCCCCAGGTTGCCTTTCCTGAGCTTCGATCTTCCGGCTCTCGTTTAGTAGTTCTTGGAAACTACGCTGCATTAGGCCTTCAAATTGGGTATGGGGTGTAGAGAGAGGGTGTGTTACACTCCAAGGTGTTCCCCAGGTTGCCTTTCCTGAGCTTCGATCTTCCGGCTCTCGTTTAGTAGTTCTTGGAAACTACACTGCATTAGGCCTACAAATTGGGTATGGGGTGGAGAGAGATGGTGTGTTACACTCCAAGGTGTTCCCCAGGTTTCCTTGCCATTGCTTCGGTCTTCCGACTCTCGTTTAGTAGTTGTAGAAAAGTACACTGCATTAGGCCTACAAAATGGGTATGGGGTGGAGAGAGATGGTGTGTTACACTCCAAGGTGTTCCCCAGGTTGCCTTTCCTGAGCTTCTATCTTCAGGCTCTCATTAAATTGTGGTTAAATGGAACAACTGCATTTGGCGTACTAGTTGGTTTGGGGCCTACTATCGGTGTCTGCCACTCCTTGCTGTTCTCCTGGTTTCCTGTCCTGAAATTCCATTTTCAGGCTCTCGTTAAGTAGTTGTTAATGTTAGACTGCATTTGGCCTACTAGTTGGGTTGGGGCCTACTATCGGTGTCTGCCACTCCTTGCTGTTCTCCTCCACTGAACAAAGCTGTGCCGCCTGTTTACTACGGTTGCCAATTTTGAACTGCATTTCGACTACTTACTGATTTGGCCCTACTCTCTGTGTCAGCCTCTCATTCCAGTTGTCCTCCACTGCAATGCCCCCTGGTTATTCCTGTGTTACCAATTTTGAACTGCATTTAGCCCACTTTATTCTTTGGGCCTATATCTGTGTTTCCACTTCATCGTGCCCATTGCCCAGCCAGTGATAGATGAGTCGGCTGGTACATTGACCCATAACGCAACATTCCCCGTGCATGCTACACAACAACATTGTGACCCTGCTGAAAGTCAGGTTGCTCTTCCCGCATACCATACCACCTTACACGGGGACAAAGAGGAAGGTGCAGATGAAAGTGCAGGTTCCTTCATCAGGTGGGGGGAGGAATACTAGTTGGCGACGTCACTGGCACAGGGCCTCTCATAGTACGCAAAAGTGTTGCTGCCGGTGGGAGGCGCCCCCGCCGTGCAAACACACCGCTGTACTTTGAGGGGCCCTGTGCCAGTGCCAATGCCAACAAGTGGGCCCCCCCTGCTTGCTCAGGATCACAGCACTTGCAAAGTTGAAATACTTACCTCTCCCTGCTCCACTGCCGTGACGTGGTCCAGATTTCCTGGGCCCACTAATTACTTGAACCAGCCCTACCCCACACAACTTTAGCCAAATGACCCCCAATTTCAAATGCCTTCCAATTATTATAAGGTAAATTACGCTTGACAAGCTTCATTAAGAAGAATGGATGGTTTTGACATTAAAATGGGCACTCTAGGTGTTTTCCTGGCCCCCACTCACTGCCGACTATGCTGCCCCATTGACTTGCATTGGGTTTCGTGTTTCGGTCGATCCCGACTTTTCGCCATAATCGGCCGATTTCACTCGACCCGACTTTTGAGATAGTCGGGTTTCGCGACTCTAAAAAGGTCAAGGTCGCTCAACTCTAGAATAGAGCACTGACTCACAAATCCCCTACAAAACTTGCTATCACCAGAAAATTTTTCTGGCAGTGGGAGGCGAGAAAATGTCGGAGCAGGGGTGGCAATGGACAGGGTTGCTGCAGCCACGCTAGCAGCCTGTACAGCAACTGCGGTAACATCCACAGCTGAGGTTGCGCTCTCAAGAGCCGCCAACCTACCCTCCAGCTGCTGGATATACCGCAAGGATTGCTGTTTGTCCGTCATTACTAGCCAGACCCTGGCGCTAGTGTAATGTTAGGGCTAGCGGAGCGCACCAAATATTAAGACAGATAGAGTATGGTGCGTTCGCAGCCCGGGGTCCACCGTGCAGAGATGGAACCTGCTGCCAAGTAACGATGGACTATATGGCGGTACTCATAAGTATACACACGTGGGTTAAACTTCACCCAACGTGAAGGAAGCGATCCTGTTGCGTCACAGGACCGCGGTACCGCACATAGGGCGCGAGCAAGTAGTCAGCGAACTCAACCCCAACTAGGATTGAAGTCCGATTAGACCCTTGCTGGTATAACACCGCAACTGGGTGTGTAAGGAAGCTCAATAACAATATTAGGGCACAAGAGTGCATGCAGTGCCGCACTGACGAACGCCACTAACCACCCAGGCTTGGGTAAGGAAAGCACAGAGGAAGTGCACGGCGCCGTACTGGCGGTCACAGCAACTGGACGCTGTAATGTGTGATTAGTGCTGTAGGATAAGTCGGGCGCTAGATAGCAACCATACACCTTCCGCGAACAGACATTCAATAGGGTAGGGGTATCCAAGGACGACTTGCACTCACAACATACACACATTAACAATTGTACACTAGCGCATGGCCGTGCGGTCATGCGCAGTTTATATAGTTGCAGCACAGGAAGTGGCCACAGAAACTTTGCCCTTCCAAGACTTGCCAAGAGGACCAATGGAATGTGCTGCAGAGCCTGAGCACATGACCCTCGATCTCCAACGGGAGATCTTGCCCTGGGCATGCTCAGTGTGTGCAGACAAGGACTTAGTCCCAGCGAAGTCCGCTCGCTGCTGACCAGCACTGACTTTAATGGCTGAAGCTGAAGAAGCAGCAGTAACTCTCTGTACAGCGTGAGACTGAGCAAGACGCTGGGACCGACGTCCCTGCTGAGCAGACTCCACTGCGGCTGGATAAGAATGGGAGACCGCAGCGGAGATGGCTCGAGATTCCCCCTGTGCAGAAGCGGGAACTCGAGACCTAACAACAGTGGTGCCAATTAGGATTTGCAATATTATATATTAAACATAAAAATTGAAAGGCGTCCGAGTAGCCAAGAGGCACATTATAACATCGCAGGATTGCTAATTAGATTAAATATTATCTTTTCTCACAAATTCTATGAGAGACATCAAAAATAAATGATGGCCTGCTCCATCAGATCCTGTTAAATCATTTAATAGTCAACTAAATATTGTCTATTACTTGGAGAAGAAACACTCCATAAGGGAGTTTTTCATGTGTAGACATTGTTATATAGCTCTTGTTGACCTGATGAGACTGGTGTACTTTGAATATCAGTATCAGCTTGACTTTACAATGCTCATCAGTATTTCAGGATTATACAGGTAATATCTAGTAGCATGGATTCTACATGAAAGTACACTGTCCCATAAAGAAACCATATAGTATCACACAGAGAGAATCCCGGTGTTGCGTACTCCGAGATTCCCCCAAAACAGCTGTAATTTCTATAACCGGAATGACAAACTGGTACATGAAATTGAATAAGGTAAATCAATATTTCTCAGGCCAAACAAAGGGTTAACTGATAATTAAAAAATGATCAACCATTTGTCAGTATATTTAAAACCTATGGATGCCTCTAAAATGAAAAATTATTTTTATGCATGTTAGGGTTCATTTTATCAACTAAGGGTAACCACTAAATGTTAGGCTGCACTCTTCATTCTTTCATTCATTTGATAAGCAGTTTGAATCCTGATCCAGGTTTTAGATGTTGTGGGAGTTTCTCTCTCAGTAATATAGGCTGGATATGAGGTCTGTGTGTATTCACACATTCATTTTCATTAGCTCATATATCAGCACAGCTTCTATTCTGCACTCATTTCCTCTTCATGTTCTTTCCTGGCTTATCTATAGCTTAGGTTCTCTGCCCTCCTTGAGACTGTGCATGCTTTCTCAACTTTTTACACTAGAGATCTGTGTTTAGCCATTACTACTGATATCTCTGGTGATGAGAAAAGGAAGGGGAAGCAGAGAAAGAGATCAGAACCAGGACTGATTTTCATCTTCTTTTGAACATCACTCAGCTAGATAAAAGACCTATCAGCAAAATGACAGAACATTTTTATGTAGACTATTTAGAATGTTGCTTAACTTTGCATCTAAGAAACAAGTACAGGTTAAGAATAATAAAAAAGGAAAATCTGCACAAAGGTGTACATAGCATAGCCTTTTTCATGAGACACCCCAATTTTAAAACATTTGTTAGCCAGTGATTTATGTATTTTTATCTGGACTGATTGGGACTACTTGTGTCTTCACAAAGGGCAACACAATATCCATTAGAGTAAACTCAACGCATTCAACTCAGAGAAGTTTTCCAACTTTTTATTTGTACTACTATGTTGTTTGTGCTTTATATTTTTACTGAATTTTACTAAGAAAAATCCAAGGGTCACATATTAAAATATCATTGTTGCAGAGGAGGTGAAAACAGTCCAAAATGAAACAAATGCTGTTCCACATTTATAATGGTATTTCTACAAGACTGAAGCACTTTTACTTTTTTGGGGGCGATGGTTTTTTCGTGACTCATTCTTTTTTAAATGAGAACCATTTACACCTTCCGTGCTGCTCTACAAATAGTAATAAATACAATTGTTTATGACCTGTCACCCTTATCACAATGTATCTCCTCTAAAGAGGCTAAAAGGAAATACTCAGTATAATGGCAGCCAATGAGCTGACTGTGTCTCAGCTATTACTGATAATGAGGTATTATTTAGGGCAAGCAGCATGTAACTGTCTGAGAACAAGTTTTGTAAGAAAAGCAAAAACCAAATCACTATACAGTAGAAAATAAAGCGATGAGGTTTTGTTGTATTGTAAGAGGTAGCACTTCAATGACAACTTCTGTCTATATGTCTTTCTAGGCTTGGGTCCCATGTTACAGTAATACATGCGCCAGAAATTAGCTTATCATTAGTGGAGCTAACAGTAAATATTGTTCTACTGTAGTGATGCATGCCCCTTAGGACTTATGGATGTAATAGAAAGCAGTCCACCTGTCACAATTCTGTTCTCAGGTATCCTGGGACAAGGGGTTCCTTCCCTGTCCCTAACATTAGGGGCACCCCTAGCTCGTCCTTTTCCTCAGATTACTTCTGATGGTGAAGACGCCGGGGCCACTTACCTTGGCTTAGCTCCTGAAGTCTGGACCCTTCCCCAAACCAGGGAAGAGGGGAGTAGTAGGATATTGTAATACATCAACCAGACTAACAAGGTAATACGAACAGGGATAATGGAAAATACCAAATATACAAATATACTCACTCAAACAACAAAGGAATGCATTGGGCAAGGGTGGATGGGGTTAAACCAAAGTAGGAAAAGAAAGGGAAATATCACACAGTCAAAACCTAGCAACAATCACAGATAAATCCAGCAAACACCTTCTCCAAC
Source organism: Ranitomeya imitator (assembly GCF_032444005.1). NCBI lineage: Eukaryota > Metazoa > Chordata > Amphibia > Anura > Dendrobatidae > Ranitomeya > Ranitomeya imitator. Next base: position 816,487,531 of record NC_091283.1, read on the forward strand.
CACCAACAACCATTAGCCATGCACCATAAGCCAATTCTGACAAAGAGTGCTAGACAGGGCCCAGATTTTAAAGGATTGTGGGCAATTTTGAAAGTAGCACAAAAGGGAGAAAAAGGAGTGTAAAGACCCAAGTATTGGCATCATTTTCTCTAGCCCTATATTGACCTATTGGACCTCTTTATTCTCAAGGTTTCTGGTGTTGTCTTAATACTCCTTTTTCTCCCTTTTGATCTACCTGTTGTTAGAGTATATGGCACATAACCTTTTTCATTATTAGATAGTGCCATTCTGTACTTGTTTTTTCTATTTCAGAAGTATTCACCTCTAGAAGTGTTGTTTTTTGAGCGAATTTTAGTTGTACCCCAAACCACAGTATCTGCAAATAGAGATTTTGGTATTGGTCTTTATCCTAAGTCATGTGGAAATGCTCATTAGAGCATCGATATTGACTTTTAGGATTGCTACTTCCAATAGGCTGCACTAGAGTTCTAGTCCTCTTCCTCTCTGAAGAGACAACTTGGGAGAATTTTGAGACACCAGATGCTAATAAAAATAATGCACTGGTCTGTAATTCTGGAAACTCTATGTGCCACTCCAGTTGGTCAGTGCATGTGGCAACTACTTGTACTATATAGCAACCCTTAAAGGGAATCTGTCAGCAGGATTCCCCCCCAACTATTTATAAGTGCATTCGGCTCTTTGAAAGACAAGTTCGCCAATAACATTACTTGTCCAATCCATCTTTTCCTCCGTTACTGAGAAATCAACATTTCAATTGATATGGAAATGAGGCAGAAGAACCATTTGAAGATCTGAAGTCACTCCAGCTCTATTCCCCCCAGTGCCACATGCTCCTGCTAAACTGATAGCCTCTAAAGGTACCTTCACACATAACGATATTGTTAACGATATCGTTGCTATTTGTGACGTAGCAACGATATCGTTAATGAAATCATTATGTGTGACAGCGACCAACGATCAGGCCCCTGCTGGGAGATCGTTGGTCGCTGAATAAAGTCCAGAACTTTATTTCGTCGCTGGACTCCCTGGAGACATCGCTGGATCGGCGTGTGTGACACCGATCCAGCGATGTCTTCACTGGTAACCAGGGTAAACATCGGGTAACTAAGCGCAGGGCCGCGCTTAGTAACCCGATGTTTACCCTGGTTACCATCCTAAAAGTAAAAAAAAACAAACACTAGATACTTGCCTACCGCTGTCTGTCCTCCAGCGCTGTGCTCTGCACTCCTCCTGTACTGGCTGTGAGCCGGAAAGCAGAGCGGTGACGTCACCGCTGTGCTTTTCGGCTCCCAGCCAGTACAGGAGGAGAGCAGAGAAGCAGAGCGCAGCGCTGGAGGACAGACAGCGGTAGGTAAGTATCTAGTGTTTGTTTTTTTTTACTTTTAGGATGGTAACCAGGGTAAACATCGGGTTACTAAGCGCGGCCCTGCGCTTAGTAACCCGATGTTTACCCTGGTTACCGGCATCGTTGGTCGCTGGAGAGCGGTCTGTGTGACAGCTCTCCAGCGACCAAACAGCGACGCTGCAGCGATCCGGATCGTTGTCGGTATCGCTGCAGCGTCGCTTAATGTGAAGGGGCCTTAACTGTCAGTTAAACAGGAGGAGATGGCATTAGGTGACTCCTACTGCGTAAAAAAAGGAGCCATCAGACAAGCTGGAGATGAGGCATTGTGCAGGGAACAGAGCTGAAGTGACAGAGGCTTCATATCTACAAATATTTTGTCAGCCTCATTTACATATCACGTCAAACACTGATTACTCAGTAATAGAGGAACAGACTGTCCATACAAAGTGATTGCTTGATTCTTTGATAGATCTACATATACATATAAATAATTTAGGGGGTGAAATCCAGTTGACAGGGATATTCTTAGCTATTTATTTAATATTCACAAAATATTCGACAAATGTTTGATAGTTGTAGGTCTCATCTCTGGTGCCTGTATCTATGTCAAAAACAGGATCCTGTCTAAATGTGGAATAGATATATTTTAGATGAATACATGGATATTGCATACGGTAAGTCCTTTGGCTGGAAACCCATCAACCTGTTCCTGATTTCAGTAGTGAGATGATCACTGTCACTTTCAATTACAATGAATGATTGGTAAATACAATTATAGAGGTACTCCCATTTTGGACATTTATGGCAAATCCACAGGAGGTCGAGAAAAAGATTTTGTTTTGAGTTGCTGAGAAAGTAAATTGTGCACACAAGTCGGTCTCGATTTACGGTACCTTTTCCTAAGTACCAGAATGAAGAAGTGACCACCATGTGCTGCTCTATTCACTGCCATTGGAGATCCTAAAATTTTGCCTGGTGGTCATTTCTCCATTCTCTAAGTTGAATCGAGTCCCTTTTGCATACTTTTCAATTTTTGGAACTCAGACATGAATGGAGACCGAGGTCACGAAGAACTTAAGAAAGGCCCTGATGGCTCAAGCTGAAATGTTACCCATTTGTTGCATTCAATCAGTGGCATCCTGCATTCTTTCCTGGATACACCTTAAGGATCTGTACTCCTACAATCTCCAGTTTTATCTATCTATCTATCTATCTATCTATCTATCTATCTATCTATCTATCTATCTATCTATTATGTATCTATCTATCTATCTATTATCTATCTATCTATCTATCTATTATGTATCTATCTATCTATCTATCTATCTATCTATCTATCTATCTATTTATCTCATCTTTTATATCTATGTATCCATCTATATGTATATATATCTATATATATACATATATACAGTATATATAGATATAGATATGTGTATATATATATATATATATATATATATATATATATATATATATATATGCATGTATATTCTGCACCTAGCCTCTGCTAAGTATGAGCAAACCTCAAGCACAGTCTATCCTCTGGTTTTAGAGTAAAGCACCTTCTATTTTCAGAAGTAAATATTCATTCATGTGTATCTGGAACATCTAATCTTGCAATGCATGGAGCAATTACCATAAATATACATGTACCAAAATTGCACTTTCCATAGCATATTTATACTGCACATTGACATGCATGAAACAGGCTGTGTCTATAGCAGACTGCTATTTTCTCATAAATTGCTGATCTGGGGGATTCACAATGTTGTTTTCCTTGTAAGTCAGCTGTGAGCTTTGTTTATTGCATGCCTAAAATATATTGTTATGCCTGCTGAGTGCAGTTTCTTCTTCAACATCCAGAATTGATCTTATTATGAAGGGTAGAGGAAGGTAAAATGCAGTTATTTGGTTTCCCTTAGGCCGATTATTGCCAAAACCCAGCACAGTGATTTACAGCAGAAAACCTTCTCGCTTTAGTTTTTTTTTTCCCTTTTCTTTTTCCTTTTCTGTTCTTGAATACATTGTCATGAGAGCAAACACTTGTTGCCATCCATATATTGGGGTTGCTTGTGCCACTCCACTCTTTACAGTATGTCTTGAGTTCATAATAAATCTTATTGCGTAATTGAATTTATGATTATATTTTCATTACACTGTTTCATGCAGGCTTATAGAAAATTGTTTCTTTATTATTTTATCATCATTATTGCATTGTTAGTAGCTCGTCTATTGCATAATCTGTTTAGCTTATCGAGCCTTCGGTGTTCTATCATCTTAGGATGACCAATCAAAAAGCGCCAACTGAGCTCCGAAAACTTAATCCTAATTACATTGGCATCACTTACTTTTATATATGCTCTCTGTGTAAGGTATACAGTTTTAGGACCTCTTAGCTTAGTTTTTTAGCATATAGGCATGTTTCTATATTTTTTTTAGATGTGCCTCATTCTTGCATTAACAAAGCAGAGAGTTTTTCCTACATAAGCAGAGAAGTTACTTTTGCATCACAAAGGCAAAAATTGACTACCATGATAAGGAAAGCCTACAATCTGTATTTTGGCTACAGAATCGGAGATCATCACTACAAGAGTTGGGCTCCACACATATGCTGTGATAGACGTGCATCACATCTTACCCAGTGGTTGCATGGGAAGAGGCAATCCATGCCTTTTGCAGCCCCAATGATCTGGAGAAAGCCAACCGATCACACTACCAATTGCTATTTTTGCAAGGTGCCCTCCATTAGGAAAGGAGCCTCAAGGAAGAAGACGTGGATAATACAGTATGTTAGGGCTAGCGGAACGCACCAAATAATTAAATAGATACAAAAAGGTGCGTTCGCAGCCCGGGGTCCACCGTGCAGAGATGGAACCTGCTGCTAAGTAATGACGGACTATATGGTGGTACAATGGGGATACACACATGGGTTAACTTCACCCTGTATGAAGAAAGCGATCCCTGTTAAGTCACAGGGTCGCGGTACCGCACAGAGAGCGCAAGCAAGGAACTACAGAACTCTATCCCAGGACACAGGATTAGAGTTAGTGTAGACCTCTTGCGATCGACACCACAATTGGGGTATCAGAGTAACTAATATGCAAAAAAGTGCATGCTGTGCCACACTAGCGGATGCCACTAACCACCCAGACTTGGGTAAGGTAAGCGCTCTAATAGCGCACGGCGCTGCACTGGCGGTCACAGCAGTTAGACGCTGTTTCGTGCGTTAAAGCTGTGAGGTCAGCCGGGCGCTAGATTTCAGCCATACACCTTATGCGAACAGTCATACACAAGGGATGGGGTTTTTAAGGAACGACTTGCACTCATCAACACACACACGATAACAATTGTATACTAGCGCATGGCCGTGCGGTCATGCAAAGCTTATACGATACGATACGATACGATACACTTTATTGATCCCGTGGGAAATTATGGTATCACAGCAGCACAACTTAAATCATAAAAATCATAAAGGAATTCCATAGTTGACATGACAGTTTGTTGACAGAAGAACATTATACATTAGAATAGGAAATACACAACGAGTGAACTGAAATGTAGAGAATAAGTAGACATTCACCTTGGTGGTTTAACCCTAATGTTATTGTTGTACATTCCCATGGCAGTTGGCACAAACGATTTCCTATATTTTTCCTTCTTACACCTCAGAAGTATTAGCCGGTTGCTGAAGGTGCTCTTCTGTCTCATGAATAGCTCATATAGTGGATGTGCATTATTGTTCATAATTGTCATACACTTTCTCAGAGTTCTTTTCTCCACTACCTCCCCAAAAGAGTCCAGATTGCAGCCCACAGCAGAACTTGCCTTCTTAATAATCTTATTCAGCTTATTAGCATCAGAGGCCCGCACACTACTACCCCAGCACGTGATTGCAAAAAAGATGGCACTTGCCACCACAGATTGGTAGAACATTTCTAACATTTTGCTACACACATTAAAAGACCTCAGTTTCCTTAGGAAATACAGTCTGCTCATCCCCTTCTTGTAGACAAACTCTGAGTGGCATCTCCAGTCCAGTTTGCTATCCAAATGGACCCCCAAATATTTGTAACTCTCCACCTGCTCGACCTCCTGACCAGCAATAGTGATCGGTAAGCATTCCAACTTTATCCTGCTATAGTTGGCCACCAACTCCTTGGTTTTCTTAACATTTAGCTGCAGATAGTTACCATTGCACCAATCCACGAAATTCGACACCACCCTTCTATATTCCTCATCCCCCTGATCTCCCCTAATGCATCCCACAACCACAGAGTCATCCGAAAATTTTTGAAGATGGCAAAGTTCAGATTTATACTGAAAGTCTGAAGTATACAGTGTGAATAGAAAGGGCGCAAGCACTGTTCCCTGGGGGGCACCTACACTGCTCAATAATCTGCTTGACACAACTGCTCCCATCTGTACAAACTGTGGCCGATCTGATAGGTAGTCAGTTATCCAATTTCTCATCCCCTCCTCCACCTTCATATCAGTCATCTTTTTGTGTAGTAAAAGTGGCTGCAGGGAGTTAAATGCACTCGAGAAATCGAAGAACATCGCTCGCACCGTGGTTCCATCAATCTCCAGAAATGAATGTACCCTATGTAACAGAGAAAGGATAGCATCATCCACCCCCAATCTATGTCGGTAAGCAAACTGAAGGGGATCAATAAAAGCATTGACCCTCGGTCTTAAGTGAGCAAGCACTAATCTTTCCAAGGCCTTCATAGCATGAGATGTTAAGGCTACAGGACGATAGTCATTTAGGGTTGCAGGAGAAGTCGTCTTGGGTACCGGCACCAGACAGGAAGTTTTCCATAACACCGGTACCCTCTGTGTTTGTAGACTTCCATTAAATAGGCGCGTAAAGACAGTACACAGCTGGTCTGCACACACTTTAAGGACACGTGAGCTGAGTCCATCTGGTCCTGCAGCTTTACCAATGTTAAGTGACTTAAACTGCCTCCTCACATCATTTTCGGATACTCTAAAATAGGTCTGCTCATCCTCCAATATCGATGTTGCAGAATTTGCACCCAGTTCCCATCCACTATCAGTTTGCATTACACATGTACTGCTGAACCTGTTGAAGTACTCATTCATCTCATTAGCCTTGTCCATTGTTCCTGGATCATTTTCAAGCCTCAGCTTAAGCCCAGTCAGTAATTTCATTCCTGCCCAAACCTCTCTGGTATTATTGTGGGACAGTTTCTTTTCAAGTTTAATTCTGAAGGCTTCCTGGGCCTCCTTTATTTTATGCTTCAATTCATGCTGTATCATTTTAATTTCCTCTTTGTCACCCAGTTTAAATGCCTTTTTTTTCCTGTTGAGCAAATGCTTCAATTCCTTTGTTATCCATGGCTTGTTGTTTGCAAAACACCTAATCTTTTTAGTCGCTTATATAGCTGCAGCACGTTCAGGACCTTCCAATAAAGGACCAATGGGAGCCTGCCACAGAAGTTTAGCACCATCAGGACCTTCCAATAAAGGACCAATGGGATCTGCTGCAGTATCTGAGCATGTGACCCCCAACCTCCAATGGGAGGTCATCCTGTGTGCATGCTCAGAAAGGGAAAATCTGGACTTAGTCCCAGAAAGACCTGCTCGCTGCTGAACATTGCTGGCTACAAGAACAGAGCCTGGAAGGGCAGTAGTAACCAGTCATCCAGTATTAGCCTGAGCTAGACGCTGGGACCGACGTCTCCGCTGAGCAGACTCCACTGCGGCTGGAGAAGAATGGGAGACCGCAGCGGAGATGGTTCGAAATTCCCCCTGTGCAGAGGCGGGAACTCGACACCTAACACAGTATCCAAACATTCCATCTGCAAAACACACAGTACCACATATAGAAGTAATGCTGACTGTCAAGTGAGGAAGAAGAGGGCGCTTGATGTCATGAAACTTCCTCTCACGACCCAGACTTTCTGTCAGCAGCCTCAAGTGAACCACATCTTATAACACAAAGTGAACTGAATGACTTTGTTAGAGATTTGAATCTGCCTAAGAGATCTTAGATTCCAGGTTACAGCAGTGGAATCTCCTAATCGGTGATCTTCAGATTTCTTTCGATAAAGATCTTGTCCAATACTTCTTCATGGAGAACGATCTTGTAGCATGCAACAACATCAACAGTTTAAAAGAAGCTCTGAAGATAAGTCATAATCCTGAGGAAATAAGGTTCTTCATCAATTTGTCTATATCCCAACAAACTTAAAAGTCGTCTTGCTGTATAATGGCAATGCGCTACCTTGAATTCCTGTTGGTTATACAATTCACATGAAAGAAACCTATGACAGCCTGAAACAGCGGTTGAGGTGCCTAAATTATGACCAACATTTGTGCCCCTTCAGTGGTGACTTAAAGGTAAGTGCCGTCTTACTTGATCTACAGAGTGGATGCACAATGTACTGCTGCCTTCTGTGTGAGTGGGATGGAATATCACTACAATAAAAGAGACGGGCCTCTCCGACATTCACTTCAGCCAGAGAGTAAAAATGTCCTGCATCCAGCACTTGTTCACCCACATAAGATTTGGCTGCTTCAGTTTTTATAGCTGCAATTTGCATTAATTATAGATTAAAGAAAGAGATAAATTCAATTGTTCCGAAGAAAACGTCAACAGTTAGGGGAAAGCTTTTGGAGGCTGAGCTCGTTTCAAAAAAGGGAGCAATGAAGAATTAAGGATAGACTGGCATTCTGCAGGAAGCATGGAGACTGGGCTGGAGAAAAGTTATTTTCTCTGATGAAGCATCCTTCAGACTGTTTAGGACATGTGGAAAAATGAGAAGAAAAGATGAGTGTTACCTTGAGTCCCGGGTCATGCCAACGGTAAAGCATCCCAAGACCAGTCATGTGAGGAGGCTTTTCATCCATGGCAGAGGGCTCACTCACAATTTTGCCTAAGATCACTGCCATAAATAAAGAGTGGGATTTAATCATCTTCCAAGAGCAACTTCTCCCAATGATCCAGGAGTAGTTTGGTTATGGACAATGATTTTTCCAGAATGATAGAGACCATGTCACAAGGTGAATATGATATCTAAGTGGCTCGGTGATCAAAACATTGTAATTTTGGGTCCAAGGAGAGGAACCCACCCCCCGATCTTAATCCCATTGAGAAATTGGTCAATCCAAGAATCAAGAAGACAAACAAAAGCATGGGAATTATCATAAACTCCAAGCACTGATTAGACAAGAATAGGCTGTCATCTGTCTGAATTTATACAAGTTTATTGGACATTTGTTTTGATTTTTACCTTGAAAAAGGCATCAGTCTAGTGTCAAAATGCGTTTGTTAATAAATATATTTTTTTCATATCACGAAGGATTCATAATTTCCACAAACACAGATTCTTAGTCTCTTAGGCTGGGTTCACATTATGTTTTAAAAGTCCGTTAGACAGACTGCGTTACACCGTGGCATAACGTGGTGTAAAGCAGTCCGTTAACGCTGCCATTAAGCTCTATTTTGGGCGCATCGCTAGCACATGCCCCAAATGGGCGTGCACTAGCGATGTGCCGTCATTGAGTGACGGACCCTGGGACGCGGGCTGCAGCGTTTCCGGGTCCATGACTGCTAGCGCAGATAGAGCATCTGCTAGCTCTATCTGCGCTAGCGATATAACATGTCGGCAATTGCGTTAACGCAGCCCATTTAAAGCATGTGTTGAACGGGCTGCTTTAACGCAATGTGAACCTAGCCTTTCTGGAATTGTGTCCATACACAACTGCGCCAGCTGAGCACTACCATCATCATGACCCTCTCTCATTTCTCTTACCCTATTGTGTGCTTCAGTCCTAACCAGAAGTCAGGATTTCCACAAGATGATATCCAGCTGCTGGGGGGGGAAGAGAAGAAGACTTGAAAAATAAGGGTCAACACTATAAATATTGAGTCTTTGCATAAACTTGATGTATTTCTTAATAAAAGTTTAAAAATGTATGAAATGCTTAAAATTATGCTCCAGAAAGTAGAGAAAGAACCAGTTAGATAAGTCAGGATAAGTCATCAATGTCTGATCGGCACTCAGGACGATCAGCTGTTTTGGCGGTGGCCAAAACTGCTCAGTTACTGACCTCCACAGCACAGCTCCGCTCTATCAAATATATAGAGACCACGGCTATGTACTGCACATCCACCACCTATAGGATAAACCAGCAATGTTAAAGTCTCATACAACTCCATTGTTCTACTATGGTGCTTTACAGAAATGTGATAAATCCATCACAGTTGACAGCTTTCTCTACTTTCTCCCTCCCTTCCCTCAGTGTTATAGATAGCAGCAGGAAGGGAGAGTGGGTTCTACCTAGATCTCCATAATGTGGACAGAATGATAAGTGTCTCAAAATGAGCAAAGAAAATAGTCTACAATAAGGCAGAAAGCAAATAAATTGGAAATTAGTGCAGGATAGAAACCATGCTGACATATTAGTTAATGAAAATCTCAGCAACCTGCAAACACATAGACTTCAAATCCAGCCTAAATTACTGGGAGAGACACTCACAACAGCAAACTGCATATGACAATGAGTGAAGGGATGAAGATTGCAAACTAATACTTAATTTAGTTTCATTAACTAAATACTAACATATGTAATGTAAAAAACATTTTTTTTTCAAAGTTTTCCATAGTCTTTAACACCTTCACGACGTGCGCCGCACATGTATTGTGCATGTTTTGCCTCTCCCTTTGATGTGGGCTCCAGAGCTGAGCCCACATCTTTCTCGGCACATGTCAGCTGTTGTGAACAGCTAACATGTGCCCCTAACAGCCGCATGTGGAATTGTGATTCACTGGCTGCTAACCAGTTAATTCAGCTGTCAATCTCTGACAGCGGCATTTAATGTGATCATGCTGGAAGTGTGTCACTAATCCAGCCCATCGGTGCCCATGTCACATGAACGCAGGTCGCTGATGGGTTGGCATGTCTGCAGGAGACCCCTGTGGTTATCACTGGCGCATTGCTATGAATGCCGCCCATCGGTCACTGCTCATAGCAAGTGAGCATTTCTGCTACACACAGGCGATCTGATCATCGCCTGTGTGTAGCAGAGACGATCGGATTATTACAGCTTCTAGTCTCTCATGGAGACTATTGAAGCATGTGGAAAGTAAAAAAAAAGTTTTTAAAGATCTAAAAATATATATATATATCAAAGTTTAAATCACCCCCATTCGCCCCATTCAAAATAAAACAATTAAAAAAGAATAAAAAATGCACATATTTGGTATCGCCGCATTCAGAATCGGCCGATCTATCGAGATATAAAAAAAATTATTTTGGATGTTAAACGGCTTAGCAAAAGAAAAGTCACAACACCCGAATTATGTTTTTTGGTTGCCGCAACATTACATTAAAATGCAATAACAGGCAATCAAAAGATCGTATCCACACCATAATGGTATAATTTAAAACGTCAACTCAGCACATGAAAAATAAGCCCTCACCCAGCTCCAGATCACGTAAAATGGAAACACTATGACTCTCGGAAAATCACACAATTTTTTATTTATTCATTTTTTTTAATCAAACTTTGGATTTTTTTTTCACCACTTAAATAAAAAAGAACCTATAAATGTTTGTTATGTACGAACTCATAATGAACTGGAGAAACATAATGGCCGGTTAGTTTTAGCATTTGGTGAACATGGTAAAAAAAAATTAAAAAAGCATTTATGGAATTGCCCTTTTTTTGCAATTTCATCGCACTTGGAATTTTTTTCCTGTTTTCCAGTACAGCATATAGTGTTGTTCAAAAACACAACTCATCCCACAAAAAACAAGCCCTCACAAATTGACGGAAAAATAAAAAAGTTATGGCTCTGGGAAGAAGGGGAGCAAAAAAAACAAATGCAAAAGTAAAAAAGTGCTGCGGCGTGAAGAGGCTAAATTTTTGCCCTTCCTATTGCACAACTGACCATTGGCACAATGTTATAAAAAAAACTGTATAACTTTTTTCATGTAGTTCATTGTACAGAAAAGATATTCTATTATATTGGGAAAGACAAATGTTATCACATATATACAATGCCTTGTGAAAGAATTGGGCCCCATAGAACTTTTCAACCTTTTCCCACATATCATGCTTCAAACATAAAGATACCAAATGTAAATTTTTGGTGAAGAATCAACAACAAGTGGAGCACAATTGTGAAGTTGAACGAAATTTATTGGTTATTTTAAATTTTTGTGTAAATTAAAAAACTGAAAAGTGGGGCGTGCAATATTATTCGGCCCCTTTAACTTAATACTTTGTTGCGCCACCTTTTGCTGCGATTACAGCTGCTAGTCGCTTGGGGTCTGTCTCTATCAGTTTTGTACATCAGGAGATTGCAATTCTTGCCCATTCTTCCTTGACAAACAGCTCGAGCTCAGTGAGGTTTGATGGAGATCGTTTGTGAACAGCAGTTTTCAGCTCTTTCCACAGATTCTCGATTGGATTGAGGTCTGGACTTTGACTTGGCCATTCTAACACCTGGATACATTTATTTGTGAACCATTCCTTTGTAGATTTTGATTTATGCTTGGGATCATTGTCTTGTTGGAAGACAAATCTCCGTCCCAGTCTCAGGTCTTCCGCAGACTCCAACAGGTTTTCTTCAAGAATGGTCCTGTATTTGGCTCCATCCATCTTCCCATCAATTTTAACCATCTTCCCTGTCCCTGCTGAAGAAAAGCAGGCCCAAACATGATGCTACCACCACCATGTTAGACAGTGGGGATGGTGTGTTCAGGGTGATGAGCTGTGTTGCCTTTACACTAGACATATCGCTTAGCATTGTTGCCAAACAGTTCGATTTTGGTTTCATCTGACCAGAGCACCTTCTTCCACATGTTTGGTGTGTCTCCCAGGTGGCTTGTTGCAAACTTTAAACAACACTTTTTATGGATATCTTTGAGAAATGGCTTTTTTCTTGCCACTTTTCCATAAAGGCCAGATTTGTGCAGTGTACGACTGATTGTTGTCCTATGGACAGACTGTCCCACCTCAGCTGTAGAATTCTGCAGTTCATCCATAGTGATGATGGGCCTCTTGGCTGCATCTCTGGTCAGTCTTCTCCTTGTTTGAGATGAAAGTTTAGAGGGACACCGGGTTTTGGTTGATTTGCAGTGGTACGATACTCCTTCCATTTCAATATGATCGCTTGCACAGTGCTCCTTGGGATGTTTAAAGTTGTGGAAATCATTTTGTATCCAAATCCAGCTTTAAACTTCTCCACAACAGTATCACGGACCTGCCTGTTGGTGTTCCTTGGTCTTCATGATGCTCTCTGTGCTTCAAACAGAACCCTGAGACTATCACAGAGCAGGTGCATTTATACGGAGACTTGATTACACACAGGTGGAATATATTTATCATCATTAGGCATTTAGGACAACATTGGATCATTCAGAGATCCACAATGAACTTCTGGAGTGAGTTTGCTGCACTGAAAGCAAAGGGGCCGAATAATATTGCACGCCCCACTTTTCAGTTTTTGAATTTCCACAAAAATTTAAAATGAGCAATACATTTTGTTCAATTTCACAATTGTGTTCCACTTGTTGTTGATTCTTCACCAAAAATTTACATTTGGTATCTTTATGTTTTAAGCATGATATGTGGGAAAAGGTTGAAAAGTTCCAGGGGGCCGAATTCTTTTGCAAGGCACTGTAAATTAGTTAAAGCCTTACATAATTCTGTGTTTGACAATTTTGCAATGTCTACATACAGTTGTAACAATCATTTACGTTCTCCCACACATTCTAATTAGGGGAATATTTTTTATGTAGTGTGACAAAGTCACTGATGAAGTGATGGAGGGGAGATATGTGTCACTGCTCATAATTGTGTCAGTGATGTGAAACCAGAGTAGTTTCCTCCAGCACACTACTTGTTGTGAGGGTTAAATTAAAAATATATTATGGGCTGGTTTTTATGTGGACATTCATAGTGCGGGTGGGAGAATGTCCACCATATATCCACCTGCTCTGTGCAGACAGGACCTTGGTAATGTCACAATCATGTGATCAGTCACATGGTCTGGGGCTTAAATGGCTGGTTGCCAAAGCTTTCAATGTTCAGGGTGTGTGCCTGCAGAGGAACCACTTCAGAAAGCGTGTGCTAAAAACATGAACCATGTGTGTTCTGCTATCTGTGAGCAGGAGGAACCCCGCTCTCAGAAGGACTGTATTTTCTGCCACCATTTTGTTTTGTTTTCCTGTTTTGCCCAGAGGGCTGTATTTGCTTTACTACACCTTGGTTTATGCTGCCTATAATAAACCAAAGGAAGTTCTTAAAGCCACAGTGTCTACCTCCGTGTGCAGCCAAACGAGCAGATCTACCACAGTAGATATACAGGTAATTTGTCCAATTTGCAGTAATTAGAAGATTTACCTGTAAAATAATTATAATTAAACCCGACCCATGCCCCAGTTATAAACCCGTTGGGCTCCCGCCATTGAAATAAATTGATGCTTTGCCTAGCATAGAGAAAACCTGTTGCTTCAGAGGTTTGCACTGAAAATGTTAAATTAAAATTCAAGCTGTTTATAAACTGTTTCCTCTGTTCTCTCTTTGTAGATAGAAGGTCTCATCTTAAGCGAGAAGAATACTGCCTTGAATCCTATTGATTTTGTGATTTGTGAGCGGCTGAACATCTCCAGTGCTGTGTAATCTTCTAATTAGGACTGGAGTTAGCTCTAAACAGGTGATTTGCAGCTAGTCCAACAATAGTTGAATCATGAATTATCAATTTTAATCAATATGTGTTTTTCTTTTTATGCAGTCTTCTGTCTTGTGTCTGTATCTGCAGTCATATTTGATGATTTGGCTTCTTTGTTACAATAATTGTTCTTGTAAGCAGAGGCAGAATGACAGCCTTGTCCCCAGTTGTCCTTGCGCTATCAAAATTCTGCACGTACCGCCTGAGCATTGGTGTAGCTACTAGAATGAGAAACTTCAGCAGTGCCATGGTTGTGGAGCCTTAAAAGGGAACATAACAGTGAATTCATGTTACCCAAACCACAGGCATCAAATGCCAGCTCTATTAATGCAGCCTAGTATGTTTTAGTCTGAAACGTTGCAGTGTTTCAGAGAAGACATACTTTGGAAGGCCAACCAGAGAAGGTGAGTTTGAAAAGACCAGTCCGAGGCCGGTTCCTGGGAGCTTGTAGCCACCCCATTCTCCTTGACTGATTGTTCTCTTCATATATGTGTGTATATGCCACACCCTCCATATAATCACTCCCACTGCCTGTGACCTCTACCACAAACCCCAACACACCTTTCGGCCAAAAGAATCTCCTGACCAAGTTTCAGGGAGAAATTAATGTTGGGTTCTGCAGTGAAGGCTGCTGCATGGGTGAATAATAACCAACATGGGCTAGTTTTTGACATACCCAATTGTTGTGTAGGTGAATCAAATAAAATCGAAAAATAAAATACATTTACATGTGTAAGTGTAACATAAAAAAGTAGAAAAGGTCAGAGAACTGTAAGAGGTGATCAAATTGATTTGAGGCCAACTGAATTTGATTTGAATTTCACCAGAATTTTTTCCAAATGTTTCTGAATTTTACTGCCTATCTTGTCCCACCATCATCAGTTCTCCAATGAGCTTGCATATCTTCTGTCTTATCTCTTCTTTCCAGCCTGGTCTTTCATTAACCAGGCCTCATGCATGTCAAGGATGTATGTTATACATCATGTGACTACATGCATTAGGGGAGAGATGACCCATATGGAAAGAGAAAAGAAGATAAGAAAAAAAGATTGAAGAGTCCATCGGATAACTTTTTGTAAGCCAATTTAATTTACATCTAATTCAAATAGAACGTCCCCCTGAATTTATCAAATTTCAGGAGCGTATCTCAACTCTAATTATATAATATTTTGTATCAACAAGGTCAGCATCTGCATGAAGTCAGTAAATTCCATTTTTTTTTACCTTTTTTATTGTTATATTTTGGACTATTCACTATCCAATGAACAGATTTATTTGCTTACTTTTGAATTGATTTTAAAGTGTTTTCTGATATAGGAATCTATTAACCCCTTCTCCTCGAAGCCTGTTTTCACCTTCTTGACCAGGCCAGTTTTTACAATTCTGACCACTGTCAATTTATGAGGTCAAAACTCTAGAATGCTTCAATGGATCTCACTGATTATGAGAATGTTTTCTCGTGACATATTGTATTTCATGATAGTGGGAAAATTTCTTTGAGATGACTTGCGTTCACTCTATGTGACTGCAGACTTGTGAATTCGCACATTGCTCATATTGCACTCTTTGAGGATTCTCCGGTGCCGACACCATGAATGGCGGTCATGCGATTGCAAGTATGTGATTTGCATACATTTGGCCACGTGATGACTAGGAGGGCGAAAGCTCACTCAATGCAAATTTATTGAGTGAGGCTGGACATGTCTAGTTGGAAACACATATAAATAAAGTGACTTCATACTTGGAATATTTTAGCAATAAATAAAGGATCGGAGCTCTATAAATAAATAATAATTTGATTGATATGCATTCATATCTAATTTCTCGATAATGTTAAAGAGGCTTTCTAGTTTAAAAAAAATATTTTGAAAACATTATTTGGGCATTGTGAATTAATGAGAATAATCCCTTGATCTGTACCAATTAGCTAGATCTGAGAAAAATGCAAAGAGGGTATCTGTCTCCTTGGAGGACCAGTCACATTTCACATCCCATTGATTTCAATGCTCACTATGTAATACTTCATCTGTCCAGTGGTGGCACTGCAGAGAATCTGAACCAATGCTGTTCATTTGCTTTGCAAACTTGATCACCGATTACTTGTGTTCAGATTAATAAACAATTGTAAAAAAAAAATGTAAATCATAGGCAAAATATTCGGTGGAAAGAATTATCAAGCAACAGCTGCGGAAAAAGAGAGACAGTAAACTACGGCACCAGACAAAGTGAAGCCGTTAATTTTATAGGGTCTCCTAAAAGTCCACAGTCCTCATAGAGCAAAATTAAATCAGTAGCACGCATTTCACCATAAAGAGGTTACTGAGGAAATAAGGCGACTTTTGCATTTAGGAATGCGGATAAGACAAACGGCATTATCGTATGGAGCCTCAAAGTGGCTATTTTGACATAACACCTAAAGCTTGCAAATTATCATCTAAGCAGTCTGACAGTCCAAGCAAAATCACCTTGTGCACAAGGACGGATGTTATTTGCTGCTAAAGAGATGAAAAGTCAGCATTCAAAAAATGTCCGAAAAGCTGAAAAGAAACTTTCCGTGGCACGAATGTTGCTATGCATCATTTATTAAGAAACTGAATATCTTATAAGGTAATACAAGTGGATGAGATGATTTTTTTGCAGTCAGCACAATGCAACGTTGTTGGATGTGTGCAGATGGATTTATCACTATATGACGGTATGCCTTTACAATCTTATACTCGAGATGGGATTAGTACGGCTAAAAACAGATAAAAACGGTGTAGAATCAACCGTGCTGAGGCCGTAATGATAGCAAGATCTTCTTTTATAAGTTCTGAACACCGGGAGTCGAATATCAGCCTGGGGACTCGTAACAGAGGTTCATCCATGTTCTCCTACTTATTTTCACCTATCAAGCAAATGAAGATATTATTCTTCTGACATTCAATGTCATGGCGCCATTACTCCGGAGTCTTGTATCTAGAAATATATATAAATATCTAACACATTAAGTCCTCGAGGAAATAACAATGAAAAATGGAGATGGTGCGTTCAATATGCGATGTGTTTTTTTTATCGTAGATAAACCTTGAAGATTATATTTAATAGATCTGTTCTCATCAGTAAAATACTGATCAACAGACAAGAATTATAAATCAAACTTGGCCTTTCCCATTCTGGGTTTACAGCTCCGACAATGCTTCTGTTGAGTTTTCCTATTAAAGACTGAGAAGATGAATGCAATATATTTATCTTTTGCAAAAAGCCTCTGATACAGAACCACAGGCTTGTACTGAAGCTACAGATGCAGGGACTGGGGGACAATATTTGTACATGAGTAAAGAATTGGATAAAGGAGGACAGAAATTAATGAGTTGCATGAAGTACACACTGTAAATGTGCTAAAATCAGCAATGTGGGCTGTAATTAGGGCACCACGGTGGCTCAGTGGTTAGTACTGTTACTTTGCAGGGCTGGGGTCCTGGGTTCAAATCCCACCTAGGACAACATCTGCAAGGAGTTTGTATGTTGTCCCTGGTTTCCTCCCAGCTCTCTGGTTTCCTCCCGCACTCCAAATACATACGGATAGGGAATGCAGATTGTGAGCCCCAATGGGGACAGCGATGATGATGTCGGTAAAGCGCTGTGGAATGTGATGGCGATATATATATAAACAAAGATTAATAAATAAAACTGCATTTGACATAACATTTGTAAACTGTCTATTAATGATTGGGATTGAATGTAAAGCCTAAATGGTAGATCTTCCAATTGCCAAGACATAAAGAAGTTTTCAGGAGTCTTCGGGTAAACCTAGATGCTCATTTACAGGGTGTAAGAGGTGTCTTAGACCACTGAGAGTCTCCCTGCTACTTATATTGCTGTTCACTGCCTGTTGTCAAGTGCAATCTGTAGTCAGCTGAGATTGTTTACAGGAAGCGTATGCTTGTGGTCTTCAGCTTTCTGCTCCCATCTCAGTCAAACTTCATTAGATCAGGGCAGGCAAACTATTGGGCAATGTCAACAGCAATGCATGCTGAGGAGTGAGGAAAAAGAAAGTTCCAGCACGTATGATGCTTGCAGAATAATTATAAAGATAAAGAGGAAGTAGTCACAGAAAATAAAGTAGATGGCCTATATTGGAACATGATACTGCTCCTGGACCAATTAGACTGGTATGTGTTCAAAAACCTTTTTTTCCTTGTTATGAGGATTGAGAAAAGCAAAATCAAATTCTCCTTCAGGTTTTGTTTTACCTGTTTGCAGACAGCTCAATGACTTAAAACATCAGGCATGTCTGCTTAAAACTCTGCAATCATGTTTTAGACTAGAGTTATCAACTGCAAAGAGATTGTGCATCTGAAGGAAACGGGGAGTTATCTGTCAGACACAGCCGCACTCCCCATAAAGAAGGCAGAGATAGTTTATTGACATCTCTGCCTTCCTGATTGCTGAATGAGCGCTACGTATGCGGTTCAAGAAGCAGAAACAATGCTTCTTCCTTCTCCTCCCAGCGATCATGTGCAGACGGCAGCAGACTCTCTCATCTAAGAGAATAGTGACGATTAGGCAAATCTCACTCTGATCAGAGCTTAATCAGAGTATGATCATAGAGTGATCTGATTCTTTCGGATGAGGAGAAGATGGAGAAAACAATGTTTACAACTTCTGCATTCTGTGAGGCCACAGAAATAGGACTGCAGTCAGATCCAAGCGCAGTCTGCTGGTTTCAACAAACTCATTGACTTGATTGGCCAAGTGCGATCCAAATATTGGATCAAACTCGGGCATGCAGTGTTTTTTTTGTCTCGGACAGACACTGTCAAACATGTGCACATCACCATAGAATATCATCGGTCCGAATGTGATCTGATGTTTTGTCGGATCGTACTTCGACCGAAAATACATTCTTCTGCACCTACTCTAACTGGAACTAATAAGTCTTCAACGGATACAGGGGAAATCAATAAAAAAATATGTATTTAAATGTGAAAATGACCCTTAAAGGTTTTTTTACAACCATATGGTGAGCACAGTGTGAAAAGAAATGTCAAATTACAAAAAAAAAGAAATTATTATTATCATTATACATTTTTATAGCGCCATTTATTCCATGGCGCTTTACATGTGAATACGGGGCAAATATAGACAAATACATTAAACATGGGCAAAAAACAAGGCACACGGATACATAAGGGGGGAGGACCCTGCCCACGAGGGCTCACAGTCTGCAGGGGATGGGTGATGATTAGTGTTGAGCATTCCGATACTGCAAGTATCGGGTATCGGCCGATACTTGCTGTATTGGAATTCCGATACCGAGTTCCGATATTTTTGTGATATCGGAAATCGGAATCGGCGTGTGCGGTGCGTATGGTTCCCAGGGTCTGGAGGAGAGGAAACTCTCCTTCAGGCCCTGGTATCCATATTAATGTAAAAAATAAAGAATAAAAATAATAAATATGGATATACTCACCCCTCCGACGAACCCTGGCTGTCACCGCTGCGAGTGTCTGCCTCCGTTCCTGAGAATTGCAGAGAGTGAAGGACCTTCGATGACGTCGCGGTCACGTGAGTGGTCACCTGACTGCGACATCATCGAAGGTCCTTCACTCTCTGCAATTCTCGGGAACGGAGGCAGACGCTCGCAGCGGTGACAGCCAGGGTCCTTCGGAGGGGTGAGTATAGCCATATTTATTATTTTAATTCTTTATTTTTTACATTAATATGGATCCCAGGGCCTGAAGGAGAGTTTCCTCTCCTTCAGACCCTGGGAACCATCCAGGATACCTTCCGATATTTGTGTCCCATTGACTTGCATTGGTATCGGGTATCGGTATCGGCGAGATCCGATATTTTGCCGGTATCGGCCGATACCATCCGATACCGATACTTTCAAATATCGGAAGGTATCGCTCAACACTAGTGATGATACACTAGGAGAGGGTAGGGCAGATTGTGCGGCGGTTCAGTAGATTCAGGATCACTGCAGGCTCTAGGCTTGTCAGAAGAGGTGCCACCACCAGTCAGAATTACTGTTTGCAGTCTCCTTCCCTGTAAAAAATGTATAATTGCTACAGAAAGGAGAGTGCATTTTAAAACATATTTTCATAGTCATTTGTGGTCTTAAAAGTAATAATAATAATAATAATAATTTAGACAATTTTTTTTTTTACATTTTCCTGATACCAGCAACAGAATAATCCTAAAAATGACATAAAAATTAGTCAACATGTAGCATGAAAAAAGAGATTTTAAAATCGCATCTGTGAAAATAAGCATGGTCATGAATGGGTTAAACATATTTGTTCAATGGCAAATGAGGGATTTTTTCTTTTCATGCCCTGAATTTAACTAAATATTAAATTACACGATTTTTTTTTTTAGATTGAATGTTAATTCTTCTAAATTGGGAAACGAAATCCAGTTAGAACATTTTTAACGGAAGAGTATAATCTGCAGCAAAGACCGATCCAGTACAATCCTGGCATCACCCTGTGGTCTTATGGGAATATAGCTTAATGCATTGGCGGGAGCAGCTTATCAAATTTTGCATTGATCAGACAGCAAAAGTCAATTCAGTGTGCTCCATCTAGGCTGTGTTAGCTAACAATTTCCTCTGTTTGCTGACGGTTATCTGCTTCATTGCACACACACTCCACTTCAACAGTCTCTCTTCCTAAGTAAGTCAATATACTACCTTGCATGCAAAGAAAAGGGCTTGTGCTCACCGAGCGGCCGGAGATCTGTAGTTTTCATTTCATCTATTTCCAATGTCCCAGAGGTCATTTTAAAGACGTAGTTGTTGCAACCAGATCTTGTAAATGTGAGATGAAACCAATAGATATATATTAGTTAATAATATTTATTGCAGAGGATTACCAGGAGCGAAGCTGATAAAATAAAGCTTGTTGCACATGCGGCTATAATTCTGCAGATGCTAACTTTATTGGACAAGCTACCGCTGCATTTCACGGGAATCCAATTATTGGTAAGTTTTTGGAGCATAGAGAGAAATTTTAAGTAGCATAGAAAGACTCTCTTAAGTATAACTTTTAATAAGTATCACTAAATACTGATAATACCAGGAAAAACAAACTTACAAACAGTCCCTATACCAATACATTAGTAGTTAATAAACTTGTGTTGGTAGGCAACATGTATTTTTAGGAGAAACTAGATGGAATGTACCATAGTGCATAAAAAAACTTTAGATCTCACACATTTAAGGAACAGCGATGTCAGATTCCACGGGCAGCAGGAGTCAAATGTTGCATCTATTTAGGCTGTCGTGCCCCATGTATATGCTTCCAAGGGTAGTAGCCAAGTATAGCTCTAATAATAGTATCCCCAGAAGAAACCATTCCCTCCCAACACTTTTCTCTCTCAATAATGCGATTTAATCAGGGGAGTGAACCTGCAAAGGGAAAGAGAAAAGGTAATTGAGGCCTGTATTGCTCCAAAATTATATACTCTATGATGTGGCTGCAGTATACTCTATGGAAGGGCTGCAGTATACTCTATGGAAGGGCTGCATTATACTCTATGGAAGGGCTGCATTATACTCTATGGAAGGGCTGCATTATACTTTATGAGGGGACTGCATTATACTCTATAGAGGTGCTGCATTATACTTTATGAGGGGTCTGCATTATATTCTATGAGGGGGACTGCATTATACTCTGTATGTGTGTGGGGGGTGGCTGCATTATACTCTGTGTGTGTATGTGTGTGGGGGGGTGTGTTGTGAATCCTGTGGCTGAGTTCACTTCTGTGGTCACAAGTGGTATTGCAGTCTCTGGGCTTCCTCCCTCAGGTGTTTTGGTGAGCTCGTTGGCTGCCTTGCTATTTAGCTCCACCTGAGTCTGTCTTCCTTGCTCCTTGTCAATGTTCCAGTGTTGGATCTGAGCTACTGCATCTTTCCTGTGGCCTGCTGCTCTGCTAGATAAGTGCTTCTAGTTTGTTTTCTGTTTTTTCTGTCCAGCTTGCTATTGTCTTTTGCTGGAAGCTCTGAGAAGCAGAGGGGTGCACCGCCGTGCTGTTAGTTCGGCACGGTGGGTCTTTTTGCCCCTTTGCGTGGTTTTCGTTTTAGGGTTTTTGTAGACTGCATAGTTCTCTTTGCTATCCTCGCTCTGTCTAGAATATCGGGCCTCACTTTGCTGAATCTATTTCATTCCTACGTTTGTCTTTTCATCTTGCTAACAGTCATTATATGTGGGGGGCTGCCTATTCCTTTGGGGTATTTCTCTGAGGTAAGTCAGGCTTGTATTTCTATCTTCAGGCTAGTCAGCTCCTCAGGCAGTGCCGAGTTGCATAGGTAGTTGTTAGGCGCAATCCACTGCTGCTTATAGTTGTGTGAGGATAGATCAGGTACTGCAGTCTACAGAGATTCCACGTCTCAGAGCTCGTCCTATTGTTTTTGGTTATTGCCAGATCTCTGTATGTGCGCTGATTACTGCACGCTGTGTTGCCTGATTGCCGGCCATAACAGTACAAGGAGCCACACCAATGATTCCCAATAGAGGGAAAAAAGAAATCCTGACATCATTTTTTTTTCTTAGCTCTGTCTTCAGTCTTTTTTTTCCCCTAGACATTAGAGTGCTTCAGGACACAGCTGTGGACATGGATATTCAGGCTCTGTGCTCCTCAATGGATAATCTCGTTGTAAATGTACAAAAGATTCAAGATACTATTGATCAGAAATCGATGCTAGAACCAAGAATTCCGATTCCTGATTTGTTTTTTGGTGACAGAACTAAGTTCCTGAGCTTCAGAAATAATTGTAAGCTATTTTTGGCCTTGAAACCTCATTCTTCTGGTAATCCTATTCAACAGGTTTTGATTATTATTTCTTTTTTGCGCGGCGACCCACAGGACTGGGCGTTTTCTCTTGCACCAGGAGATTCTGCATTGAGTAATGTTGATGCATTTTTCCTGGCGCTCGGATTGCTTTACGATGAGCCTAATTCAGTGGATCAGGCTGAGAAAAATCTGCTGGCTTTATGCCAGGGTCAGGATGATGTAGAAGTATATTGTCAGAAATTTAGGAAATGGTCAGTACTCACTCTGTGGAATGAATCTGCACTAGCGGCTTTGTTCAGAAAGGGTCTCTCTGAAGCTCTTAAGGATGTAATGGTGGGATTTCCTATGCCTGCTGGTTTGAATGAGTCTATGTCCTTGGCCATTCAGATCGGTCGTCGCTTGCGCGAGCGTAAATCTGTGCACCATCTGGCGGTACTGCCTGAGAGTAAACCTGAGCCTATGCAGTGCGACAGGACTATGACTAAAGTAGAACGGCAAGAACACAGACGTCTGAACAGACTGTGTTTCTATTGTGGTGATTCTACTCATGCTATTTCTAATTGTCCTAAACGCACTAGGCGGTTCGATAGCTCTGCCGTTATTGGTACTGTACAGTCCAAATTCCTTTTGTCCATTACCTTAATGTGCTCTTTGTCATCGTATTCTGTCATGGCGTTTGTGGATTCAGGCGCTGCCCTGAATCTGATGGATTTGGATTATGCTAAACGTTGTGAATTTTTCTTGGAGCCTTTGCGGTGTCCTATTCCGTTGAGAGGAATTGATGCTACACCTTTGGCCAAGAATAAGCCTCAGTACTGGGCCCAGCTGACCATGTGCATGGCTCCTGCACATCAGGAAGTTATTCGCTTTCTGGTACTGCATAATTTGCATGATGTGGTCGTGTTGGGGTTGCCATGGCTACAAACCCATAATCCAGTATTGGATTGGAACTCTATGTCGGTAACCAGCTGGGGTTGTCAGGGAGTACATGGTGATGTTCCATTTTTGTCTATTTCGTCATCCATTCCTTCTGACATCCCAGAGTTCTTGTCGGACTTTCAGGATGTATTTGAAGAGTCCAAGTCTGATGCCCTACCTCCGCATAGGAATTGTGATTGTGCTATCGATTTGATTCCTGGTAGTAAATTCCCTAAGGGTCGTTTATTTAATTTGTCCGTACCTGAACACACCGCTA